>NC_090391.1:68036998-68658578 GCF_036365525.1 Heterodontus francisci
GATTACTCTAGGTCAAGTCGGCATAAGGTGGGAGGAAGTGTTGGGTATTCTAAAGGGCATCAAGGTGGACAAGTCCACAGGTCCGGATGGGATCTATCCCAGGTTTCTGAGGGAAGCGAGAGAGGAAATAGCTGGGGCCTTAACAGATATCTTTGCAGCATCCTTAAACACGGGTGAGGTCCCGGAGGACTGGAGAATTGCTAATGTTGTCCCCTTGTTTAAGAAGGGTAGCAGGGATAATCCAGGTAATTATAGACCGGTGAGCCTGACGTCAGTGGTAGGGAAGCAGCTGGAGAAGATACTGAGGGATAGGATCTATTCCCATTTGGAAGAAAATGGGCTCATCAGTGACAGGCAACATGGTTTTGTGCAGGGAAGGTCATGTCTTACCAACTTAATGGAATTCTTTGAGGAAGTGACAAAGTTGATTGATGAGGGAAGGGCTGTCGATGTCATATCCATGGACTTCAGTAAGGCGTTTGATAAGGTTCCCCATGGCAGGCTGATGGAGAAAGTGAAGGCGCTTGGGGTCCAAGGTGTACTAGCTAGATGGATAAAGAACTGGCTGGGCAACAGGAGACAGAGAGTAGCAGTAGAAGGGAGTTTCTCAAAATGGAGACGTGTGACCAGTGGTGTTCCACAGGGTTCCGTGCTGGGACCACTGTTGTTTGTGATATACATTAATGATTTGGAGGAAAGTATAGGTGGACTGATTAGCAAGTTTGCAAACGACACTAAGATTGGTGGAGTGGCAGATAGTGAAGGGGACTGTCAGAGAATACAGCAGAATATAGATAGATTGGAGAGTGGGGCAGAGAAATGGCAGATTGAGTTCAATCAGGGCAAATGCGAGGTGATGCATTTTGGAAGATCCAATTCAAGAGTGAACGATACAGGAAATGGAAAAGTCCTGGGGAAAATTGATGTCCAGAGAGATTTGGGTGTTCAGGTCCACTGTTCCCTGAAGGTGGCAACGCAGGTAAATAGAGTGGTCAAGAAGGCATACGGCATGCTTTCCTTCATCGGATCGGGCATTGAGTACAAGAGTTGGCAGGTCATGTTACAGTTGTATAGGACTTTGGTTCGGCCACATTTGGAATACTGCGTACAGTTCTGGTCGCCACATTATCAAAAGGATGTGGATGCTTTGGAGAGGGTGCAGAGGAGGTTCACCAGGATGTTGCCTGGTATGGAGGGCGCTAGCTATGAAGAGAGGTTGAGTCGATTAGGATTATTTTCATTAGAAAGACGGAGGTTGAGGGGGAACCTGATTGAGGTGTACAAAATCATGAGAGGTATAGACAGGGTGGATAGCAAGAGGCTTTTTCCCAGAGTGGGGGTTTCAATTACTAGAGGACACGAGTTCAAAGTGAAAGGGGAAAAGTTTAGGGGGGATATGCGTGGAAAGTTCTTTACGCAGAGGGTGGTGGGCACCTGGAACGCATTGCCAGCGGAGGTGGTAGATGCGGGCACGATGGAGTCTTTTAAGATGTATCTAGACAGATACATGAATGGGCAGGAAGAAAAGAGATACAGAACCTTAGAAAATAGGCGACATGTTTAGAGAGAGGATCTGGATCGGCGCAGGCATGGAGGGCCGAAGGGCCTGTTCCTGTGCTGTAATTATCTTTGTTCTTTGTTCTTTGTTCTTTGTATGTCTTTGTTACTGGGTGTCAGTGTCTGTCTTTGTAACTTGGTGTCAGTGCATGTCTTTGTTACTTGGTGTCAGTGTGTGTCTGTGTTACTGGGTATCAGTGTATGTCTTTGTTACTTGGTGTAATTGTCTGTCTTTGATACTTGGTGTAAGTGTATGTCTTTGTTACTTGGTGTCAGTGTATGTGTTTGTGACTTGGTGTCAGTGTATGTCTTTGTTACTGGGTGTCAGTGTATGTCTTTGTTACTTGGTGTAAGTGTAAGTCAAAATACTTGGTGTAAGTGTATGTCTGTGTTACTTGGGGTAATTGTATGTCTTTGTTACTTGGTGTAAGTGTGTGCCTGTGTTACTGGGTATCAGTGTATGTCTTTGTTACTTGGTGTAAGTGTGTGTCTGTGTTACTCTGTATCAGTGTATGTCTTTGTTACAGGGTATCAGTGTGTGTCTTTGTGACTTGGTGTCATTGCGTGTCTGTGTTCCTGGGGGTCAGTGTGTGCCTTTGTGACTTGGTGCCAGTGTATGTCTTTGTTACTTGGTGTTAGTGTTTGTCTGTGATACACGGTATCAGTGTATGTCCTTGTTACTTGGTGTCAGTGTATGTCTGTGTTACTTGGTGTAAGTGTGTGTCTGTGTATCAGTGTATGTCTTTGTGACTTGGTGTCTGTTTATATCTTTGTTACAGGGTGTCAGTGTGTGTCTTTGTGACTTGGTGTCAGTGTATGTCTGTGTTACTGGGGGTCAGTATATGTCTGTGTTACTGGGTGTCAGTGTGTGTTTCTAACTGGGTGTCAGTGTGTGTCTGTGTTACTGGGTATCAGTGTATGTCTTTGTTCCTTGGTATAAGTGTTTGTCTTTGTTACTTGGTTGTCAGTGTATGTGTTTGTGACTTGGTTGTCAGTGTATATCTTTGTTACTGGGTGTCAGTGTATGTCTTTGTTACTTGGCCTAAGTGTAAGTCAAAATACTTGGTGTAAGTGTATGTCTTTGTGAGTTGGTGTCAGTGTCTGTCTTTGTTACTTGATGTCAGTGTATGTCAAAATACTTGGTGTAAGTGTATGTCTTTGTTACTTGGTGTAATTGTCTGTCTTTGTTACTTGGTGTCAGTGTATGTCTTTGTAACTTGGTGTCAGTGTGTGTCTGTGTTACTGGGTATCAGTGTATGTCTTTGTGACATGGTATCAGTGTATTTCTTTGTTACTGTGTATCAGTGTGTGTCTGTTTTACTGAGTACCAGTGTGTGCCTTTGTTACTTGGTGTCAGTGTATGTCTGTGTTACTTGGTGTAAGTCTGTGTCTTCGTTACTTGGTGTCCGTGTGTGTCTGTGTTACTGGGTGTCAGTGAATGTCTTTGTTGCTTGGTGTAAGTGTGTGTCTGTGTTACTGGGTATCAGTGTATGTCTTTGTGACTTGGTGTCAGTGTATGTCTTTGTTACTGGGAGTCAGTGTGTGTCTTTGTTACTGGGAGTCAGTGTGTGTCTTTGTGACTTGTTGTCAGTGTATGTCTTTGTTACTTGGTTTCAGTGTGTGCCTGTGTTACTGGGTATCACTGTATGTCTTTGTTACTCTTTATTAGTGTTTCACTGTGTTACTGGGTGTCAGTGTGTGTTTGTTTGTGTTACTTGGTGTAAGTGTGTGTCTGTGTTACTTGGTGTAAGTGTGTGTCTTTGTTACTTGGTGTCCGTGTGTGTCTGTGTTACTGGGAGTCAGTGTGTGTCTTTGTGACTTGGTATCAGTGTATGTCGTTGTGACTTGGTGTCAGTGTATGTCTTTGTTACTGGGTGTCAGTGTATGTCTTTGTTACTCTTTATTAGTGTTTCACTGTGTTACTGGGTGTCAGTGTGTGTTTGTTTGTGTTACTTGGTGTAAGTGTGTGTCTGTGTTACTTGGTGTAAGTGTGTGTCTTTGTTACTTGGTGTCCGTGTGTGTCTGTGTTACTGGGTATCAGTGCATGTCTTTGTTACTTGGTGTCAGTGTATATCTGTGTTACTTGGTGTAAGTGTGTGTCTTTGATACTTGGTGTAATTGTATGTCTTTGTTACTTGTTGTCAGTGTATGTCTGTGTTACTTGGTGTCTGTGTATGTCTTTGTAACTTGGTGTAAGTGTGTGTTTCTGTTACTTGGTGTAAGAGTGTGTCTGTGTTCCTTGGTATCAGTGTGTGTCTTTGTTACTTTGTGTCAGTGTATATCTGTGTTACTTGGTGTAAGTGTGTGTCTGTGTTTCTGGCTATCAGTGTATCTCTTTGTTACTAGGTGTCAGTGTATGTCTGTGTTACTTGGTGTAAGTGTGTGTCTGTGTTACTGGGTGTCAGTGTGTGTCTGTGTTTCTTGGTGTATGTGTGTGTCTTTGTTACTTGGTGTCCGTGTGTGTCTGTGTTACTGGGTGTCAGTGTATGTCTTTGTTACTGGGTTTCAGTGCATATCTTTGTTACTTGATGTAAGTGTGTGTCTGCGTTACTGGGTATCAGTGTCTGTCTTTGTTACTTGGTGTCAGTGTGTGTCTGTGTTACTGGGTATCAGTGTATGTCTTTGTTACTTGGTGTCAGTGTATGTCTGTGTTACTTGGTGTCAGTGTGTGTCGGTGTTACTGGGTTTCAGTGTATGTCTTTGTGACTTGGTGTCACAAAGACACCAAGACAAAGAATTAAGAGGGCTAAAAGGGGTCATGAAATATCTTTAGCAAACAGGGTTAAGGAAAATCCCAAAGCCTTTTATTCATATATAAGGAGAAAGAGGGTAACTGGAGTAAGGGTTGGCCCACTAAAGGACAAAGGAGGAATGTTATGCTTGGACTCAGAGAAAATGGGTGAGATTCTAAACGAGTACTTTGCATCGGTATTCACCGAGGAGAGGGACATGACGGATGTTGAGGTGAGGAACAGATGTTTGATTACTCTAGGTCAAGTCGGCATAAGGTGGGAGGAAGTGTTGGGTATTCTAAAGGGCATCAAGGTGGACAAGTCCACAGGTCCGGATGGGATCTATCCCAGGTTTCTGAGGGAAGCGAGAGAGGAAATAGCTGGGGCCTTAACAGATATCTTTGCAGCATCCTTAAACACGGGTGAGGTCCCGGAGGACTGGAGAATTGCTAATGTTGTCCCCTTGTTTAAGAAGGGTAGCAGGGATAATCCAGGTAATTATAGACCGGTGAGCCTGACGTCAGTGGTAGGGAAGCAGCTGGAGAAGATACTGAGGGATAGGATCTATTCCCATTTGGAAGAAAATGGGCTCATCAGTGACAGGCAACATGGTTTTGTGCAGGGAAGGTCATGTCTTACCAACTTAATGGAATTCTTTGAGGAAGTGACAAAGTTGATTGATGAGGGAAGGGCTGTCGATGTCATATCCATGGACTTCAGTAAGGCGTTTGATAAGGTTCCCCATGGCAGGCTGATGGAGAAAGTGAAGGCGCTTGGGGTCCAAGGTGTACTAGCTAGATGGATAAAGAACTGGCTGGGCAACAGGAGACAGAGAGTAGCAGTAGAAGGGAGTTTCTCAAAATGGAGACGTGTGACCAGTGGTGTTCCACAGGGTTCCGTGCTGGGACCACTGTTGTTTGTGATATACATTAATGATTTGGAGGAAAGTATAGGTGGACTGATTAGCAAGTTTGCAAACGACACTAAGATTGGTGGAGTGGCAGATAGTGAAGGGGACTGTCAGAGAATACAGCAGAATATAGATAGATTGGAGAGTGGGGCAGAGAAATGGCAGATTGAGTTCAATCAGGGCAAATGCGAGGTGATGCATTTTGGAAGATCCAATTCAAGAGTGAACGATACAGGAAATGGAAAAGTCCTGGGGAAAATTGATGTCCAGAGAGATTTGGGTGTTCAGGTCCACTGTTCCCTGAAGGTAGCAACGCAGGTAAATAGAGTGGTCAAGAAGGCATACGGCATGCTTTCCTTCATCGGATCGGGCATTGAGTACAAGAGTTGGCAGGTCATGTTACAGTTGTATAGGACTTTGGTTCGGCCACATTTGGAATACTGCGTACAGTTCTGGTCGCCACATTATCAAAAGGATGTGGATGCTTTGGAGAGGGTGCAGAGGAGGTTCACCAGGATGTTGCCTGGTATGGAGGGCGCTAGCTATGAAGAGAGGTTGAGTCGATTAGGATTATTTTCATTAGAAAGACGGAGGTTGAGGGGGAACCTGATTGAGGTGTACAAAATCATGAGAGGTATAGACAGGGTGGATAGCAAGAGGCTTTTTCCCAGAGTGGGGGTTTCAATTACTAGAGGACACGAGTTCAAAGTGAAAGGGGAAAAGTTTAGGGGGGATATGCGTGGAAAGTTCTTTACGCAGAGGGTGGTGGGCACCTGGAACGCATTGCCAGCGGAGGTGGTAGATGCGGGCACGATGGAGTCTTTTAAGATGTATCTAGACAGATAGATGAATGGGCAGGAAGAAAAGAGATACAGAACCTTAGAAAATAGGCGACATGTTTAGAGAGAGGATCTGGATCGGCGCAGGCATGGAGGGCCGAAGGGCCTGTTCCTGTGCTGTAATTATCTTTGTTCTTTGTTCTTTGTATGTCTTTGTTACTGGGTGTCAGTGTCTGTCTTTGTAACTTGGTGTCAGTGCATGTCTTTGTTACTTGGTGTCAGTGTGTGTCTGTGTTACTGGGTATCAGTGTATGTCTTTGTTACTTGGTGTAATTGTCTGTCTTTGATACTTGGTGTAAGTGTATGTCTTTGTTACTTGGTGTCAGTGTATGTGTTTGTGACTTGGTGTCAGTGTATGTCTTTGTTACTGGGTGTCAGTGTATGTCTTTGTTACTTGGTGTAAGTGTAAGTCAAAATACTTGGTGTAAGTGTATGTCTGTGTTACTTGGGGTAATTGTATGTCTTTGTTACTTGGTGTAAGTGTGTGCCTGTGTTACTGGGTATCAGTGTATGTCTTTGTTACTTGGTGTAAGTGTGTGTCTGTGTTACTCTGTATCAGTGTATGTCTTTGTTACAGGGTATCAGTGTGTGTCTTTGTGACTTGGTGTCATTGCGTGTCTGTGTTCCTGGGGGTCAGTGTGTGCCTTTGTGACTTGGTGCCAGTGTATGTCTTTGTTACTTGGTGTTAGTGTTTGTCTGTGATACACGGTATCAGTGTATGTCTTTGTTACTTGGTGTCAGTGTATGTCTGTGTTACTTGGTGTAAGTGTGTGTCTGTGTATCAGTGTATGTCTTTGTGACTTGGTGTCAGTGTATTTCTTTGTTACTGGGTATCAGTGTGTGTCTTTGTGACTTGGTGTCAGTGTATGTCTGAGTTACTGGGTGTCAGTGTGTGTCTGTGTTACTGGGTATCAGTGTTTGTCTTTGTGACTGGGTATCAGTGCATGTCTTTGTGACTTGGTATGAGTGTATGTCTTTGTTACTGGGTGTCAGTGTGTGTCTGTGTAACTGGGTATCAGTGTCTGTCTTTGTGACTTGGTATCAGTGTACGTCTTTGTTACTGGGTGTCAGTGTGTGTCTTTGTGACTTGGTGTCAGTGTATGTCTTTGTTACTTGGTGTAAGTGTGTGTCTGTGATACTGGGTTTCAGTGTATTTCTTTGTTACTTGGTGTCAGTGTATGTCTGTGTTACTTGGTGTAAGTGTGTGTCTGTGTATCAGTGTATGTCTTTGTGACTTGGTGTCTGTTTATGTCTTTGTTACAGGGTGTCAGTGTGTGTCATTGTGACTTGGTGTCAGTGTATGTCTGTGTTACGGGGGGTCAGTATGTGTCTGTGTTACTGGGGGTCAGTGTGTGTTTCTAACTGGGTGTCAGTGTGTGTCTGTGTTACTGGGTATCAGTGTATGTCTTTGTTCCTTGGTGTAAGTGCATGTCTTTGTTACTTGGTGTCAGTGTATGTGTTTGTGACTTGGTTGTCAGTGTATATCTTTGTTACTGGGTGTCAGTGTATGTCTTTGTTACTTGGCCTAAGTGTAAGTCAAAATACTTGGTGTAAGTGTATGTCTGTGTTACTTGTTTTAAGTGCATGTCTTTGTTACTTGGTGTAAGTGTGTGTCTGTGTTACTTGGTATCAGTGTCTGTCTTTGTTACTTGGTGTCAGTCTATGTCAAAATACTTGGTGTAAGTGTTTGTCTTTGTTACTTGGTGTAATTGTCTGTCTTTGTTACTTGGTGTAAGTGTATGTCTTTGTTACTTGGTGTCAGTGTGTCTGTGTTCCTTGGTGTAAGTGTGTGTCTTTGTTACTTGGTGGATGTGTATGTCTTTGTTACTTGGTGTCAGTGTTTGTCTTTGTTACTTGGTGTCAGTGTGTGTCTTTGTGACTTGGTGTCAGTGTATGTCTGTGTTACTGGGGGTCAGTATGTGTCTGTGTTACTGGGGGTCAGTGTGTGTTTGTAACTGGGTTTCAGTGTGTGTCTGTTTTACTGGGTATCAGTGTATGTCTTTGTTCCTTGGTGTAAGTGTATGTCTTTGTTACTTGGTGTCAGTGTATGTGTTTGTGCCTTGGTTGTCAGTGTATATCTTTGTTACTGGGTGTCAGTGTATGTCTTTGTTACTTGGCCTAAGTGTAAGTCAAAATACTTGGTGTAAGTGTACGTTTGTGTTACTTGTTTTAAGTGTATGTCTTTGTTACTTGTTGTAAGTGTATGTGTTTGTGACTTGGTGTCAGTGTATGTCTGTGTTACTGGGTGTCAGTGTGTGTCTGTGTTACTGGGTATCAGTGTATGTCTTTGTGACTTGGTATGAGTGTATGTCTTTGTTACTGGGTGTCAGTGTGTGTCTGTGTAACTGGGTATCAGTGTCTGTCTTTGTGACTTGGTATCAGTGTACGTCTTTGTTACTGGTTTCAGTGTGTGTCTGTGTTCCAGGGTATCAGTGTATGTCTTTGTGACTTGGTGTCAGTGTATATCTTTGTTACTGGGTGTCAGTGTGTGTCTTTGTGACTTGGTGTCAGTGTATGTCTTTGTTACTTGGTGTAAGTGTGTGTCTGTGATACTGGGTATCAGTGTATTTCTTTGTTACTTGGTGTCAGTGTATGTCTGTGTTACTTGGTGTAAGTGTGTGTCTGTGTATCAGTGTATGTCTTTGTGACTTGGTGTCTGTTTATATCTTTGTTACAGGGTGTCAGTGTGTGTCTTTGTGACTTGGTGTCAGTGTATGTCTGTGTTACTGGGGGTCAGTATATGTCTGTGTTACTGGGTGTCAGTGTGTGTTTCTAACTGGGTGTCAGTGTGTGTCTGTGTTACTGGGTATCAGTGTATGTCTTTGTTCCTTGGTATAAGTGTTTGTCTTTGTTACTTGGTGTCAGTGTTTGTCTTTGTTACTTGGTGTCAGTGTGTGTCTTTGTGACTTGGTGTCAGTGTATGTCTGTGTTACTGGGGGTCAGTATGTGTCTGTGTTACTGGGGGTCAGTGTGTGTTTGTAACTGGGTTTCAGTGTGTGTCTGTTTTACTGGGTATCAGTGTATGTCTTTGTTCCTTGGTGTAAGTGTATGTCTTTGTTACTTGGTGTCAGTGTATGTGTTTGTGCCTTGGTTGTCAGTGTATATCTTTGTTACTGGGTGTCAGTGTATGTCTTTGTTACTTGGCCTAAGTGTAAGTCAAAATACTTGGTGTAAGTGTACGTTTGTGTTACTTGTTTTAAGTGTATGTCTTTGTTACTTGTTGTAAGTGTATGTGTTTGTGACTTGGTGTCAGTGTATGTCTGTGTTACTGGGTGTCAGTGTGTGTCTGTGTTACTGGGTATCAGTGTATGTCTTTGTGACTTGGTATGAGTGTATGTCTTTGTTACTGGGTGTCAGTGTGTGTCTGTGTAACTGGGTATCAGTGTCTGTCTTTGTGACTTGGTATCAGTGTACGTCTTTGTTACTGGTTTCAGTGTGTGTCTGTGTTCCAGGGTATCAGTGTATGTCTTTGTGACTTGGTGTCAGTGTATATCTTTGTTACTGGGTGTCAGTGTGTGTCTTTGTGACTTGGTGTCAGTGTATGTCTTTGTTACTTGGTGTAAGTGTGTGTCTGTGATACTGGGTATCAGTGTATTTCTTTGTTACTTGGTGTCAGTGTATGTCTGTGTTACTTGGTGTAAGTGTGTGTCTGTGTATCAGTGTATGTCTTTGTGACTTGGTGTCTGTTTATATCTTTGTTACAGGTGTCAGTGTGTGTCTTTGTGACTTGGTGTCAGTGTATGTCTGTGTTACTGGGGGTCAGTATATGTCTGTGTTACTGGGTGTCAGTGTGTGTTTCTAACTGGGTGTCAGTGTGTGTCTGTGTTACTGGGTATCAGTGTATGTCTTTGTTCCTTGGTATAAGTGTTTCTCTTTGTTACTTGGTGTCAGTGTATGTCAAAATACTTGGTGTAAGTGTATATCTTTGTTACTTGGTGTAATTGTCTGTCTTTGTTACTTGGTGTCAGTGTATGTCTTTGTAACTTGGTGTCAGTGTGTGTCTGTGTTACTGGGTATCAGTGTATGTATTTGTGACTTGGTGTCAGTGTATTTCTTTGTTACTGTGTATCAGTGTGTGTCTGTGTTACTGGGTATCAGTGTATGTCTTTGTGACATGGTATCAGTGTATGTCTTTGTTACTGGGTGTCAGTGTGTGTCTGTGTTACTGAGTATCAGTGTGTGCCTTTGTTACTTGGTGTCAGTGTATGTCTGTGTTACTTGGTGTAAGTCTGTGTCTTCGTTACTTGGTGTCCGTGTGTGAATGTGTTACTGGGTGTCAGTGAATGTCTTTGTTGCTTGGTGTAAGTGTGTGTCTGTGTTACTGGGTATCAGTGTATGTCTTTGTGACTTGGTGTCAGTGTATGTCTTTGTTACTGGGAGTCAGTGTGTGTCTTTGTTACTGGGAGTCAGTGTGTGTCTTTGTGACTTGGTGTCAGTGTATGTCTTTGTTACTTGGTTTCAGTGTGTGCCTGTGTTACTGGGTATCAGTGTATGTCTTTGTTACTTGGTGTCAGTGTATGTCTTTGTTCCTGGGAGTCAGTGTGTGTCTTTGTGACTTGGTATCAGTGTATGTCGTTGTGACTTGGTGTCAGTGTATGTCTTTGTTACTGGGTGTCAGTGTATGTCTTTGTTACTCTTTATTAGTGTTTCACTGTGTTACTGGGTGTCAGTGTGTGTTTGTTTGTGTTACTTGGTGTAAGTGTGTGTCTGTGTTACTTGGTGTAAGTGTGTGTCTTTGTTACTTGGTGTCCGTGTGTGTGTGTGTTACTGGGTATCAGTGCATGTCTTTGTTACTTGGTGTCAGTGTATATCTGTGTTACTTGGTGTAAGTGTGTGTCTTTGATACTTGGTGTAATTGTATGTCTTTGTTACTTGTTGTCAGTGTATGTCTGTGTTACTTGGTGTCTGTGTATGTCTTTGTAACTTGGTGTAAGTGTGTGTTTCTGTTACTTGGTGTAAGTGTGTGTCTGTGTTCCTTGGTATCAGTGTGTGTCTTTGTTACTTTGTGTCAGTGTATATCTGTGTTACTTGGTGTAAGTGTGTGTCTGTGTTTCTGGCTATCAGTGTATCTCTTTGTTACTAGGTGTCAGTGTATGTCTGTGTTACTTGGTGTAAGTGTGTGTCTGTGTTACTGGGTGTCAGTGTGTGTCTGTGTTTCTTGGTGTATGTGTGTGTCTTTGTTACTTGGTGTCCGTGTGTGTCTGTGTTACTGGGTGTCAGTGTATGTCTTTGTTACTGGGTTTCAGTGCATATCTTTGTTACTTGATGTAAGTGTGTGTCTGCGTTACTGGGTATCAGTGTCTGTCTTTGTTACTTGGTGTCAGTGTGTGTCTGTGTTACTGGGTATCAGTGTATGTCTTTGTTACTTGGTGTCAGTGTATGTCTGTGTTACTTGGTGTCAGTGTGTGTCTGTGTTACTGGGTATCAGTGTATGTCTTTGTGACTTGGTGTCACAAAGACACCAAGACAAAGAATTAAGAGGGCTAAAAGGGGTCATGAAATATCTTTAGCAAACAGGGTTAAGGAAAATCCCAAAGCCTTTTATTCATATATAAGGAGAAAGAGGGTAACTGGAGTAAGGATTGGCCCACTCAAGGACAAAGGAGGAATGTTATGCTTGGACTCAGAGAAAATGGGTGAGATTCTAAACGAGTACTTTGCATCGGTATTCACCGAGGAGAGGGACATGACGGATGTTGAGGTGAGGAACAGATGTTTGATTACTCTAGGTCAAGTCGGCATAAGGAGGGAGGAAGTGTTGGGTATTCTAAAGGGCATCAAGCTGGACAAGTCCACAGGTCCGGATGGGATCGATCCCAGGTTACTGAGGGAAGCGAGAGAGGAAATAGCTGGGGCCTTAACAGATATCTTTGCAGCATCCTTAAACACGGGTGAGGTCCCGGAGGACTGGAGAATTGCTAATGTTGTCCCCTTGTTTAAGAAGGGTAGCAGGGATAATCCAGGTAATTATAGACCGGTGAGCCTGACGTCAGTGGTAGGGAAGCAGCTGGAGAAGATACTGAGGGATAGGATCTATTCCCATTTGGAAGAAAATGGGCTCATCAGTGACAGGCAACATGGTTTTGTGCAGGGAAGGTCATGTCTTACAAACTTAATGGAATTCTTTGAGGAAGTGACAAAGTTGATTGATGAGGGAAGGGCTGTCGATGTCATATACATGGACTTCAGTAAGGCGTTTGATAAGGTTCCCCATGGCAGGCTGATGGAGAAAGTGAAGGCGCTTGGGGTCCAAGGTGTACTAGCTAGATGGATAAAGAACTGGCTGGGCAACAGGAGACAGAGAGTAGCAGTAGAAGGGAGTTTCTCAAAATGGAGACGTGTGACCAGTGGTGTTCCACAGGGATCCGTGCTGGGACCACTGTTGTTTGTGATATACATTAATGATTTGGAGGAAAGTATAGGTGGACTGATTAGCAAGTTTGCAGACGACACTAAGATTGGTGGAGTGGCAGATAGTGAAGGGGACTGTCAGAGAATACAGCAGAATATAGATAGATTGGAGAGTTGGGCAGAGAAATGGCAGATGGAGTTCAATCAGGGCAAATGCGAGGTGATGCATTTTGGAAGATCCAATTCAAGAGTGAACGATACAGTAAATGGAAAAGTCCTGGGTAAAATTGATTTCCAGAGAGATTTGGGTGTTCAGGTCCACTGGTCCCTGAAGGTGGCAACGCAGGTAAATAGAGTGGTCAAGAAGGCATACGACATGCTTTCCTTCATCGGATCGGGCATTGAGTACAAGAGTTGGCAGGTCATGTTACAGTTGTATAGGACTTTGGTTCGGCCACATTTGGAATACTGCGTACAGTTCTGGTCGCCACATTATCAAAAGGATGTGGATGCTTTGGAGAGGGTGCAGAGGAGGTTCACCAGGATGTTGCCTGGTATGGAGGGCGCTAGCTATGAAGAGAGGTTGAGTAGATTAGGATTATTTTCATTAGAAAGACGGAGGTTGAGGGGGAACCTGATTGAGGTGTACAAAATCATGAGAGGTATAGACAGGGTGGATAGCAAGAGGCTTTTTCCCAGAGTGGGGGTTTCAATTACTAGAGGACACGAGTTCAAAGTGAAAGGGGAAAAGTTTAGGGGGGATATGCGTGGAAAGTTCTTTACGCAGAGGGTGGTGGGCACCTGGAACGCATTGCCAGCGGAGGTGGTAGATGCGGGCACGATGGAGTCTTTTAAGATGTATCTAGACAGATACATGAATGGGCAGGAAGAAAAGAGATACAGAACCTTAGAAAATAGGCGACATGTTTAGAGAGAGGATCTGGATCGGCGCAGGCTTGGAGGGCCGAAGGGCCTGTTCCTGTGCTGTAATTATATTTGTTCTTTGTTCTTTGTTCTTTGTATGTCTTTGTTACTGGGTGTCAGTGTCTGTCTTTGTAACTTGGTGTCAGTGCATGTCTTTGTTACTTGGTGTCAGTGTGTGTCTGTGTTACTGGGTATCAGTGTCTGTCTTTGTTACTTGGTGTAATTGTCTGTCTTTGATACTTGGTGTAAGTGTATGTCTTTGTTACTTGGTGTCAGTGTATGTGTTTGAGACTTGGTGTCAGTGTATGTCTTTGTTACTGGGTGTCAGTGTATGTCTTTGTTACTTGGTGTAAGTGTAAGTCAAAATACTTGGTGTAAGTGTATGTCTTTGTTACTTGGTGTAAGTGTGTGCCTGTGTTACTGGGTATCAGTGTATGTCTTTGTTACAGGGTGTCAGAGTGTGTCTTTGTGACTTGGTGTCAGTGCGTGTCTGTGTTCCTGGGGGTCAGTGTGTGCCTTTGTGACTTGGTGCCAGTGTATGTCTTTGTTACTTGGTGTAAGTGTGTGTCTGTGATACACGGTATGAGTGTATGTCTTTGTTACTTGGTGTCAGTGTATGTCTGTGTTACTTGGTGTACGTGTGTGTCTGTGTATCAGTGTATGTCTTTGTGACTTGGTGTCAGTGTATTTCTTTGTTACTGGGTATCAGTGTGTGTCTTTGTGACTTGGTGTCAGTGTATGTCTGTGTTACTGGGTATCAGTGTATGTCTTTGTGACATGGTATGAGTGTATGTCTTTGTTACTGGGTGCCAGTGTGTGTCTGTGTAACTGGGTATCAGTGTCTGTCTTTGTGACTTGGTGTCAGTGTATGTCTTTGTTACTGGGTGTCAGTGTGTGTCTTTGTGACTTGGTGTCAGTGTATGTCTTCGTTACTTGGTGTAAGTGTGTGTCTGTGATACTGGGTATCAGTGTATTTCTTTGTTACTTGGTGTCAGTGTATGTCTGTGTTACTTGGTGTAAGTGTGTGTCTGTGTATCAGTGTATGTCTTTGTGACTTGGTGTCTGTTTATGTCTTTGTTACAAAGTGTCAGTGTGTGTCTTTGTGACTTGGTGTCAGTGTATGTCTGTGTTACTGGGGGTCAGTATGTGTCTGCGTTACTGGGGGTCAGTGTGTGTTTCTAACTGGGTGTCAGTGTGTGTCTGTGTTACTGGGTATCAGTGTATGTCTTTGTTCCTTGGTGTAAGTGCATGTCTTTGTTACTTGGTGTCAGTGTATGTGTTTGTGACTTGGTTGTCAGTGTATATCTTTGTTACTGGGTGTCAGTGTATGTCTTTGTTACTTGGCCTAAGTGTAAGTCAAAATACTTGGTGTAAGTGTATGTCTGTGTTACTTGTTTTAAGTGCATGTCTTTGTTACTTGGTGTAAGTGTGTGTCTGTGTTACTGGGTATCAGTGTCTGTCTTTGTTACTTGGTGTCAGTCTATGTCAAAATACTTGGTGTAAGTGTTTGTCTTTGTTACTTGGTGTAATTATCTGTCTTTGTTACTTGGTGTAAGTGTATGTCTTTGTTACTTGGTGTCAGTGTGTCTGTGTTCCTTGGTGTAAGTGTGTGTCTTTGTTACTTGGTGTATGTGTATGTCTTTGTTACTTGGTGTCAGTGTTTGTCTTTGTAACTTGGTGTCAGTGTGTGTCTTTGTGACTTGGTGTCAGTGTATGTCTGTGTTACTGGGGGTCAGTATGTGTCTGTGTTACTGGGGGTCAGTGTGTGTTTGTAACTGGGTTTCAGTGTGTGTCTGTTTTACTGGGTATCAGTGTATGTCTTTGTTCCTTGGTGTAAGTGTATGTCTTTGTGACTTGGTGTCAGTGTATTTCTTTGCTACTGGGTATCAGTGTGTGTCTTTGTGACTTGGTGTCAGTGTATGTCTGTGTAACTGGGTGTCAGTGTGTGTCTGTGTTACTGGGTATCAGTGTATGTCTTTGTGACTTGGTATGAGTGTATGTCTTTGTAACTGGGTGTCAGTGTGTGTCTGTGTAACTGGGTATCAGTGTCTGTCTTTGTGACTTGGTGTCAGTGTATGTCTTTGTTACTGGGTGTCAGTGTGTGTCTTTGTGACTTGGTGTCAGTGTATGTCTTCGTTACTTGGTGTAAGTGTGTGTCTGTGATACTGGGTATCAGTGTATTTCTTTGTTACTTGGTGTCAGTGTATGTCTGTGTTACTTGGTGTAAGTGTGTGTCTGTGTATCAGTGTATGTCTTTGTGACTTGGTGTCTGTTTATGGGTTTGTTACAAGGTGTCAGTGTGTGTCTTTGTGACTTGGTGTCAGTGTATGTCTGTGTTACTGGGGGTCAGTATGTGTCTGCGTTACTGGGGGTCAGTGTGTGTTTCTAACTGGGTGTCAGTGTGTGTCTGTGTTACTGGGTATCAGTGTATGTCTTTGTTCCTTGGTGTAAGTGTATGTCTTTGTTACTTGGTGTCAGTGTATGTGTTTGTGACTTGGTGTCAGTGTATGTCTGTGTTACTGGGTGTCAGTGTGTGTCTGTGTTACTGGGTATCAGTGTATGTCTTTGTGACTTGGTATGAGTGTATGTCTTTGTTACTGGGTGTCAGTGTGTGTCTGTGTAACTGGGTATCAGTGTCTGTCTTTGTGACTTGGTATCAGTGTACGTCTTTGTTACTGTTTTCAGTGTGTGTCTGTGTTCCAGGGTATCAGTGTATGTCTTTGTGACTTGGTGTCAGTGTATATCTTTGTTACTGGGTGTCAGTGTGTGTCTTTGTGACTTGGTGTCAGTGTATGTCTTTGTTACTTGGTGTAAGTGTGTGTCTGTGATACTGGGTATCAGTGTATTTCTTTGTTACTTGGTGTCAGTGTATGTCTTTGTGACTTGGTGTCTGTTTATATCTTTGTTACAGGGTGTCAGTGTGTGTCTTTGTGACTTGGTGTCAGTGTCTGTCTTTGTTACTTGGTGTCAGTGTATGTCAAAATACTTGGTGTAAGTGTATGTCTTTGTTACTTGGTGTAATTGTCTGTCTTTGTTACTTGGTGTCAGTGTATGTCTTTGTAACTTGGTGTCAGTGTGTGTCTGTGTTACTGGGTATCAGTGTATGTATTTGTGACTTGGTGTCAGTGTATTTCTTTGTTACTGTGTATCAGTGTGTGTCTGTGTTACTGGGTATCAGTGTATGTCTTTGTGACATGGTATCAGTGTATGTCTTTGTTACTGGGTGTCAGTGTGTGTCTGTGTTACTGAGTATCAGTGTGTGCCTTTGTTACTTGGTGTCAGTGTATGTCTGTGTTACTTGGTGTAAGTCTGTGTCTTCGTTACTTGGTGTCCGTGTGTGAATGTGTTACTGGGTGTCAGTGAATGTCTTTGTTGCTTGGTGTAAGTGTGTGTCTGTGTTACTGGGTATCAGTGTATGTCTTTGTGACTTGGTGTCAGTGTATGTCTTTGTTACTGGGAGTCAGTGTGTGTCTTTGTTACTGGGAGTCAGTGTGTGTCTTTGTGACTTGGTGTCAGTGTATGTCTTTGTTACTTGGTTTCAGTGTGTGCCTGTGTTACTGGGTATCAGTGTATGTCTTTGTTACTTGGTGTCAGTGTATGTCTTTGTTCCTGGGAGTCAGTGTGTGTCTTTGTGACTTGGTATCAGTGTATGTCGTTGTGACTTGGTGTCAGTGTATGTCTTTGTTACTGGGTGTCAGTGTATGTCTTTGTTACTCTTTATTAGTGTTTCACTGTGTTACTGGGTGTCAGTGTGTGTTTGTTTGTGTTACTTGGTGTAAGTGTGTGTCTGTGTTACTTGGTGTAAGTGTGTGTCTTTGTTACTTGGTGTCCGTGTGTGTGTGTGTTACTGGGTATCAGTGCATGTCTTTGTTACTTGGTGTCAGTGTATATCTGTGTTACTTGGTGTAAGTGTGTGTCTTTGATACTTGGTGTAATTGTATGTCTTTGTTACTTGTTGTCAGTGTATGTCTGTGTTACTTGGTGTCTGTGTATGTCTTTGTAACTTGGTGTAAGTGTGTGTTTCTGTTACTTGGTGTAAGTGTGTGTCTGTGTTCCTTGGTATCAGTGTGTGTCTTTGTTACTTTGTGTCAGTGTATATCTGTGTTACTTGGTGTAAGTGTGTGTCTGTGTTTCTGGCTATCAGTGTATCTCTTTGTTACTAGGTGTCAGTGTATGTCTGTGTTACTTGGTGTAAGTGTGTGTCTGTGTTACTGGGTGTCAGTGTGTGTCTGTGTTTCTTGGTGTATGTGTGTGTCTTTGTTACTTGGTGTCCGTGTGTGTCTGTGTTACTGGGTGTCAGTGTATGTCTTTGTTACTGGGTTTCAGTGCATATCTTTGTTACTTGATGTAAGTGTGTGTCTGCGTTACTGGGTATCAGTGTCTGTCTTTGTTACTTGGTGTCAGTGTGTGTCTGTGTTACTGGGTATCAGTGTATGTCTTTGTTACTTGGTGTCAGTGTATGTCTGTGTTACTTGGTGTCAGTGTGTGTCTGTGTTACTGGGTATCAGTGTATGTCTTTGTGACTTGGTGTCACAAAGACACCAAGACAAAGAATTAAGAGGGCTAAAAGGGGTCATGAAATATCTTTAGCAAACAGGGTTAAGGAAAATCCCAAAGCCTTTTATTCATATATAAGGAGAAAGAGGGTAACTGGAGTAAGGATTGGCCCACTCAAGGACAAAGGAGGAATGTTATGCTTGGACTCAGAGAAAATGGATGAGATTCTAAACGAGTACTTTGCATCGGTATTCACCGAGGAGAGGGACATGACGGATGTTGAGGTGAGGAACAGATGTTTGATTACTCTAGGTCAAGTCGGCATAAGGAGGGAGGAAGTGTTGGGTATTCTAAAGGGCATCAAGCTGGACAAGTCCACAGGTCCGGATGGGATCGATCCCAGGTTACTGAGGGAAGCGAGAGAGGAAATAGCTGGGGCCTTAACAGATATCTTTGCAGCATCCTTAAACACGGGTGAGGTCCCGGAGGACTGGAGAATTGCTAATGTTGTCCCCTTGTTTAAGAAGGGTAGCAGGGATAATCCAGGTAATTATAGACCGGTGAGCCTGACGTCAGTGGTAGGGAAGCAGCTGGAGAAGATACTGAGGGATAGGATCTATTCCCATTTGGAAGAAAATGGGCTCATCAGTGACAGGCAACATGGTTTTGTGCAGGGAAGGTCATGTCTTACAAACTTAATGGAATTCTTTGAGGAAGTGACAAAGTTGATTGATGAGGGAAGGGCTGTCGATGTCATATACATGGACTTCAGTAAGGCGTTTGATAAGGTTCCCCATGGCAGGCTGATGGAGAAAGTGAAGGCGCTTGGAGTCCAAGGTGTACTAGCTAGATGGATAAAGAACTGGCTGGGCAACAGGAGACAGAGAGTAGCAGTAGAAGGGAGTTTCTCAAAATGGAGACGTGTGACCAGTGGTGTTCCACAGGGATCCGTGCTGGGACCACTGTTGTTTGTGATATACATTAATGATTTGGAGGAAAGTATAGGTGGACTGATTAGCAAGTTTGCAGACGACACTAAGATTGGTGGAGTGGCAGATAGTGAAGGGGACTGTCAGAGAATACAGCAGAATATAGATAGATTGGAGAGTTGGGCAGAGAAATGGCAGATGGAGTTCAATCAGGGCAAATGCGAGGTGATGCATTTTGGAAGATCCAATTCAAGAGTGAACGATACAGTAAATGGAAAAGTCCTGGGGAAAATTGATGTCCAGAGAGATTTGGGTGTTCAGGTCCACTGGTCCCTGAAGGTGGCAACGCAGGTAAATAGAGTGGTCAAGAAGGCATACGACATGCTTTCCTTCATCGGATCGGGCATTGAGTACAAGAGTTGGCAGGTCATGTTACAGTTGTATAGGACTTTGGTTCGGCCACATTTGGAATACTGCGTACAGTTCTGGTCGCCACATTATCAAAAGGATGTGGATGCTTTGGAGAGGGTGCAGAGGAGGTTCACCAGGATGTTGCCTGGTATGGAGGGCGCTAGCTATGAAGAGAGGTTGAGTAGATTAGGATTATTTTCATTAGAAAGACGGAGGTTGAGGGGGAACCTGATTGAGGTGTACAAAATCATGAGAGGTATAGACAGGGTGGATAGCAAGAGGCTTTTTCCCAGAGTGGGGGTTTCAATTACTAGAGGACACGAGTTCAAAGTGAAAGGGGAAAAGTTTAGGGGGGATATGCGTGGAAAGTTCTTTACGCAGAGGGTGGTGGGCACCTGGAACGCATTGCCAGCGGAGGTGGTAGATGCGGGCACGATGGAGTCTTTTAAGATGTATCTAGACAGATACATGAATGGGCAGGAAGAAAAGAGATACAGAACCTTAGAAAATAGGCGACATGTTTAGAGAGAGGATCTGGATCGGCGCAGGCTTGGAGGGCCGAAGGGCCTGTTCCTGTGCTGTAATTATATTTGTTCTTTGTTCTTTGTTCTTTGTATGTCTTTGTTACTGGGTGTCAGTGTCTGTCTTTGTAATTTGGTGTCAGTGCATGTCTTTGTTACTTGGTGTCAGTGTGTGTCTGTGTTACTGGGTATCAGTGGCTGTCTTTGTTACTTGGTGTAAGTGTAAGTCAAAATACTTGGTGTAAGTGTATGTCTTTGTTACTTGGTGTAAGTGTGTGCCTGTGTTATTGGGTATCAGTGTATGTCTTTGTTACAGGGTGTCAGTGTGTGTCTTTGTGACTTGGTGTCAGTGCGTGTCTGTGTTCCTGGGGGTCAGTGTGTGCCTTTGTGACTTGGTGCCAGTGTATGTCTTTGTTAATTGGTGTAAGTGTGTGTCTGTGATACACGGTATGAGTGTATGTCTTTGTTACTTGGTGTCAGTGTATGTCTGTGTTACTTGGTGTACGTGTGTGTCTGTGTATCAGTGTATGTCTTTGTGACTTGGTGTCAGTGTATTTCTTTGTTACTGGGTATCAGTGTGTGTCTTTGTGACTTGGTGTCAGTGTATGTCTGTGTAACTGGGTGTCAGTGTGTGTCTGTGTTACTGGGTATCAGTGTATGTCTTTGTGACTTGGTATGAGTGTATGTCTTTGTTACTGGGTGTCAGTGTGTGTCTGTGTAACTGGGTATCAGTGTCTGTCTTTGTGACTTGGTGTCAGTGTATGTCTTTGTTACTGGGTGTCAGTGTGTGTCTTTGTGACTTGGTGTCAGTGTATGTCTTCGTTACTTGGTGTAAGTGTGTGTCTGTGATACTGGGTATCAGTGTATTTCTTTGTTACTTGGTGTCAGTGTATGTCTGTGTTACTTGGTGTAAGTGTGTGTCTGTGTATCAGTGTATGTCTTTGTGACTTGGTGTCTGTTTATGTCTTTGTTACAAGGTGTCAGTGTGTGTCTTTGTGACTTGGTGTCAGTGTATGTCTGTGTTACTGGGGGTCAGTATGTGTCTGCGTTACTGGGGGTCAGTGTGTGTTTCTAACTGGGTGTCAGTGTGTGTCTGTGTTACTGGGTATCAGTGTATGTCTTTGTTCCTTGGTGTAAGTGCATGTCTTTGTTACTTGGTGTCAGTGTATGTGTTTGTGACTTGGTTGTCAGTGTATATCTTTGTTACTGGGTGTCAGTGTATGTCTTTGTTACTTGGCCTAAGTGTAAGTCAAAATACTTGGTGTAAGTGTATGTCTGTGTTACTTGTTTTAAGTGTATGTCTTTGTTACTTGGCGTAAGTGTGTGTCTGTGTTACTGGGTACCAGTGTCTGTCTTTGTTACTTGTTGTCAGTGTATGTCAAAATACTTGGTGTAAGTGTATGTCTTTGTTACTTGGTGTAATTGTCTGTCTTTGTTACTTGGTGTAAGTGTATGTCTTCGTTACTTGGTGTCAGTGTGTCTTTGTTCCTTGGTGTAAGTGTGTGTCTTTGTTACTTGGTGTAAGTGTGTGTCTTTGTTACTTGGTGTCAGTGTATGTCTTTGTTACTTGGTGTCAGTGTGTGTCTGTGTTACTTGGTGTCAGTGTGTGTCTGTGTTACTGGGTATCAGTGTATGTCTTTGTGACTTGGTGTCAGTGTATTTCTTTGTTACTGTGTATCAGTGTGTTTCTGTGTTACTGGGTATCAGTGTATGTCTTTGTGACTTGGTATCAGTGTATGTCTTTGTTCCTGGGTGTCAGTGTATGTCTGTGTTACTGAGTATCAGTGTGTGCCTTTGTTACTTGGTGTCAGTGTATGTCTGTGTTACTTTGTGTAAGTGTGTGTCTGTGTATCAGTGTATGTCTTTGTGACATGGTGTCTGTTTATGTCTTTGTTACAGGGTGTCAGTGTGTGTCTTTGTGACTTGGTGTCAGTGTATGTCTGTGTTACTGGGGGTCAGTATGTGTCTGTGTTACTGGGGGTCAGTGTGTGTTTCTAACTGGGTGTCAGTGTGTGTCTGTGTTACTGGGTATCAGTGTATGTCTTTGTTCCTTGGTGTAAGTGTATGTCTTTGTTACTTGGTGTCAGTGTATGTGTTTGTGACTTGGTTGTCAGTGTATATCTTTGTTACTGGGTGTCAGTGTATGTCTTTGTTACTTGGCCTAAGTGTAAGTCAAAATACTTTGTGTAAGTGTATGTCTGTGTTACTTGTTTTAACTGTATGTCTTTGTTACTTGGTGTAAGTTTGTGTCTGTGTTACTGGGTATCAGTGTCTGTCTTTGTTACTTGGTGTCAGTGTATGTCAAAATACTTGGTGTAAGTGTATGTCTTTGTTACTTGGTGTAATTGTCTGTCTTTGTTACTTGGTGTAAGTGTATGTCTTCGTTACTTGGTGTCAGTGTGTCTGTGTTCCTTGGTGTAAGTGTGTGTCTTTGTTACTTGGTGTCAGTGTATGTCTTTGTTACTTGGTGTAAGCGTATGTCTTTGTTACTTGGTGTCAGTGTGTGTCTGTGTTACTTGGTGTCAGTGTGTCTGTGTTCCTTGGTGTAAGTGTGTGTCTTTGTTACTTGGTGTAAGTGTATGTCTTTGTTACTTGGTGTCAGTGTGTGTCTGTGTTACTGGGTATCAGTGTATGTCTTTGTGACTTGGTGTCAGTGTATTTCTTTGTTACTGTGTATCAGTGTGTTTCTGTGTTACTGGGTATCAGTGTATGTCTTTGTGACTTGGTATCAGTGTATGTCTTTGTTCCTGGGTGTCAGTGTATGTCTGTGTTACTGAGTATCAGTGTGTGCCTTTGTTACTTGGTGTCAGTGTATGTCTGTGTTACTTTGTGTAAGTGTGTGTCTGTGTATCAGTGTATGTCTTTGTGACATGGTGTCTGTTTATGTCTTTGTTACAGGGTGTCAGTGTGTGTCTTTGTGACTTGGTGTCAGTGTATGTCTTTGTTACTGGGGGTCAGTATGTGTCTGTGTTACTGGGGGTCAGTGTGTGTTTCTAACTGGGTGTCAGTGTGTGTCTGTGTTACTGGGTATCAGTGTATGTCTTTGTTCCTTGGTGTAAGTGTATGTCTTTGTTACTTGGTGTCAGTGTATGTGTTTGTGACTTGGTTGTCAGTGTATATCTTTGTTACTGGGTGTCAGTGTATGTCTTTGTTACTTGGCCTAAGTGTAAGTCAAAATACTTTGTGTAAGTGTATGTCTGTGTTACTTGTTTTAAGTGTATGTCTTTGTTACTTGGTGTAAGTGTGTGTCTGTGTTACTGGGTATCAGTGTCTGTCTTTGTTACTTGGTGTCAGTTTATGTCAAAATACTTGGTGTAAGTGTATGTCTTTGTTACTTGGTGTAATTGTCTGTCTTTGTTACTTGGTGTAAGTGTATGTCTTCGTTACTTGGTGTCAGTGTGTCTGTGTTCCTTGGTGTAAGTGTGTGTCTTTGTTACTTGGTGTCAGTGTATGTCTTTGTTACTTGGTGTAAGCGTATGTCTTTGTTACTTGGTGTCAGTGTGTGTCTGTGTTACTTGGTGTCAGTGTGTCTGTGTTCCTTGGTGGAAGTGTGTGTCTTTGTTACTTGGTGTAAGTGTATATCTTTGTTACTTGGTGTCAGTGTGTGTCTGTGTTACTGGGTATCAGTGTATGTCTTTGTGACTTGGTGTCAGTGTATTTCTTTGTTACTGTGTATCAGTGTGTTTCTGTGTTACAGGGTATCAGTGTATGTCTTTGTGACTTGATATCAGTGTATGTCTTTGTTCCTGGGTGTCAGTGTATGTCTGTGTTACTGAGTATCAGTGTGTGCCTTTGTTACTTGGTGTCAGTGTATGTCTGTGTTACTTTGTGTAAGTGTGTGTCTGTGTATCAGTGTATGACTTTGTGACATGGTGTCTGTTTATGTCTTTGTTACAGGGTGTCAGTGTGTGTCTTTGTGACTTGGTGTCAGTGTATGTCTGTGTTACTGGGGGTCAGTATGTGTCTGTGTTACTGGGGGTCAGTGTGTGTTTCTAACTGGGTGTCAGTGTGTATCTGTGTTACTGGGTATCAGTGTATGTCTTTGTTCCTTGGTGTAAGTGTATGTCTTTGTTACTTGGTGTCAGTGTATGTGTTTGTGACTTGGTTGTCAGTGTGTGTCTGTGTTACTGGGTATCAGTGTATGTCTTTGTGACATGGTATCAGTGTATGTCTTTGTTACTGGGTGTCAGTGTGTGTCTGTGTTACTGGGTATCAGTGTATGTCTTTGTGACTTGGTGTCAGTGTATGTCTTTGTTACTGGGTGTCAGTGTGTGTCTTTGTGACTTTGTGTCAGTGTATGTCTGTGTTACTTGGTGTAAGTGTGTGTCTGTGTTACTGGGAATCAGTGTATGTCTTTGATACTTGGTGTCAGTGTATGTCTGTGTTACTTGGTGTCAGTGTGTGTCTGTGTTACTGGGTGTCAGTGTGTTTCTGTGTTACTTGGTGTAAGTCTGTGTCTTTGTTACTTGGTGTCCGTGTGTGTCTGTGTTGCTGGGTGTCAGTGTGTGTGTTTGTTACAGGGTGTCAGTGTATGTCTTTGTTACTTGGTGTAAGTGTGTGTCTGTGTTACTGGGTGTAAGTGTGTGTCTGTGTTACTGGGTATCAGTGAATGTCTTTGTGACTTGGTGTCAGTGGAAGTCTTTGTTACTTGGTGTAAGTGTGTGTCTGTGTTACCGGGTATCAGTGAATGTCTTTGTTACATGGTGTCAGTGTATGTCAAAATACTTGGTGTAAGTGTATGTATTTGTTACTTGGTGTAATTGTCTGTCTTTGTTACTTGGTGTAAGTGTATGTCTTTGTTACTTGGTGTCAGTGTATGTCTTTGTTACTTGGTGTCAGTGTGTGTCTGTGTTACTGGGTATCAGTGTATGTCTCTGTGATTTGGTATCAGTGTATGTCTTTGTTACTGGGTGTCAGGGTGTGTCTGTGTTACTTGGTAAAAGTGTATGTCTTTGTGACTTGGTATCAGTGTATGTCTTTGTTACTGGGTGTCAGTGTGTGTCTGTGTTACTTGGTATCAGTGTATGTCTTTGTGACTTGGTATCAGTGTATGTCTTTGTTACTGGGTGTCAGTGTCTGTCTGTGCTCCTGGGTATCAGTGTATGTCTGTGTGACTTGGTGTCAGTGTATGTCTTTGTTACTGGAAGTCAGTGTGTGTCTTTGTGACTTGGTGTCAGTGTATGTCTTTGTTACTGGGTGTCAGTGTGTGTCTTTGTGACTTGGTGTCAGTGTATATCTGTGTTACTGGGGGTCAGTGTGTGTCTGTGTTACTGGGGGTCAGTGTGTGTTTCTAACTGAGTGTCAGTGTGTGTCTGTGTTACTGGGTATCAGTGTCTGTCTTTGTTACTTGGTGTAAGTGTATGTCTTTATGACTTGATGTCAGCGTCTGTCTTTGTTACTGTTTATTAGTGTTTCTCTGTGTTACTGGATGCCAGTGTGTGTTTGTTTGTGTTACTGGGTGTCAGTGTGTATCTGTGACACTAGGTGTCATTATGTAGGTTAGTTTGGAGACACAGCACTTTAACAGGCCCTTCGGCCCACCGAGTCTGTGCCGACCATCAACCAAACATTTATACTAATCCTACACTAATCCCGTATTCCTATCT
Organism: Heterodontus francisci; assembly: GCF_036365525.1. NCBI lineage: Eukaryota > Metazoa > Chordata > Chondrichthyes > Heterodontiformes > Heterodontidae > Heterodontus > Heterodontus francisci. The sequence continues at coordinate 68,062,276 of NC_090391.1, forward strand.
CATCCCCACCTGTCCCTATATATATCCCTACCACCTACCTATACTAGGGGCAATTTATGATGGCCAATTAACCTATCAACCTGCAAGTCTTTGGCATGTGGGAGGAAACCGGAGCACCCGGAGGAAACCCACGCAGACACAGGGAGTACCCAGAATCGAACCCGGGTCCCTGGAGCTGTGAGGCTGCGGTGCTAACCACTGCGCCAATGTGCCCCCCACACCCCGCCTCCCCCCCTCCCCGCAGTGTGTGCCTGTGTTACTGGGTATCAGTGTATGTCTTTGTTACTTGGTGTCAGTGTATGTCTGTGTTACTTGGTGTCAGTGTGTTTGTTTGTGTTACTGGGTGTCAGTGTGTGTCTGTGTTACTTGGTGTAAGTGTGTGTCTTTGTTACTTGGTGTCCGTGTGTGTCTGTGTTACGGGGTGTCAGTGTATGTCTTTGTTACTGGGTGTCAGTGTATGTCTTTGTTACTTGGTGTAAGTGTGTGTCTGTGTTACTGGGTATCAGTGTCTGTCTTTGTTACTTGGTGTAAGTGTGTGTCTGTGTTACTGGGTATCAGAGTATGTCTTTGTGACTTGGTGTCAGTGCATGTCTTTGTTACTGGGAGTCAGTGTGTGTCTTTGTGACATGGTGTCAGTGTATGTCATTGTTACTTGGTGCAAGTGTGTGTCTGTGTTACTGGGTATCAGTGTATGTCTTTGTTACTTGATGTCAGTGTATGTCAAAATACTTGGTGTAAGTGTATGTCTTTGTTACTTGGTGTAATTGTCTGTCTTTGTTACTTGGTGACAGTGTATGTCAGTGTTACTTTTTGTAAGTGTGTGTCTTTGCTTCTTGGTGTAAGTGTCTGTCTTTGTTACTTGGTGTCAGTGTATGTCTTTGTTACTTGGTGTCAGTGTGTGTCTGTGTTACTGGGCATCAGTATGTCTGTGTGACTTGGTATCAGGGTACGTCTTTGCGACTTGGTGTCAGTGTATGACTTTGTTTCTTGGTGTAAGTGTGTGTCTGTGTTACTGGGTGGCAGTGTATGTCTGTGTTACTTGGTGTAAGTGTGTGTCTGTGTTACTGGTTATCAGTGTATGTCTTTGTGACTTGGTGTCAGTTTATGTCTTTGTTACTGGGTGTCAGTGTGTGTCTTTGTGACTTGGTGTCAGTGTATGTCTTTGTTACTTGGTGTTAGTGTGTGTCTGTGTTACTTGGCATCAGTGTATGTCTTTGTTACTTGGTGTCAGTGCATGTCAACATTCTTGGTGTAAGTGTATGTCTTTGTTACTTGGTGTAATTGTCTGCCTTTGTTACTTGGTGTAAGTGTATGTCATTGTTACTTGGTGTCAGTGTGTGTCTGTGTTACTGGATATCAGTGTATGTCTTTGTGACTTGGTATCAGTGTATGTCTTTGTTGCTGGGTGTAAACGTGTGTCTGTGTTACTTGGTGTCAGTGTATGTCTTTGTTACTGTTTATTAGTGTTTCTCTGTGTTACTGGGTGTCAGTGTGTGTTTGTTTGTGTTACTGGGTGTCAATGTATGTCTTTGTTACTTGGTGTCAGTGTGTGTCTGTGTTACTGGGTGTCAGTGTGTGTCTGTGTTACTGGGTGTAAGTCTGTGTCTTTGTTACTTGGTGTCCGTGTGTGTCTGATTACTGGGTGTCAGTGTATGTCTTTGTTACTGGGTGTCAGTGAATGTCTTTGTTACTTGGTGTCAGTGTGTGTCTGTGTTACTGGGTATCAGTGTCTGTCTTTGTTACTTGGTGCCAGTGTGTGTCTGTGTTACTGGGTATCAGTGCATGTCTTTGTTACTTGGTGTCAGTGTATGTCTGTGTTACTTGGTATAAGTGTGTGCTTGTGTTCCTGGTTATCAGTGTATGTCTTTGTGACTTGGTGTCAGTGTATGTCTTTGTTACTTGGAGTCAGTGTGTGTCTTTGTGACTTGGTGTCAGTGTATGTCTTTGTTACTGGGTATCAGTGTATGTCTTTGTGACTTGGTGTCAGCGTGAGTCTTTGTGACTTGGTGTCAGTGTATTTCAAAATACTTGGTGTAAGTGTGTGTCTCTGTTACTGGGTATCAGTGTATGTCTTTGATACTTGGTGTCAGTGTATGTCTGTGTTGCTTGGTGTAAGTTTGTGTCTGTGTTCGTGGGCACCAGTGCATCTCTTTGTGACTTGGTATCAGTGTATGTATTTGTTACTTGGTGTAATTGTCTGTCTTTGTTACTTGGTGTCAGTGTATGTATTTGTTACTTGGTGTAATTGTCTGTCTTTGTTACTTGGTGACAGTGTATGTCAGTGTTACTTGGTGTAAGAGTGTGTCTTTGCTTCTTGGTGTAAGTGTATGTCTTTGTTACTTGGTGTCAGTGTATGTCTTTGTTACTTGGTGTCAGTGTGTGTCTGTGTTACTGGGCATCAGTGTATGTATTTGTGACTTGGTATCAGGGTACGTCTTTGCGACTTGGTGTCAGTGTATGACTTTGTTACTTGGTGTAAGTGTGTGTCTGTGTTACTGGGTGTCAGTGATTGTCTGTGTTACTTGGTGTAAGTGTGTGTCTGTGTTACTGGTTATCAGTGTATGTCTTTGTGACTTGTTGTCAGTTTATGTCTTTGTTAATGGGTGTCAGTGTGTGTCTTTGTGACTTGGTGTCAGTGTATGTCTTTGTTACTTGGTGTAAGTGTGTGTCTGTGTTACTTGGCATCAGTGTATGTCTTTGTTACTTGGTGTCAGTGCATGTCAAAATACTTGGTGTAAGTGTATGTCTTTGTTACTTGGTGTAATTGTCTGCCTTTGTTACTTGGTGTAAGTGTATGTCATTGTTACTTGGTGTCAGTGTGTGTCTGTGTTACTGGATATCAGTGTATGTCTTTGTGACTTGGTATCAGTGTATGTCTTTGTGACTTGGTGTCAGTGTATGTCTTTGTTGCTGGGTGTAAACGTGTGCCTGTCTTACTTGGTGTCAGTGTATGTCTTTGCTACTGTTTATTAGTGTTTCTCTGTGTTACTGGGAGTCAGTGTGTGTTTGTTTGTGTTACTGGGTGTCAATGTATGTCTTCGTTACTTGCTGTAATTGTCTGTCTTTGTTACTTGGTGCAAGTGTATGTCTTTGTTACTTGGTGTCAGTGTATGTCTTTGTTACTTGGTGTCAGTGTATGTCTGTGTTGCTTGGAGTAAGTGTGTGTCTTTGTTACTTGGTGTAAGTGTATGTCTTTGTTACTTGGTGTCAGTGTTTGTCTTTGTTACTTGGTGTCAGTGTGTGTCTGTGTTCCTGGGTATCAGTGTATGTCTTTGTGACTTGGTATCAGTGTATGTCTTTGTTACTGGGTTTCAGTGTGTGTCTGTGTTACAGGGTATCAGTGTATGTCTTTGATACTTGGTGTGAGTGTATGTCTGTGTTACTTGGTGTAAGTTTGTGTCTTTGTTACTTGGTGTCAGTGTATGTATTTGTTACTTGGTGTAATTGTCTGTCTTTGTTACTTGGTGACAGTGTATGTCAGTGTTACTTGGTGTCAGTGTATGTCTTTGTGACTTGGTGTCAGTGTATGTCTTTGTTACTTGGTGTAAGTGTGTGTCTGTGTTACTTGGCATCAGTGTATGTCTTTGTTACTTGGTGTCAGTGCATGTCAAAATACTTGGTGTAAGTGTATGTCTTTGTTACTTGGTGTAATTGTCTGCCTTTGTTAGTTGGTGTAAGTGCATGTCATTGTTACTTGGTGTCAGTGTGTGTCTGTGTTACTGGATATCAGTGTATGTCTTTGTGACTTGGTATCAGTGTATGTCTTTGTGACTTGGTGTCAGTGTATGTCTTTGTTGCTGGGTGTAAACGTGTGTCTGTGTTACTTGGTGTCAGTGTATGTCTTTGTTACTGTTTATTAGTGTTTCTCTGTGTTACTGGGTGTCAGTGTGTGTTTGTTTGTGTTACTGGGTGTCAATGTATGTCTTTGTTACTTGGTGGAAGTGTGTGTCTTTGTTACTGTGTGTCAGTGTGTGTCTATGTTACTTGGTGTAAGTCTGTGACTTTGTTACTTGGTGTCCGTGTGTGTCTGTGTTCCTGGGTATCAGTGTCTGTCTTTGTTACTTGGTGTAAGTGTGCGTCTGTGTTACTGGGTGTCAGTGTATGTCTTTGCTACTTGGTGACAGTGTATGTCTTTGTTACTGGGTGTCAGTGTGTGTCTTTGTGGCTTGGTGTCAGTGTATGTCTTTGTTACTTGGTGAAAGTGTGTGTCTGTGTTAGTCGGTATCAGTGTCTGTCTTTGTTACTTGGTGTCAGTGTATGTCAAAATACTTGGTGTAAGTGTATGTCTTCGTTACTTGGTGTAATTGTCTGTCTTTGTTACTTGGTGCAAGTGTATGTCTTTGTTACTTGGTGTCAGTGTATGTCTTTGTTACTTGGTGTCAGTGTATGTCTGTGTTGCTTGGTGTAAGTGTGTGTCTTTGTTACTTGGTGTAAGTGTTTGTCTTTGTTACTTGATGTCAGTGTGTGTCTGTGTTACTGGGTATCAGTGTCTGTCTTTGTGACTTGGTATCAGTGTCTGTCTTTGTTTCTGGGTGTCAGTGTGTGTCTGTGTTACAGGTTATCAGTGTATGTATTTGTGACTTGGTGTCAGTGTTTGTCTTTGCTACTTGGTGTCAGTGTCTGTCTGTGTTACTTGGTGTCAGTGTGTGTCTGTGTTACTGGGTATCAGTGTATGTCTTTGTGACTTGGTGACAGTGCATGTCTTTGTTACTTGGTGAAAGTGTGTGTCTGTGTTAGTCGGTATCAGTGTATGTCTTTGTTACTTGGTGTCAGTGTGTGTCTGTGTTCCTGGGTATCAGTGTATGTCTTTGTGACTTGGTATCAGTGTATGTCTTTGTTACTGGGTGTCAGTGTGTGTCTGTGTTCCTGGGTATCAGTGTATGTCTTTGTTACTTGGTGTCAGTGTATGTCTTTGTTACTGGGTGTCAGTGCCTGTCTTTGTGAATTGGTGTCAGTGTATCTCTTTGTTACTTGGTGTAAGTAGGTGTCTGTGATACTGGGTATCAGTGTATGTCTTTGTTACTTGGTGTCATTGTATGTCTGTGTGAATTGGTGTAAGTGTGTGTCTGTGTATCAGTGTGTGTCTTTGTGACTTGGTGTAAGTGTGTGTCTGTGTTACTGGGTATCAAAGTATGTCTTTGTTACTGTGTGTCAGTGTATGTCAAAATACTTGGTGTAAGTGTATGTCTTTGTTACTTGGTGTAATTGTCTGTCTTTGTTACTTGGTGTCAGTGCATGTCTTTGTTACTTGGTGTCCGTGTGTGTCTGTGTTACTGGGTATCAGTGTCTGTCTTTGTTACTTGGTGTAAGTGTGCGTCTGTGTTACTGGGTATCAGGGTATGTCTTTGCTACTTGGTGACAGTGTATGTCTTTGTTACTGGGTGTCAGTGTGTGTCTTTGTGGCTTGGTGTCAGTGTATGTCTTTGTTACTTGGTGAAACTGTGTGTCTGTGTTAGTCGGTATCAGTGTCTGTCTTTGTTACTTGGTGTCAGTGTATGTCAAAATACTTGGTGTAAGTGTATGTCTTCGTTACTTGGTGTAATTGTCTGTCTTTGTTACTTGGTGCAAGTGTGTGTCTTTGTTACTTGGTGTAAGTGTTTGTCTTTGTTACTTGATGTCAGTGTGTGTCTGTGTTACTGGGTATCAGTGTATGTCTTTGTGACTTGGTATCAGTGTATGTCTTTGTTACTGGGTGTCAGTGTGTGTCTGTGTTACAGGGTATCAGTGTATGTATTTGTGACTTGGTATCAGTGTTTGTCTTTGCTACTTGGTGTCAGTGTCTGTCTGTGTTACTTGGTGTCAGTGTGTGTCTGTGTTACTGGGTATCAGTGTATGTCTTTGTGACTTGCTGACAGTGCATGTCTTTGTTACTTGGTGAAAGTGTGTGTCTGTGTTAGTCGGTATCAGTGTATGTCTTTGTTACTTGGTGTCAGTGTGTGTCTGTGTTCCTGGGTATCAGTGTACGTCTTTGTGACTTGGTATCAGTGTATGTCTTTGTTACTGGGTGTCAGTGTGTGTCTGTGTTACAGCGTATCAGTGTATGTCTTTGTGACTTGGTATCAGTGTTTGTCTTTGTTACTGGGTGTCAGTGTGTGTCTGTGTTCCTGGGTATCAGTGCATGTCTTTGTTACTTGGTGTCAGTGTCTGTCTTTGTTACTGGGTGTCAGTGCCTGTCTTTGTGAATTGGTGTCAGTGTATCTCTTTGTTACTTGGTGTAAGTAGGTGTCTGTGATACTGGGTATCAGTGTACGTCTTTGTTACTTGGTGTCAGTGTATGTCTGTGTGACTTGGTGTAAGTGTGTGTCTGTGTATCAGTGTGTGTCTTTGTGACTTGGTGTAAGTGTGTGTCTGTGTTACTGGGTATCAAAGTATGTCTTTGTTACTGTGTGTCAGTGTATGTCAAAATACTTGGTGTCAGTGTATGTCTTTGTGACTTGGTATCAGTGTATGTCTTTGTTACTGGGTGTCAGTGGTGTCAGTGTATCAGTGTTTCTCTGTGTGACTGTGGGTTTGTGTATGCTTGTTTGTGTTACTGGGTGTCAGTGACACTAGGTGTCAGTATTTAGTTTAGTTTAGAGATACAGCACTGAAACAGGCCCTTCGGCCCACCGGGTCTATGCCGACCATCAACCACCCATTTATACTAATCCTACACTGATCCCGTATTCCTGTCACATCCCCACCTAACCCTATATATTTCCCTACCACCTACCTATACTAGGGGCAATATATGATGGCCAAATAACCTATCAACCTGCAAGTCTTTGGCATGTGGGAGGAAACCGGAGCACCCGGAGGTAACCCACGCAGACACAGTGAGAACTTGCAAACTCCGCACAGGCAGTACCCCGAATCGAACCCGGGTCCCTGGAGCTGTGAGGCCGCGGTGCTAACCACTGCGCCAATGTGCACCCCCCCCCCAATGTGTGCCTGTGTTACTGGTTTTCAGTTTATGTCTTTGTTACTTGGTGTCAGTGTATGTCTGTGTTACTTGGTGTCAGTGTGTGTCTGTGTTACTGGGTGTCAGTGTGTGTCTGTGTTACTTGGTGTACGTCTGTGTCTTTGTTACTTGGTGTCCGTGTGTGTCTGTGTTACTGGGTGTCAGTGTATGTCTTTGTTACTGGGTGTCAGTGAATGTCTTTGTTACTTGGTGTCAGTGTGTGTCTGTGTTACTGGGTATCAGTGTCTGTCTTTGTTACTTGGTGTCAGTGTGTGTCTGTGTTACTGGGTATCAGTGCATGTCTTTGTTACTTGGTGTCAGTGTATGTCTGTGTTACTTGGTGTAAGTGTGTGCTTGTGTTACTGGTTATCAGTGTATGTCTTTGTGACTTGGTGTCAGTGTATGTCTTTGTTACTGGGAGCCAGTGTGTGTCTTTGTGACTTGGTGTCAGTGTATGTCTTTGTTACTGGGTGTCAGTGCGTGTCTTTGTGACTTGGTGTCAGTGTGTGTCTTTGTGACTTGGTGTCAGTGTATGTCTTTGTTACTGTGTGTCAGTGTGTGTCTGTGTTACTGGGCATCAGTGTATGTCTTTGTGACTTGGTGTCAGTGTATGACTTTGTTACTTGGTGCAAGTTTGTGTCTTTGTTACTTGGTGTAAGTGCATATCTTTGTTACTTGGTGTCAGTATATGTCTTTGTTACTTGGTGTCAGTGTGTGTCTTTCTTACTGGGCATCAGTGTATGTCTCTGTGACTTGGTATCAGTGCATGTCTGTGTTACTTGGTGTCAGTGTGTTTGTTTGTGTTACTGGGTGTCAGTGTGTGTCTGTGTTACTTGGTGTAAGTGTGTGTCTTTGTTACTGGGTGTCCGTGTGTTTCTGTGTTACTGGGTGTCAGTGTCTGACTTTGTTACTGGGTGTCAGTCTATGTCTTTGTTACTTGGTGTCAGTCGATGTCAAAATACTTGGTGTAAGTGTAGGTCTTTGTTACTTGGTGTCAGTGTATGTCTGTGTTACTTGGTGGAAGTGTGTGTCTTTGTTACTGGGCATCAGTGTATGTCTTTGTGACTTGGTATCAGTGTGTGACTTTGTTACTTGGTGTCAGTGCATGTCTTTGTTACTGTGTATCAGTGTTTCTCTGTGTTACTGGGTGTCAGTGTGTGTTTGTTTGTGTTACTGGGTGTCAGTGAGTGTCTGTGACACGAGGTGTCAGTATTTAGTTTAGTTTAGAGATCCAGCACTTAACAGTCCCTTCGGCTCACCGAGTCTGTTCCGACCATCAACCACCCATTTATACTAATCCTACACTGATCCCGTATTCCTGTCACATCCCCACCTATCCCTTTATATTTCCCTACCACCTACCTATACTAGGGGCAATTTATGATGGCCAATTAACCGATCAACCTGCAAGTCTTTGGCATGTGGGAGGAAACCGGAGCACCGGGAGGAAACTCACGCAGACACAGGGAGAACTTGCAAACTCCGCACAGGCAGTACCCAGAATCGAACCCGGGTCCCTGGAGCTGTGAGGCTGCGGTGCTAACCACTGCGCCAATGTGCACCACCCACCCCACCCCACCCCACTGTGTGCCTGTGTTACTGGGTATCAGTGTATGTCTTTGTTACTTGGTGTCAGTGTGTGTCTGTGTTACTTGGTGTCAGTGTGGTTGTCTGTGTTACTGGGTGTCAGTGTATGTCTGTGTTACTTGCTGTAAGTGTGTGTCTTTGTTACTTGGTGTCGTTGTGTGTCTTTGTTACTTGGTGTCGTTGTGTGTCTGTGTTACTTGGTGTCAGTGTGGTTGTCTGTGTTACTGGGTGTCAGTGTATGTCTGTGTTACTTGCTGTAAGTGTGTGTCTTTGTTACTTGGTGTCGTTGTGTGTCTGTGTTATTTGGTGTCAGTGCATGTCTTTGTTACTTGGTGTAAGTGTGTGTCTGTGTTACTGGGTATCAGTGTCTGTCTTTTTTACTTGGTGTAAGTGTGTGTCTTTGTTACTGGGTATCAGTGTATGTCTTTGTTACTTGGTGTCAGTGTCTGTCTTTGTTACTTGGTGTCAGTGTGTGTCTGTGTTCGTGGGCACCAGTGCATCTCTTTGTGACTTGGTATCAGTGTATGTCTTTGTGACTTGGTGTCAGTGTATGTCTTTTTTACTGGGTGTAAGTGTGCGTCTGCGTTACTGGGTATCAGTATCTGTCTTTGTTACTTGGTGTCAGTGTATGTCAAAATATTTGGTGTAAGTGTATGTCTTTGTTACTTGGTGTAATTGTCTGTCTTTGTTACTTGGTGTCAGTGTATGTCTGTGTTACTTGGTGTAAGTGTGTGTCTTTGTTACTGGACATCAGTGTATGTGTTTGTGACTTGGTATCAATGTATGTCTTTGTGACTTGGTGTCAGTGTATGTCTTTGTTGCTGGGTGTCAGTGTGTGTCTTTGTTACTTGGTGTCAGTGTGGTTGTCTGTGTTACTGGATATCAGTGTATGTCTTTGTGACTTGGTATCAGTGTATGTCTTTGTGACTTGGTGTCAGTGTATGTCTTTGTTGCTGGGTGTCAGTGTGTGTCTTTGTTACTTGGTGTCGGTGTGGTTGTCTGTGTTACTGGATATCAGTGTATGTCTTTGTGACTTGGTATCAGTGTATGTCTTTGTGACTTGGTGTCAGTGTATGTCTTTGTTGCTGGGTGTAAACGTGTGTCTGTGTTACTTGGTGTCAGTGTATGTCTTTGTTACTGTTTATTAGTGTTTCTCTGTGTTACTGGGTGTCAGTGTGTGTTTGTTTGTGTTACTGGGTGTCAATGTATGTCTTTGTTACTTGGTGGAAGTGTGTGTCTTTGTTACTGTGTGTCAGTGTGTGTCTATGTTACTTGGTGTAAGTCTGTGTCTTTGTTACTTGGTGTCCGTGTGTGTCTGTGTTACTGGGTATCAGTGTCTGTCTTTGTTACTTGGTGTAAGTGTGCGTCTGTGTTACTGGGTATCAGTGTATGTCTTTGCTACTTGGTGTCAGTGTGTGTCTGTGTTACTTGGTGTCAGTGTGGTTGTCTGTGTTACTGGGTGTCAGTGTATGTCTGTGTTACTTGCTGTAAGTGTGTGTCTTTGTTACTTGGTGTCGTTGTGTGTCTTTGTTACTTGGTGTCGTTGTGTGTCTGTGTTACTTGGTGTCAGTGTGGTTGTCTGTGTTACTGGGTGTCAGTGTATGTCTGTGTTACTTGCTGTAAGTGTGTGTCTTTGTTACTTGGTGTCGTTGTGTGTCTGTGTTATTTGGTGTCAGTGCATGTCTTTGTTACTTGGTGTAAGTGTGTGTCTGTGTTACTGGGTATCAGTGTCTGTCTTTTTTACTTGGTGTAAGTGTGTGTCTTTGTTACTGGGTATCAGTGTATGTCTTTGTTACTTGGTGTCAGTGTCTGTCTTTGTTACTTGGTGTCAGTGTGTGTCTGTGTTCGTGGGCACCAGTGCATCTCTTTGTGACTTGGTATCAGAGTATGTCTTTGTGACTTGGTGTCAGTGTATGTCTTTTTTACTGGGTGTAAGTGTGCGTCTGCGTTACTGGGTATCAGTATCTGTCTTTGTTACTTGGTGTCAGTGTATGTCAAAATATTTGGTGTAAGTGTATGTCTTTGTTACTTGGTGTAATTGTCTGTCTTTGTTACTTGGTGTCAGTGTATGTCTGTGTTACTTGGTGTAAGTGTGTGTCTTTGTTACTGGACATCAGTGTATGTGTTTGTGACTTGGTATCAATGTATGTCTTTGTGACTTGGTGTCAGTGTATGTCTTTGTTGCTGGGTGTCAGTGTGTGTCTTTGTTACTTGGTGTCAGTGTGGTTGTCTGTGTTACTGGATATCAGTGTATGTCTTTGTGACTTGGTATCAGTGTATGTCTTTGTGACTTGGTGTCAGTGTATGTCTTTGTTGCTGGGTGTCAGTGTGTGTCTTTGTTACTTGGTGTCAGTGTGGTTGTCTGTGTTACTGGATATCAGTGTATGTCTTTGTGACTTGGTATCAGTGTATGTCTTTGTGACTTGGTGTCAGTGTATGTCTTTGTTGCTGGGTGTAAACGTGTGTCTGTGTTACTTGGTGTCAGTGTATGTCTTTGTTACTGTTTATTAGTGTTTCTCTGTGTTACTGGGTGTCAGTGTGTGTTTGTTTGTGTTACTGGGTGTCAATGTATGTCTTTGTTACTTGGTGAAAGTGTGTGTCTTTGTTACTGTGTGTCAGTGTGTGTCTATGTTACTTGGTGTAAGTCTGTGTCTTTGTTACTTGGTGTCCGTGTGTGTCTGTGTTACTGGGTATCAGTGTCTGTCTTTGTTACTTGGTGTAAGTGTGCGTCTGTGTTACTGGGTATCAGTGTATGTCTTTGCTACTTGGTGTCAGTGTCTGTCTGTGTTACTTGGTGTCAGTGTGTGTCTGTGTTACTGGGTATCAGTGTATGTCTTTGTGACTTGGTGACAGTGTATGTCTTTGTTACTGGGTGTCAGTGTGTGTCTTTGTGGCTTGGTGTCAGTGTATGTCTTTGTTACTTGGTGAAAGTGTGTGTCTGTGTTACTTGTTGTCAGTGAATGTCTTTGTTACTGTGTATCAGTGTTTGTCTGTGTTACTGGGTGTCAGTGTGTGTTTGTTTGTGCTACTGGGTGTCACTGTGTGTCTGTGACACTAGGTGTCAGTATTTAGTTTAGTTTCGAGATACAGCACTTAAACAGGCCCTTCGGCCCACCGAGTCCGTGCCGACCATCAACCACCGATTTATACTAATCCTACACTAATCCCGTATTCCTATCACATCCCCACCTATCCCTATCTATTTCCCTACCACGGACCTATACAATGGCAATTTATGATGGGCAATTAACCTATCAACCTGCAAGTCTTTGACATGTGGGAGGAAACCGGAGCACCGGGAGGAAACCCACGCAGACACAGGGAGAACTTGCAAACTCCACACAGGCAGTACCCAGAATCGAACCCGGATCCCTGGAGCTGTGAGGTTGCGGTGCTAACCACCGCGCCAATGTGCCCCCCCCAACCCCCCAGTGTGTGCCTGTGTGACTGTGTATTATTGTATGTCTTTGTTATTTGGTGTCAGTGTATGTCAAAATACTTGGTGTAAGTGTATGTCTTTGTTACTTGATGTAATTGTCTGTCTTTGTTACTTGGTGTCAGTGTATGTCTGTGTTACTTGGTGTAAGTGTCTGCCTTTGTTCCTGGGTGTAAGTGTATGTCTTTGTTTCTTGGTGTCAGTGTATGTCTTTGTGACTTGGTGTCAGTGTATGTCTTTTTTACTGGGTGTAAGTGTGTGTCTGCGTTACTGGGTATCAGTGTATGTCTTTGTTTCTTGGTGTCACTGTATGTCAAAATACTTGGTGTAATTGTATTTCTTTGTTACTTGGTGTAATTGTCTGTCTTTGTTACTTGGTGTCAGTGTATGTCTGTGTTACTTGGTGTAAGTGTGTGTCTTTGTGACTTGGTGTCAGTGTATGTCTTTTTTACTGGGTGTCAGTGTGTGTCTGTGTTACTTGGTGTCAGTGCATGTCTTTGTTACTGTGTGTCAGTGTTTCTCTGTGTTACTGGGTGTCAGTGTGTGTTTGTTTGTGTTACTGGGTGTCAGTGTATGTCTGTGTTACTTGGTATCAGTGTATGTCTTTGTGACTTGGTGTCAGTGTATGTCTTTTTTACTGGGTGTCAGTGTGTGTCTGTGTTACTTGGTGTCAGTGCATGTCTTTGTTACTGTGTGTCAGTGTTTCTCTGTGTTACTGGGTGTCAGTGTGTGTTTGTTTGTGTTACTGGGTGTCAGTGTATGTCTGTGTTACTTGGTGTAAGTGTGTCTCTTTGTTACTTGGTGTAAGTGTATGTATTTGTTACTTGGTGTCAGTTTATGTCTGTGTTACTTGGTGTAAGTGTGTGTCCGTGTTACTGGGTATCAGTGTATGTCTTTGTTACTTCGTGTCAGTGTATGTCAAAATACTTGGTGGAAGTGTATGTCTTTGTTACTTGGTGTAATTATCTGTCTTTGTTACTTGGTGTCAGTGTATTTCTTTGTTACTTGGTGTAATTGTCTGTCTTTGTTCCTTGGTGTCAGTGTATGTCTGTGTTACTTGGTGTAAGTGTGTGTCTTTGTTACTTGGTGTCAGTGTATGTCTTTGTTACTTGGTGTCAGTGTATGTCTTTGTTACTTGGTGTCAGTATGTGTCTGTGTTACTGGGCATCAGTGTATGTCTTTGTGACTTGGTATCAGTGTATGTCTTTGTGACTTGGTGTCAGTGTATGTCTTTGTTACTGTGTCAGTGTTTCACTGTGTTACTGGTTGTCAGTGTGTGTTTGTTTGTGGTACTGGGTGTCAGTGTGTGTCTGTGACACTAGGTGTCGGTATTTAGTTTAGTTTGGAGATGCAGCACTTAAACAGGCCCTTCGGCCCACCGTGTCTGTGCCGACCATCAACCACCCATTTATACTCATCCTACACTAAAACCGTATTGCTATCACATCCCCACCTGTCCCTATATATTTCCCTACCACCTACCTATACTGGGGGCAATTTATGATGGCCAATTAACCTATCAACCTGCAAGTCTTTGGCATGTGGGAGGAAACCGGAGCACCGTGAGGAATCGCACGCAGACACAGGGAGAACTTGCAAACTCCGCACAGGCAGTACCCAGAATCGAACCCGGGTCCCTGGAGCTGTGAGGCTGCGGTGCTGACCACTGCACCACTACACGTGTAGTGTCTCCCACCCACCCTCCTCCTCTAACCAAAATAAAAAGGACTCTGGTGTGTTGATAAGGTAAGCTTTTTATTTAGGAAGTTCTGTCCGTTGGATTGCTAACCTAACAAGTTTTGACTTTTTTTTTTTTTTGTTTTTTCAGTAGATTTGTTGGGAATTTTGAATAGTGGGAATGTCGGTTAAGTCAGTTGTATGTTCCTCCTGCAGAATGTGGGAGGTAAGGGTCGCCAAGAGTGTCCCTGCTGCCTGCCTCTGTGGGAAGTGCACCCTACTCCAGCTCCTCGAGAACCGCGTTGGGGAACTGGAGCTGGAGCTGGATGAACTTCGGATCATTCGGGAGGCGGAGGAGGTTATTGAGAGGAGTTATGGGGAGGTAGTCACACCTCAGGTAAAAGAAGTAGGTAGATGGGTTACCGTCAGGGGAAGGAGAGGGAACCAGCAGGCAGTGCAGGGATCCCCTGTGGCCGTTTCCCTCAACAACAGGTGTACCGTTTTGGATACTGTTGCGGGGAACGACTTACCAGGGGTAAGCAATGGGGTACAGATATCTGGCACAGAGTCTGTCCCTGTTGCTCAGAAGGGAAGGGGGAAGAGGAGCAGAACATTAGTCATTGGGGACTCCATAGTTAGGGGAACAGATAGGAGGTTCTGTGGGAACGAGAGAGACTCACGGTTGGTATGTTGCCTCCCAGGTGCCAGGGTTCGTGATGTCTCGGATCGTGTTTTTGGGATCCTTAATGGGGAGGGGGAGCAGCCCCAAGTCGTGGTCCACATAGGCACCAACGACACAGGTAGGAAGAGAGATGGGGATTTAAGACAGAAATTTAGGGAGCTAGGGTGTAAGCTGAGAGCGAGAACAAACAGAGTTGTTATCTCTGGGTTGTTGCCCCTGCCACGTGATAGCGAAGCGAGGAATAGGGAGAGAGAGGAGTTGAATACGTGGCTGCAGGGATGGTGCAGGAGGGAGGGTTTTGGTTTCCTGGATAATTGGGGCTCTTTCTGCGGTAGGTGGGACCTCAACAAACAGGATGGTCTTCACCTGAACCAGAGGGGTACCAATATCCTGGGGGGGAGGTTTGCTAGTGCTCTTCGGGGGGGTTTAAACTAATTCAGCAGGGGAATGGGAACCTAAACTGTAGTGCCAGTGTACAGGATGTTGAGAGTAGTGAGGTCAGGGATATGGTTACAAGGACGCAAGAGGGCACTGGCAAGCAAGAACCTGGTTTAAAGTGTGTCCATTTCAACGCCAGGAACATCCGGAATAAGGTGGGTGAGCTTGCAGCATGGGTTGGTACCTGGGATCTCGATGTAGTGGCCTTTTCGGAGACATGGGTAGAGCAGGGGCAGGAATGGATGTTGCAGATTCCTGGATTTAGATGTTTCAGTAAGAACAGAGAAGATGGTAAAAGGGGGGGGGGGGGTGTGGCATTGTTAATCAAGGAGAGTATTACAGCAACAGAAAGGACGTTTGAGGACTCGTCTACTGAGGTAGCATGGGCTGAGGTTAGAAACAGGAGAGGTGAGGTTACCCTGTTGGGAGTCTTTTATCGACCTCCGAATAGTTCCAGAGATGTCGAGGAAAGGATAGCGAAGATGATTCTCGACAGGGGTGAGAGTAACAGGGGAGTTGTTATGGGGGACTTTAACTTTCCAAATATCGACTGGAAATACTACAGTTCGAGTACTTTAGATGGGTCAGTTTTTGTCCAATGTGCAGGAGAGTTTTCTGACACAGTATGTAGACAGGCCAACCAGGGGCGATGCCACATTGGATTTGGTACTGGGAAATGAACCCGGCCAGGTGTTAGATTTAGATGTAGGTGAGCACTTTGGTGATAGTGATCACAATTCGGTTAGGTTTACCTTAGCGATGGGCAGGGACAGGTATATACCGCAGGGCAAGAATTATAACTGGGGGAAAGGAAATTATGATGCGATTAGGCAAGATTTAGGATGCGTAGGATGGGGACGGAAACTGCAGGGGATGGGAACAATCGAAATGTGGAGCTTATTCAAGGAGCAGCTACTGCGTGTCCTTGATCAGTATGTACCTGTGAGGCAGGGAGGAAGTAGTCGTGCGAGGTAGCCGTGGTTTACTAAAGAAGTTGAAGCGCTTGTCAAGAGGAAGAAGAAGGCTTATGTTAGGATGAGACGTGAAGGCTCAGTTAGGGCGCTTGAGAGCTACAAGCTAGCCAGGAAGGATCTAAAGGGAGAGCTAAGAAGAGCAAGGAGAGGACACGAGAAGTCATTGGTGGATCGGATCAGGGAAAACCCTAAGGCTTTCTATAGGTATATCAGGAATAAAAGAATGACTAGAGTTAGATTATGGCCAATCAAGGATAGTAGTGGGAAGTTGTGTGAGGAATCAGAGGAGATAGGGGAAGTGTTAAATGAATATTTTGCGTCAGTATTAACAGTGGAGAAAGAAAATGTTGTTGAGAATACTGAGATTCAGGCTACGAGGCTAGATGGGATTGAGGTTCACAAGGAGGAGGTGTTAGCAATTTTGGAAAGTGTGAAAATAGATAAGTCCCCTGGGCCAGATGGGATTTATCCTAGGATTCTCTGGGAAGCTAGGGAGGATATTGCAGAGCCTTTGTCCTTGATCTTTATGTCGTCATTGTCGACAGGAATAGTGCCGGAAGACTGGAGGATTGCAAATGTTGTCCCCTTGTTCAAGAAGGGGAGTAGAGACAGCCCTGGTAATTATAGACCTGTGAGCCTTACTTCGGTTGTGGGTAAAATGTTGGAAAAGGTTATAAGAGACAGGATTTATAATCATCTTGATCGTCAGCACGGTATTGTGACGGGTAGGTCGTGCCTCACAAACCTTATTGAGTTTTTCGAGAAGGTGACCAAACAGGTGGATGAGGGTAAAGCAGTGGATGTGGTGTATATGGATTTCAGTAAGGCGTTTGATAAGGTTCCCCACGGTAGGCTATTGCAGAAAATACGCAAGTATGGGTTTGAAGGTGATTTAGAGCTTTGGATCAGAAATTGGCTAGCTGAAGAAGACAGAGGGTGGTGGTTGATGGCAAATGTTCATCCTGGAGTTTAGTTACTAGTGGTGTACCGCAAGGATCTGTTTTGGGGCCACTGCTGTTTGTCATTTTTATAAATGACCTGGAAGAGGGTGTAGAAGGGTGGGTTAGTAAATTTGCAGATGACACTAAGGTCGGTGGAGTTGTGGATAGTGCCGAAGGATGTTGTCGGGTACAGAGAGACATAGATAGGATGCAGAGCTGGGCTGAGAGATGGCAAATTGAGTTTAATGCGGAAAAGCGTGAGGTGATTCACTTTTGAAGGAGTAACAGGAATGCAGAGTACTGGGCTAATGGGAGGATTCTTGGTACTGTAGATGAACAGAGAGATCTTGGTGTCCAGGTGCATAAATCCCTGAAGGTTGCTAACCAGGTTAATAGGGCTGTTAAGAAGGCATATGGTGTGTTAGCTTTTATTAGTAGGGGGGTCGAGTTTCGGAGCCACGAGGTCATGCTGCAGCTGTACAAAACTCTGGTGAGACCGCACCTGGAGTATTGCGTGCAGTTCTGGTCACCGCATTATAGGAAGGATGTGGAAGCTATGGAAAGGGTGCAGAGGAGATTTACTAGGATGTTGCCTGGTATGGAGGGAAGGTCTTACGAGGAAAGGCTGAGGGACTTGAGGTTGTTTTCGTTGGAGAGAAGGAGGAGGAGAGGTGACTTAATAGAGACATATAAGATAATCAGAGGGTTAGATAGGGTGGATAGTGAGCGTCTTTTTCCTCGGATGGTGATGGCAAACACGAGGGGACATAGCTTCAAGTTGAGGGGTGATAGATATAGGACAGATGTGAGAGGTAGTTTCTTTACTCAGAGAGTAGTAAGGGCGTGGAACGCCCTGCCTGCAGCAGTAGTAGATTCGCCAACTTTCAGGGCATTTAAGTGGACATTGGATAGACACATGGAAGAAAATGGAATAGTGTAGGTCAGATGGTTTCACAGGTCGGCGCAACATCGAGGGCCGAAGGGCCTGTACTGCGCTGTAATGTTCTAAAAAAAAACAGACACGCACTGACACCCAGTAACAAAGACATAGTCTGACACCAAGTCACAAAGACACACACTGACACCCAAAAACAAAGACAGACACTGTCACTAAGTCAAAAAGACATACACTGAAAGCCAGTAACACAGAGAACTACAGACACCCAGTAACAAAGACACACACTTACACAAAGTAACAAAGACATACACTGAAACCAAGTAACAAAGACATACACTTACACCAAGTAACAAAGACATACACTGACACCAAGTAACAAAGACAGACACTGATACCCAGTAACACAGACATACACTTACACCAAGTAACAAAGACATACACTGACACCAAGTAACAAAGACATACACTGACACCAAGTAACACAGAGACACACAGACACCCAGTAACACAGACACACACTTACACCAAGTAACAAAGACATACACTGAAACCAAGTAACAAAGACATACACTTACACCAAGTAACAAAGACATACACTGACACCAAGTAACAAAGACATACACTGACACCAAGTAACAAAGACATACACTGATACCCAGTAACACAGACACAAATTAAAACAAGTAACAAAGACATACACTGATACCCAGTAACAAAGACATACACTGAAACCAAGTAACAAAGACATACACTTACACCAAGTAACAAAGACATACACTGACACCAAGTAACAAAGACAGACACTGATACCCAGTAACACAGACATACACTTACACCAAGTAACAAATACATACGCTTACACCAAGTAACAAAGACAGACACTGACATCAAGTAACAAAGACATACTCTGACACCAAGTCACAAAGACACACACTGACTACAAGTAACAAAGACATGCACTGACACCAAGTCAAAAAGACATACACTGATACCCAGTAACACAGACACACACTTACACCAATTAACAAACACAGACACTTGCACCAAGTAACAAAGACATACACTTACACCAAGTAACAAAGACAGACAATTACACCAAGTAACAAAGACATACACTTACACCAAGTATTTTGACATACACTGACACCAAGTCACAAAGACACACACTGACACCCAGTAACAAAGACATGCACTGACACCAAGTAACAAAGACATACACTGATACCCAGTGACACAGACACACAGTTACACCAAGTAACACAGACATACACTGACACCAAGTAACAAAGACATACACTGATGCACAGTAACACAGACACACACTTGCACCCAGTAAAGCAGACACACACTTACACCAAGTAACACAGACATACACTGACACCAAGTAACAAAGACATACACTGATACCAAGTGACAAAGACACACACTGACACCAAGTAACAAAGACATACACTGATACCCAGTAACACAGACACACACGGACACCAAGTAACAAAGAGACACACTTACATCAAGTAACACAGTCACACACTGATACCCAGTAACACAGACACACACTTACACCAAGTAACAAAGACACACAATGACACCAAGTCACAAAGACACACACTGACACCCAGTAACAAAGGCATGCACTGACACCAAGTCACAAAGACATACACTGATACCCAGTAACACAGACACACACTTACACCAAGTAACACAGACATACACTGACACCAAGTAACAAAGACATACACTGATACCCAGTAACACAAACACACACTGACACCTTTAACGCAGACACACACTTACACCAAGTAACACAGACATACACTGACACCAAGGAACAAAGACATACACTGATACCAAGTGACAAAGACACACACTGACACCAAGTAACAAAGACATACACTGACACCCAGTAACACAGACACACACGGACACCAAGTAACAAAGAGACATACTTACACCAAGTAACACAGTCACACACTGACACCCAGTAACACAAACAAACACACTGACACCCAGTAACAAAGGCACACACTGGGAGGCACAGTGGCGCAGTGGTTAGCAGTGCAGCCTCACAGCTCCTGGGACCCGATTTCGATTCTGGGTCCTGCCTGTGCGGAGTTTGCAAGTTCTCCCTGTGTCTGCGTGAGTTTCCTCCGGGTGCTCCGGTTTCCTCCCACATGCCAAAGACTTGCAGGTTGATAGGTTAATTGGCCATTATAAATTGCCCCAAGTATTGGTACGTGGTAAAGAAATATATAGGGACCGGTGGGGATGTTATTGGAATATGGGATTCGTGTAGGATTATTATAAATGTGTGGTTGATGGTCGGCACAGACTCGCTGGGCCGAAGGGCCTGTTTCAGTGCTGTATCTCGAAACTAAACTAAATACTGACACCTAGTGTCACAGACACACACTGACACCAAGCAACAAAGACATGCACTTACACCAGGTAACAAAGACACACACTTACACCAAGTAACACAGACATACACTGACACCAAGTAACAAAGACATACACCGACACCAAGTCACAAAGACACACACTGACACCCAGTAACAAAGACATACACTGACACCAAGTTACAAAGACATACAATGATACCCAGTAACACAGACACACACTTACACCAAGTAACAAAGACATACACTGACACCAAGTCACAAAGACACACACTGATACCAAGAGACAAAGACACACACTGACACCAAGCAACAAAGACATACACTGATACAAAGTGACAAAGACTCACACTGACACCAAGTAACAAAGATATACACTGATACCCAGTAACACAGACACACACGGACACCAAGTAACACAGTCACGCACTGACACCCAGTAACACAAACAAACACACTGACACCCAGTAACACAGACACACACTGACACCAAGTAACAAAGACATACACTGACACCCAGTAACACAGACACACACTGGGAGGCACAGTGGCACAGTGGTTAGCACTGCAGCCTCACAGCTCCAGGGACCCGTGTTCGATTCTGGGTACTGCCTGTGCGGAGTTTGCAAGTTCTCCCTGTGTCTGCGTGGGTTTCCTCCGGGTGCTCCAGTTTCCTCCCACATGCCAAAGATTTGCAGGTTGATAGGTTAATTGGCCATTATAAATTTTCCCTAGTATAGGTACGTGGTAAAGAAGTATATAGGGACTGGTGGGGATGTCACTGGAATATGGGATACGTGTAGGATTAGTATAAATGGGTGGTTGATGGTCGGCACAGACTCGGTGGGCCGAAGGACATGCTTCAGCGCTGTATCTCTAAACTAAACTAAATACTGACACCTAGTGTCACAGACACACACTGACACCAAGTAACAAAGACACACACTTGCACCAAGTAACAAAGACAGACACTGACACCAAGTCACAAAGATACACACTGACACCCAGTAACACAGACATACACTGACACCGAGGAACACAGACAGACACTGACACCAAGTAACAAAGACACACACTGACACCAAGTGACAAAGACATACACTTACACCAAGTAACAAAGACATACACTGACACCAAGTAACAAAGACATACACTGGTACCCAGTAACACAGACACACACTTACATCAAGTAACAAAGACATAGACTGACACCCAGTAACAGAGACATACACTGACACCAAGTCACAAACACATACACTGACACCAAGTCACAAAGACAGACACTGATACCCAGGAACACAGACACACACACACCAAGTAACACAGACATACACTGACACCAAGTAACAAACACATACACTGACACCCAGTAACACAGACACACACGGACACCAAGTAACAATGACACACACTTGCACCAAGTAACACAGACACACAATGACACCCAGTAAGACAAACAAACACACTGACACCCAATAACACAGACACACACTGACACCAAGTAAAAAAGACATACAGTGTCACCCAGTAACAAAGACATACACTGACACCAAGTAACAAATGCATACACTTACACGAAGTAACAAAGACAGACAATTACACCAAGTAACAAAGACATACACTTGCACCAAGTCACAAAGACATACACTGACAACAAGTCACAAAGACACACACTGATACCCAGTAACACAGACACACACTTACACCAAGTAACAAAGACATACACTGACACCCAGCAACAAAGACATGCACTGACACCCAGTAACACAGACACACACGGACACCAAGTAACAAAGACACACACTTACACCAAGTAACACAGACACACACTGACACCCAGTAAGACAAACAAACACACTGACACCCAGTAACACAGACACACACTGACACCAAGTAACAAAGACATACAGTGTCACCACGTAACAAAGACATACACTGACACCAAGTAACAAATGCATACACTTACACCAAGTAACAAAGACAGACAATTACACACAGTAACAGAGAAATACACTTGCACCAAGTAACAAAGACATACACTGACACCAAGTCACAAAGACACACACTGACACCCAGTAACAAAGACATACACTTACAACAAGTCACAAAGACATACACTGATACCCAGTAACACGGACACACACTTACAGCAAGTAACACAGACATACACTGACACCAAGTAACAAAGACATACACTGATACCCAGTAACACAGACACACACTTACACCAAGTAACAAAGACAGACACTTACACCAAGTAACAAAGACATAGACTGACGCGAAGTAACAAAGACATACACTTACACCAAGTGACACAGACACACACTGACACCCAGTAACACAAACAAACACACTGACACCAAGTAACAAAGACAGACAATCACACCAAGTAACAAAGACATACACTTACACCAAGTATTTTGACATACACTGACACCAAGTAACAAAGACTCACACGGACACAAAGTAACAAACACACACACTTACACCAAGTAACACAGACGCACACTGACACCCAGTAGCACAGACACACACTTACACCCAGTAACACACACACCCACTGACACCAAGTAACAAAGACAAACACTGACACCCAGGAACACAGACACACACTGACACCAAGTAACAAAGACACGCACTTGCACCAAGTAACAAAGACAGACACTGATACCCAGCAACACAGACACACACTTACACCAAGTAACAAAGACATACACTGACACCCAGTAACAAAGACATACACTGACACCCACTAACACAGACACACACGGAGACCAAGTAACAAAGACACACACTTGCACCAAGTAACACAGACACAAACTGACACCCAGTAACACAGACAAACACTTGCACCAAGTAACAAAGACAGACACTTACACCAAGTAACAAAGACATACACTGACACCAAGTAACAAAGACTTACACTTACACCAAGTAACAAAGACATACACTTACACCAAGTATTGTGACATACACTGACACCAAGTAACAAAGACATACACTGATACACCGTAACACAGACACACACTTACACCCAGTAACACACACACTCACTGACACCAAGTAACAAAGACATGCACTTACACCAAGTAACAAAGACATACACTGACACCCAGGAACACAGACAGACACTGACACCAAGTAACAAAGACACACACTTACACCAAGTAACAAAGACATACACTGACACCAAGTGACAAAGACATACACACACCAAGTCACAAACACATACACTGACACCAAGTCACAAAGACATACACTGGTACCCAGTAACACAGACACACACTTACATCAAGTAACAAAGACATACACAGACACACAGTAACAAAGACATACACTGTTACCCACTAACACAGACACAGACTTACACCAAATAACAAAGACATACACTGACACCCAGTAACAAACACATACACTGACACCCAGTAACACAGACACACACGGACACCAAGTAACAAAGAGACACACTTACACCAAGTAACACAGACACACACTGACACCCAGTAAGACAAACAAACACACTGACACCCAGTAACACAGACACACACTGACACCAAGTAACAAAGACATACAGTGTCACCCAGTAACAAAGACATACACTGACACCAAGTAACAAATGCAGACACTTACACCAAGTAACAAAGACAGACAATTACACCAAGTAACAAAGACATACACTTGCACCAAGTAACAAAGACATACACGGACACCAGGTCACAAAGACACACACTGATACCCAGTAACACAGACACACACTTACACCAAGTAACAAAGACATACCCTGACACCCAGTAACAAAGACATGCACTGACAACCAGTAACACAGACACACACGGACACCAAGTAACAAAGACACACACTTACACCAAGTAACACAGACACACACTGACACCCAGTAAGACAAACAAACACACTGACACCCAGTAACACAGACACACACTGACACCAAGTAACAAAGACATACAGTGTCACCAAGTAACAAAGACATACACTGACACCAAGTAACAAAGACAGACAATTACACCAAGTAACAGAGAAATACACTTGCACCAAGTAACAAAGACATACACTGACACCAAGTCACAAAGACACACACTGACACCCAGTAACACGGACACACACTTACAGCAAGTAACACAGACATACACTGACACCAAGTAACAAAGACATACACTGATACCCAGTAACACAGACACACACTTACACCAAGTAACAAAGACAGACACTTACACCAAGTAACAAAGACATAGACTGACGCGAAGTAACAAAGACATGCACTTACACCAAGTGACACAGACACACACTGACACCCAGTGACACAAACAAACACACTGACACCAAGTAACAAAGACAGACAATCACACCAAGTAACAAAGACATACACTTACACCAAGTATTTTGAGATACACAGACACCAAGTAACAAAGACATACACTGACACCCAGTAACAAAGACATACACTGACACCCACTAACACAGACACACACGGAGACCAAGTAACATAGACACACACTTGCACCAAGTAACACAGACACAAACTGACACCCAGTAACACAGACACACACTTACACCAAGTAACACAGACATACACTTACACCAAGTAACACAGACATACACTTACACCAAGTAACAAAGACATACAATTACACCAAGTAACAAAGACACACACTTACACCAATTAACACAGCCATACACTGATACCCCGTAACACAGACACACACTTACACCAAGTAACAAAGACAGACACTGATAACCAGTAACACAGACACACACTTGCACCAAGTAACAAAGACATACACTGACACCCAGTAACAAAGACACAAACTTACACCAAGTAATACAGACACACTCTGACACCCAGCAACACAAACAAACACACTGACACCAAGTAACACAGACATACACTGACAGCAAGTAACAAAGACATGCACTGATACCCAGTAACACAGGCACACACTGGGGGCGGGGGGGGCGGGGGGGGACACATTGGCGCAGTGGTTAGCACCGCAGCCTCACAGCTCCAGGGAGCCGGTTTCGATTCTGGGTACTGCCTGTGCGGAGTTTGCAAGTTCTCCCTGTGTCTGCGTGAGTTTCCTCCGGGTGCTCCGGTTTCCTCCCACATGCCAAAGACTTGCAGGTTGATAGGTTAATTGGCCATCATAAATTGCCCCTAGTATAGGTAGGTGGTAGGGAAATATATAGGGACAGGTGGGGATGAGATCGGAATACGGAATTTGTGTAGGATTGGCAAAAATGGGTGGTTGATGGTCGGCACAGACTCGGTGGGCCGAAGGGCCTGTTTAAGTTCTGTATCTCTAAAATAAGCTAAATACTGACACCTAGTGTCACAGACACACACTGACAGCCAGTAACACAAACAAACACACACTGACACCCAGTAACACAGAGAACCACTGATACACATCAACAAAGACATACACTGACACCAAGTAACACAGACACACACTGACACCCAGTAACAAAGACATACACTGACACCAAGTAACAAAGACATACATTGATGCCAAGTCACAAAGACATACACTGATACCCAGTAACACAGACACACACTGACACCAAGTAACAATGACATACACTGACACCAAGTAACAAAGGCATACACTTACACCAAGTAACAAAGACACACACCTACACCAAGTAACACAGACACACACTTACACCAAGTAACAAAGACATGCACTGACCCCAAGACACAAATACACAGACTGACACCCAGTAACAAAGACATACACTGACACCAAGTCACAAAGACATACACTGATACCCAGTAACACAGACACACACTTACACCAAGTAACAAAGACGTACACTGACACAAAGTAACAAAGACATACACTGATACCCAGTAACACAGACACACACTTACACCAAGTAACAAAGACAGATACTGACACCCAGTAACACAGACACACACGGACACCAAGTAACAAAGACACACACTTACACCAAGTAACACAGACACACACTGACACCCAGTAACACAGACACACACTGATACCCAGTAACACAGACACACACTTACACCAAGTAACAAAGACATACACTGATACCCAGTAACACAGACACACACTTACACCATGTAACACAGACATACACTGACACCAAGTATCAAAGACATACACTGACACCAAGTAACAAAGACATACACTTACACCAAGTAACAAAGACATACACTGACACAAAGTAACAAAGAGATACACTGATACCCAGTAACACAGACACACACATACACAAAGTAACAAAGGCATACATTGATACCCAGTAACAAAGACACACACTTAAACCATGTAACACAGAAATACGCTAACACCAAGTAACAAAGACACACACTTACACCAAGTAACACAGACATGCACTGACACCAGGTAACAAAGACAGACACTTACACCAAGTAACAAAGACATACACTTGCACCAAGAATTTTGACATACACTGACACCAAGTAACAAAGACATACACTGATAGCCAGTAACACAGACACACACTGACACCCAGTAACAAAGACATACACTGATACCAAGTAACACAGACATACACTGACACCAAGTAACAAAGACATACACTGATACCCAGTAACACAGACACACACTTACACCAAGTGACACAGACATACACTGACACCAAGTAACAAAGACATACACTGATACCAATTCACAAAGACATACACTGATACCCAGTAACACAGACACACACTGACTCCAAGTAACAAAGACATACACTGACACCAAGTAACACTGACACACACTGACACCCAGTAGCAAAGACATACACTGTCACCAAGTCACCAAGACATTCACTGACACCAAGTCACAAAGACATACACTGATGCCCAGTAACACAGACACACACTGACACCAAGTAACAAAGACATACACTGACAGCAAGTTACAAAGACATACACTTACACCAATTAACAAAGACACACACTTACACCAAGTAATACAGACATACACTGACGCCAAGTAACAAAGACAGACAATTACACCAAGTAACAAAGACATACACTTACACCAAGTATTTTGACAGACACTGACACCAAGTAACAAAGACATAGACTGATACCCAGTAACACAGACACACACTTACACCAAGTAACAAAGACATACACTGACACCAAGTCACAAAGACACACACTGACACCCAGTAACAAAGACTTACACTGACACCAAGTGACAAAGACATACACTGATACCAAGTAACAAAGACATACAATTGCACCAAGTAACAAAGACACACACTTACACCAAGTAACAAAGGCATACAATGTTACCCAGTAACACAGACACACACTTACACCAAGTAACAAAGACATACACTGATACCAAGTAACACAGACACACACTTACACCAAGTAACACAGACACACACTTACACCAAGTAACAAAGACAGACACTGACACCAAGTAACAAAGACAGACACTGATACCCAGTAACACAGACACACA
Source organism: Heterodontus francisci (assembly GCF_036365525.1). Classification (NCBI taxonomy): domain Eukaryota; kingdom Metazoa; phylum Chordata; class Chondrichthyes; order Heterodontiformes; family Heterodontidae; genus Heterodontus; species Heterodontus francisci. Next base: position 68,089,711 of record NC_090391.1, read on the forward strand.
CTTACACCACGTTACAAAGACATACACTTACACCAAGTATTTTGACATACACTGACACCAAGTAACAAAGACACAAACTGACACACAGTAACAAAGACATACACTGACGCCAAGTCACAAAGACGCACACTGACACACAGTAACAAAGACATACACTGACGCCAAGTCACAAAGACATAAACTGATACCCAGTGACACAGACACACACTTACACCAAGTAACACAGACATGCACTGACACCAAGTAACAAAGACATGCACTGACACCAAGTAACAAAGACATGCACTGACACCAAGTCACAAAGACACACACTGACACACAGTAACAAAGACATACACTGACGCCAAGTCACAAAGACATAAACTGATACCCAGTGACACAGACACACACTTACACCAAGTAACACAGACATGCACTGACACCAAGTAACAAAGACATGCACTGATACCCAGTAACACAGACACACACTGACACCCAGTAACAAAGACATAAACTGACACCCAGTAACACAGACACACACGGACACCAAGTAACAAAGACACACACTTACACCAAGTATTTTGACATACACTGACACCTGGTAACAAAGACATACACTGATACCCAGTAACACAGACAAAAGGACGTTTGAGGACTCGGCTACTGAGGTAGTATGGCCTGAGGTTAGAAACAGGAGAGGTGAGGTTACCCTGTTGGGAGTCTTTTATCGACCTCCGAATAGTTCCAGAGATGTAGAGGAAAGGATAGCGAAGATGATTCTCGACAGGGGTGAGAGTAACAGGGTAGTTGTTATGGGGGACTTTAACTTTCCAAATATCGACTGGAAATACTATCGTTCGAGTACTTTAGATGGGTCAGTTTTTGTCCAGTATGTGCAGGAGGGTTTTCTGACACAGTATGTAGACAGGCCAACCAGGGGCGATGCCACATTGGATTTGGTACTGGGAAATGAACCCGGCCAGGTGTTAGATTTAGATGTAGGTGAGCACTTTGGTGATAGTGATCCCAATTCGGTTAGGTTTACCTTAGCGATGGGCAGGGACAGGTATATACCGCAGGGCAAGAATTATAACTGGGGGAAAGGAAATTATGATGCGATTAGGCAAGATTTAGGATGCGTAGGATGGGGAAGGAAACTGCAGGGGATGGGAACAATCGAAATGTGGAGCTTATTCAAGGAGCAGCTACTGCGTGTCCTTGATAAGTATGTACCTGTGAGGCAGGGAGGAAGTTGTCGTGCGAGAGAGCCGTGTTTTACTAAAGAAGTTGAAGCGCTTGTCAAGAGGAAGAAGAAGGCTTATGTTAGAATGAGACGTGAAGGCTCAGTTAGGGCGCTTGAGAGCTACAAGCTAGCCAGGAAGGATCTAAAGGGAGAGCTAAGAAGAGCAAGGAGAGGACACGAGAAGTCATTGGTGGATCGAATCAGGGAAAACCCTAAGGCTTTCTATAGGTATATCAGGAATAAAAGAATGACTAGAGTTAGATTAGGGCCAATCAAGGATAGTAGTGGGAAGTTGTGTGCGGAATCAGAGGAGATGGGGGAAGTGTTAAATGAATATTTTGCGTCAGTATTTACAGTCGAGAAAGAAAATGTTGTTGAGAATGCTGAGATTCAGGCTACGAGGCTAGATGGGATTGAGGTTCACAAGGAGGAGGTGTTAGCAATTTTGGAAAGTGTGAAAATAGATAAGTCCCCTGGGCCAGATGGGATTTATCCTAGGATTCTCTGGGAAGCTAGGGAGGAGATTGCAGAGCCTTTGTCCTTGATCTTTATGTCGTCATTGTCGACAGGAATAGTGCCGGAAGACTGGAGGATTGCAAATGTTGTCCCCTTGTTCAAGAAGGGGAGTAGAGACAGCCCTGGTAATTATAGACCTGTGAGCCTTACTTCGGTTGTGGGTAAAATGTTGGAAAAGGTTATAAGAGACAGGATTTATAATCATCTTGAAAAGAATAAGTACATTAGAGATAGTCAGCACGGTTTTGTGACGGGTAGGTCGTGCCTCACAAACCTTATTGAGTTTTTCGAGAAGGTGACCAAACAGGTGGATGAGGGTAAAGCAGTGGATGTGGTGTATATGGATTTCAGTAAGGCGTTTGATAAGGTTCCCCACGGTAGGCTATTGCAGAAAATACGCAAGTATGGGGTTGAAGGTGATTTAGAGCTTTGGATCAGAAATTGGCTAGCTGAAAGAAGACAGAGGGTGGTGGTTGATGGCAAATGTTCATCCTGGAGTTTCGTTACTAGTGGTGTACCGCAAGGATCTGTTTTGGGGCCACTGCTGTTTGTCATTTTTATAAATGACCTGGAAGAGGGTGTAGAAGGGTGGGTTAGTAAATTTGCAGATGACACTAAGGTCGGTGGAGTTGTGGATAGTGCCGAAGGATGTTGTCGGGTACAGAGAGACATAGATAGGCTGCAGAGCTGGGCTGAGAGATGGCAAATGGAGTTTAATGCGGAAAAGTGTGAGGTGATTCACTTTGGAAGGAGTAACAGGAATGCAGAGTACTGGGCTAATGGGAGGATTCTTGGTACTGTAGATGAACAGAGAGATCTTGGTGTCAAGGTGCATAAATCCCTGAAGGTTGCTAACCAGGTTAATAGGGCTGTTAAGAAGGCATATGGTGTGTTAGCTTTTATTAGTAGTGGGGTCGAGTTTCGGAGCCACGAGGTCATGCTGCAGCTGTACAAAACTCTGGTGAGACCGCACCTGGAGTACTGCGTGCAGTTCTGGTCACCGCATTATAGGAAGGATGTGGAAGCTATGGAAAGGGTGCAGAGGAGATTTACTAGGATGTTGCCTGGTATGGAGGGAAGGTCTTGCGAGGAAAGGCTGAGGGACTTGAGGTTGTTTTCGTTGGAGAGAAGGAGGAGGAGAGGTGACTTAATAGAGACATATAAGATAATCAGAGGGTTAGATAGGGTGGATAGTGAGCGTCTTTTTCCTCGGATGGTGATGGCAAACACGAGGGGACATAGCTTCAAGTTGAGGGGTGATAGATATCGGACAGATGTGAGAGGTAGTTTCTTTACTCAGAGAGTAGTAAGGGCGTGGAACGCCCTGCCTGCAGCAGTAGCAGTTTCGCCAACTTTAAGGGCATTTAAGTGGACATTGGATAGAAACATGGATGAACATGGAATAGTGTAGGTCAGATGGTTTCACAGGTCGGCGCAACATCGAGGGCCGAAGGGCCTGTACTGCGCTGTAATGTTCTAAATTCTAAACACAGACACACACTGACACCCAGTAACACAAACAAACACACTGACACCAAGTAACACAGACATACACTGACACCAAGTAACAAAGACATACAATAACACCAAGTATTTTGACATACACTGACAGCAAGTAACAAAGACATACACTGATACCCAGTAACACAGACACACACTTACACCAAGTAACAAAGACAGACACTGACACCAAGTCACAAAGACGCACACTGACACCCAGTAACAAAGACATGCACTGACACCAAGTCACAAAGACATACAGTGATACCCAGTAACACAGACACACACTTACACCAAGTAACACAGACATACACTGACACCCAGTAACACAGACACACACTTACACCAAGTTACAAAGACATACACTGACACCCAGTAACAAAGACATACACTGACACCCAGTAACACAGTTACACACGGACACCAAGTAACAAAGACACAGACTTACACCAAGTAACACAGACACACACTGACAACCAGTAACACAGACATACACTGACACCAAGTAACAAATACAGACAATTACACCAAGTAACAAAGACATACACTTACACCAAGTATTTTGACATACACTGACACCAAGTAACAAAGACATGCACTGATACCCAGTAACACAGACACACACTTACACCAAGTAACAAAGACATACACTGACACCAAGTAACAAAGACATACATTTACACCAAGTAACAAAGACATACACTGACACCAAGGAACAAAGACATACACTGATACCCGGTAACACAGACACACACTTACACCAAGTAACAAAGACATAAACTGATACCCAGTAACACAGACACACACTTACACCATGTAACACAGACATACACTGACATCAAGTATCAAAGATATACACTGACACCAAGTAACAAAACATACACTTACACCAAGTCACAAAGACATACACTGACACCAAGTAACAAAGACATACACTGATACCCAGTAACACAGACACACACTTACACCAAGTAACAAAGACATACACTGATACCCAGTAACAAAGACACACACTTAAACCATGTAACACAGAAATACGCTTACACCAAGTAACAAAGACACACACTTACACCAAGTAACACAGACAGACACTGACACCAGGTAACAAAGACAGACAATTACACCAAGTAACAAAGACATACACTTACACCAAGTATTTTGACATACACTGACACCAAGTAACAAAGACAAACACTGATACCCAGTAACAAAGACACACAATTAAACCATGTAACACAGAAATACGCTTACACCAAGTAACAAAGACACACACTTACACCAAGTAACACAGACACACACTGACACCCAGTAACAAAGACATACACTGATACCAAGTCACAAAGACATACACTGATACACAGTAACACAAACAAACACACACTGACACCCAGTAACACAGACACACACTTAAACCAAGTAACACAGACATACACTGACACCAAGTAACAAAGAAATACACTGATCCCCAGGAACATAGACACACACTTACACCAAGTAACACAGACACACACTTACAACATGTAACAAAGAAATACACTTACACCAAGTAACACAGACATACACTGACACCAAGTAACAAAGACAGACAATTACACCAAGTAACAAAGACACACACTTACACCAAGTAACACAGATATACACTGACACCAATTAACAAAGACATGCACTGACACCCAGTAACACAGACATACACGGACACCAAGTAACAAAGACACACACTTACTACAAGTAACACAGACTCACACTGATACCCAGCAACACAGACACACACTTACACCAAGTAACACAGACACACACTTACACCAAGTAACAAAGACATACACTTACACCAAGTAACACAGACATACACTGACACCAAGTAACAAAGGCGTACAATTACATCAAGTAACAAAGACACACACTTACACCAAGTAACAAGGACAGACACTGATACCCAGTAACACAGACACACACTTACACCAAGTAACAAAGACATACGCTGACACCCAGTAACACAAACAAACGCACACTGACACCCAGTAACACAGAGAAACACTAATAAACAGTAACAAAGACATACACTGACACCAAGTAACACAGACACACACTGACACCCAGTAACAAAGACATACACTGACACCAAGTCACAAAGACATACACTGATACCAAGTCACAAAGACATACACTGATACCCAGTGACACAGACACGCACTGACACCAAGTAACAAAGACATACACTGACACCAAGGAATAAAGACATACACTCACATCAAGTAACAAAGACACACAATTACACCAAGTAACAAAGACACACACTGATACCCAGTAACACATACGCACACTTACACCAAGTAACAAAGACATACACTGACACCAAGTCACAAAGACACACACTGACACCCAGTAACAAAGACATACACTGACACCAAGTCACAAAGACATACACTGATACCCAGTAACACAGACACACACTTACACCAAGTAACACAGACATACACTGACACCCAGTAACACAGACACACACTTACACCAAGTTACAAAGACATACACTGACACCCAGTAACAAAGACATACACTGACACCCAGTAACAAAGACACAGACTTACACCAAGTAACAAAGACACAGACTTACACCAAGTAACAAAGACACAGACTTACACCAAGGAACACAGACACACACTGACAACCAGTAACACAGACAGACACTGACACCAAGTAACAAATACAGACAATTACACCAAGTAACAAAGACATACACTTACACCAAGTATTTTGACATACACTGACACCAAGTAACAAAGACATGCACTGATACCCAGTAACACAGACACACACTTACACCAAGTAACAAAGACATACACTGACACCAAGTAACAAAGACATACATTTACACCAAGTAACAAAGACATACACTGACACCAAGGAACAAAGACATACACTGATACCCGGTAACACAGACACACACTTACACCAAGTAACAAAGACATACACTGATTCCCAGTAACACAGACACACACTTGCACCATGTAACACAGACATACACTGACATCAAGTATCAAAGATATACACTGACACCAAGTAACAAAACATTCACTTACACCAAGTCACAAAGACATACACTGACACCAAGTAACAAAGACATACACTGATACCCAGTAACACAGACACACACTTACACCAAGTAACAAAGACATACACTGATACCCAGTAACAAAGACACACACTTAAACCATGTAACACAGAAATACGCTTACACCAAGTAACAAAGACACACACTTACACCAAGTAACACAGACAGACACTGACACCAGGTAACAAAGACATACACTTACACCAAGTGTTTTGACATACACTGACACCAAGTAACAAAGACAAACACTGATACCCAGTAACAAAGACACACAATTAAACCATGTAACACAGAAATACGCTTACACCAAGTAACAAAGACACACACTTACACCAAGTAACACAGACACACACTGACACCCAGTAACAAAGACATACACTGATACCAAGTAACACAGACATACACTGATACCCAGGAACATAGACACACACTTAAACCAAGTAACACAGACATACACTGACACCAAGTAACAAAGACATACACTGATACCCAGGAACATAGACACACACTTACACCAAGTAACACAGACACACACTTACAACATGTAACAAAGAAATACACTTACACCAAGTAACACAGACATACACTGACACCAAGTAACAAAGACAGACAATTACACCAAGTAACAAAGACACACACTTACACCAAGTAACACAGATATACACTGACACCAATTAACAAAGACATGCACTGACACCCAGTAACACAGACATACACGGACACCAAGTAACAAAGACACACACTTACTACAAGTAACACAGACTCACACTGATGCCCAGCAACACAGACACACACTTACACCAAGTAACACAAACAAACACACACTGACACCCAGTAACACAGACACACACTTAAACCAAGTAACACAGACATACACTGACACCAAATAACAAAGACATACACTGATACCCAGGAACATAGACACACACTTACACCAAGTAACACAGACATACACTGACACCCAGTAACAAAGACATACACTGACACCAAGTCACAAAGACATACACTGATACCCAGTAACACAGACACACACTTACACCAAGTAACACATACATACACTGACACCCAGTAACACAGACACACACTTACACCAAGTAACAAAGACATACACTGACACCCAGTAACAAAGACATACACTGACACCCAGTAACACAGACACACACGGACACCAAGAAACAAAGACACAGACTTACACCAAGTAACACAGACACAACGTGACACCCAGTAACACAGACAGACACTTACACCAAGTAACACAGACATACACACACACGAAGTAACAAAGACATACACTAATACCCAGTAACACAGGCACACACTTACACCAAGTAACAATGACATACACTGACATCAAGTCACAAAGACACACACTGACACCCAGTAACAAAGACATACACTGACACCAAGTCACAAAGACATACACTGATACCCAGTCACACAGACACACACTTACACCAAGTAACACAGACATACACTGACACCAAGTAACAAAGCCATACACTGACACCCAGTAACACAGACACACACGTACACCAAGTAACAAAGACACACACTTACACCAAGTAACACAGAGACACACTTACAACATGTAACAAAGAAATACACTTACACCAAGTAACACAGACATACACTGACACCAAGTAACACAGACACACACTGACACCCAGTAACAAAGACATACACTGACAGCAAATCACAAAGACATACACTGATACCAAGTCACAAAGACATACACTGATACCCAGTATCACAGACACGCACTGACACCAAGGAACAAAGACATACACTGACACCAAGTAACAAAGACATACACTTACACCAAGTAACAAAGACAGGCAATTACACCAAGTAACAAAGACATACACATACACCAAGTATTTTGACATACAATGACACCACGTAACAAAGACATACACTGATACCCAGTAACACAGACACACACTTACAACAAGGAACAAAGACATACACTGACACCAGGTCACAAAGACACACACTGACACCCAGTAACAAAGACATACACTGACACAAAGTCACAAAGACATACACTGATACCCAGTAACACAGACATACACTGACACCCAGTAACAAGTACATACACTGACACCCAGTAACACAGACACACACTTACACCAAGTAACAAAGACACAGACTTACACCAAGTCACAAAGACATACACTGATACCCAGTAACACAGACACACACTTACACCAAGTCACAATGACATACACTGACACCAAGTCAAAAAGACACACACTGACAACCAGTAACAAAGACATACACTGACATCAAGTCACAAAGACATACACTGATACCCAGTAACACAGACACACACTTACACCAAGTAACACAGACATACACTGACACCAAGTAACAAAGCCATTCACTGACACCCAGTAACACAGACACACACGTACACCAAGTAACAAAGACACACACTTACACCAAGTAACACAGAGACACACATACAACATGTAACAAAGAAAGAGACTTACACCAAGCAACACAGACATACACTGACACCAAGTAACACAGACACACACTGACACCCAGTAACAAAGACATACACTGACAGCAAATCACAAAGACATCCACTGATACCAAGTCACAATGACATACACTGATACCCAGTAACACAGACACGCACTGACACCAAGTAACAAAGACATACACTTACACCAAGTAACAAAGACATGCACTGACACCAAGTATTTTGACATACAATGACACCACGTAACAAAGACATACACTGATACCCAGTAACACAGACACACACTTACACCAAGTAACAAAGACATACACTGACACCAAGTCACAAAGACACACACTGACACCCAGTAACAAAGACATACACTGACACCCAGTAACAAAGACATACACTGACACCCAGTAACACAGACATACACTTGCACCAAGGAACAAAGACAGACAATTACACCAAGTAACAAAGACATACACATACACCAAGTATTTTGACATACAATGACACCACGTAACAAAGACATACACTGATACCCAGTAACGCAGACACACACGTACAACAAGGAACAAAGACATACACTGACACCAGGTCACAAAGACACACACTGACACCCAGTAACAAAGACATACACTGACACCAAGTCACAAAGACATACACTGATACCCAGTAACACAGACACACGCTTACACCAAGTAACACATACATACACTGACACCCAGTAACACAGACGCACACTTACACCAAGTAACGAAGACATACACTGACACCCAGTAACAAGGACATACACTGACACCCAGTAACACAGACACACACGGACACCAAGTAACAAAGACACAGACTTACACCAAGTCACAAAGACATACACTGATACCCAGTAACACAGACACACACTTACACCAAGTAACACAGACATACACTGACACCAAGTAACAAAGCCATTCACTGACACCCAGTAACACAGACATACACGTACAACAAGTAACAAAGACACACACTTACACCAAGTAACACAGAGACACACTTACAACATGTAACAAAGAAATAGACTTACACCAAGTAACACAGACATACACTGACACCAAGTAACACAGACACACACTGACACCCAGTAACAAAGACATACACTGACAGCAAATCACAAAGACATCCACTGATACCAAGTCACAAAGACATACACTGATACCCAGTAACACAGACACGCACTGACACCAAGTAACAAAGACATACACTTACACCAAGTAACAAAGACATGCACTGACACCAAGTATTTTGACATACAATGACACCACGTAACAAAGACATACACTGATACCCAGTAACACAGACACACACTTACACCAAGTAACAAAGACATACACTGACACCAAGTCACAAAGACACACACTGACACCCAGTAACAAAGACATACACTGACACCAAGTCACAAAGACATACACTGATACCCAGTAACACAGACACACGCTTACACCAAGTAACACATACATACACTGACACCCAGTAACACAGACACACACTTACACCAAGTAACAAAGACATACACTGACACCCAGTAACAAAGACATACACTGACACCCAGTAACACAGACACACACTTACACCAAGTAACACAGACATACACTGACACCAAGTAACAAAGACATGCACTGATGCCCAGTAACACAGACACACACTTACACCAAGTAACAAAGACAGACACTGATACCCAGTAACACAGACACACACTTACATCAGGCAACAAAGACATACACTGACACCAAGTAACAAAGACATACACTGACACCCAGTAACACAGACACACACGGACATCAAGTAACAAAGACACACACTGACACACAGTAGCAAAGGCATACACTGACACCAAGTAACGAAGACATGCACTAATACCCAGTCACACAGACACACACTTACACCAAGTAACAAAGACATACACTGACACCAAGTAACAAAGACATACACTGACACCCAGTAACACAGACACACACGGACATCAAGTAAAAAAGACACACACTTACACCAAGTAACCCAGACAGACACTGACACCAGGTAACAAAGACAGACAATTACACCAAGTAACAAAGACATACACTTACACCAAGTATTTTGACATACACTGACACCAAGTAACAAAGACAAACACTGATACCCAGTAACAAAGACACACAATTAAACCATGTAACACAGAAATACGCTTACACCAAGTAACAAAGACACACACTTACACCAAGTAACACAGACACACACTGACACCCAGTAACAAAGACATACACTGATACCAAGTCACAAAGACATACACTGATACACAGTAACACAAACAAACACACACTGACACCCAGTAACACAGACACACACTTAAACCAAGTAACACAGACATACACTGACACCAAGTAACAAAGACATACACTGATCCCCAGGAACATAGACACACACTTACACCAAGTAACACAGACACACACTTACAACATGTAACAAAGAAATACACTTACACCAAGTAACACAGACATACACTGACACCAAGTAACAAAGACAGACAATTACACCAAGTAACAAAGACACACACTTACACCAAGTAACACAGATATACACTGACACCAATTAACAAAGACATGCACTGACACCCAGTAACACAGACATACACGGACACCAAGTAACAAAGACACACACTTACTACAAGTAACACAGACTCACACTGATACCCAGCAACACAGACACACACTTACACCAAGTAACACAGACACACACTTACACCAAGTAACAAAGACATACACTTACACCAAGTAACACAGACATACACTGACACCAAGTAACAAAGGCGTACAATTACATCAAGTAACAAAGACACACACTTACACCAAGTAACAAGGACAGACACTGATACCCAGTAACACAGACACACACTTACACCAAGTAACAAAGACATACGCTGACACCCAGTAACACAAACAAACGCACACTGACACCCAGTAACACAGAGAAACACTAATAAACAGTAACAAAGACATACACTGACACCAAGTAACACAGACACACACTGACACCCAGTAACAAAGACATACACTGACACCAAGTCACAAAGACATACACTGATACCAAGTCACAAAGACATACACTGATACCCAGTGACACAGACACGCACTGACACCAAGTAACAAAGACATACACTGACACCAAGGAATAAAGACATACACTCACATCAAGTAACAAAGACACACAATTACACCAAGTAACAAAGACACACACTGATACCCAGTAACACATACGCACACTTACACCAAGTAACAAAGACATACACTGACACCAAGTCACAAAGACACACACTGACACCCAGTAACAAAGACATACACTGACACCAAGTCACAAAGACATACACTGATACCCAGTAACACAGACACACACTTACACCAAGTAACACAGACATACACTGACACCCAGTAACACAGACACACACTTACACCAAGTTACAAAGACATACACTGACACCCAGTAACAAAGACATACACTGACACCCAGTAACAAAGACACAGACTTACACCAAGTAACAAAGACACAGACTTACACCAAGTAACAAAGACACAGACTTACACCAAGGAACACAGACACACACTGACAACCAGTAACACAGACAGACACTGACACCAAGTAACAAATACAGACAATTACACCAAGTAACAAAGACATACACTTACACCAAGTATTTTGACATACACTGACACCAAGTAACAAAGACATGCACTGATACCCAGTAACACAGACACACACTTACACCAAGTAACAAAGACATACACTGACACCAAGTAACAAAGACATACATTTACACCAAGTAACAAAGACATACACTGACACCAAGGAACAAAGACATACACTGATACCCGGTAACACAGACACACACTTACACCAAGTAACAAAGACATACACTGATACCCAGTAACACAGACACACACTTACACCATGTAACACAGACATACACTGACATCAAGTATCAAAGATATACACTGACACCAAGTAACAAAACATTCACTTACACCAAGTCACAAAGACATACACTGACACCAAGTAACAAAGACATACACTGATACCCAGTAACACAGACACACACTTACACCAAGTAACAAAGACATACACTGATACCCAGTAACAAAGACACACACTTAAACCATGTAACACAGAAATACGCTTACACCAAGTAACAAAGACACACACTTACACCAAGTAACACAGACAGACACTGACACCAGGTAACAAAGACATACACTTACACCAAGTGTTTTGACATACACTGACACCAAGTAACAAAGACAAACACTGATACCCAGTAACAAAGACACACAATTAAACCATGTAACACAGAAATACGCTTACACCAAGTAACAAAGACACACACTTACACCAAGTAACACAGACACACACTGACACCCAGTAACAAAGACATACACTGATACCAAGTAACACAGACATACACTGATACCCAGGAACATAGACACACACTTAAACCAAGTAACACAGACATACACTGACACCAAGTAACAAAGACATACACTGATACCCAGGAACATAGACACACACTTACACCAAGTAACACAGACACACACTTACAACATGTAACAAAGAAATACACTTACACCAAGTAACACAGACATACACTGACACCAAGTAACAAAGACAGACAATTACACCAAGTAACAAAGACACACACTTACACCAAGTAACACAGATATACACTGACACCAATTAACAAAGACATGCACTGACACCCAGTAACACAGACATACACGGACACCAAGTAACAAAGACACACACTTACTACAAGTAACACAGACTCACACTGATGCCCAGCAACACAGACACACACTTACACCAAGTAACACAAACAAACACACACTGACACCCAGTAACACAGACACACACTTAAACCAAGTAACACAGACATACACTGACACCAAATAACAAAGACATACACTGATACCCAGGAACATAGACACACACTTACACCAAGTAACACAGACATACACTGACACCCAGTAACAAAGACATACACTGACACCAAGTCACAAAGACATACACTGATACCCAGTAACACAGACACACACTTACACCAAGTAACACATACATACACTGACACCCAGTAACACAGACACACACTTACACCAAGTAACAAAGACATACACTGACACCCAGTAACAAAGACATACACTGACACCCAGTAACACAGACACACACGGACACCAAGAAACAAAGACACAGACTTACACCAAGTAACACAGACACAACGTGACACCCAGTAACACAGACAGACACTTACACCAAGTAACACAGACATACACACACACGAAGTAACAAAGACATACACTAATACCCAGTAACACAGGCACACACTTACACCAAGTAACAATGACATACACTGACATCAAGTCACAAAGACACACACTGACACCCAGTAACAAAGACATACACTGACACCAAGTCACAAAGACATACACTGATACCCAGTCACACAGACACACACTTACACCAAGTAACACAGACATACACTGACACCAAGTAACAAAGCCATACACTGACACCCAGTAACACAGACACACACGTACACCAAGTAACAAAGACACACACTTACACCAAGTAACACAGAGACACACTTACAACATGTAACAAAGAAATACACTTACACCAAGTAACACAGACATACACTGACACCAAGTAACACAGACACACACTGACACCCAGTAACAAAGACATACACTGACAGCAAATCACAAAGACATACACTGATACCAAGTCACAAAGACATACACTGATACCCAGTATCACAGACACGCACTGACACCAAGGAACAAAGACATACACTGACACCAAGTAACAAAGACATACACTTACACCAAGTAACAAAGACAGGCAATTACACCAAGTAACAAAGACATACACATACACCAAGTATTTTGACATACAATGACACCACGTAACAAAGACATACACTGATACCCAGTAACACAGACACACACTTACAACAAGGAACAAAGACATACACTGACACCAGGTCACAAAGACACACACTGACACCCAGTAACAAAGACATACACTGACACAAAGTCACAAAGACATACACTGATACCCAGTAACACAGACATACACTGACACCCAGTAACAAGTACATACACTGACACCCAGTAACACAGACACACACTTACACCAAGTAACAAAGACACAGACTTACACCAAGTCACAAAGACATACACTGATACCCAGTAACACAGACACATACTTACACCAAGTCACAATGACATACACTGACACCAAGTCAAAAAGACACACACTGACAACCAGTAACAAAGACATACACTGACATCAAGTCACAAAGACATACACTGATACCCAGTAACACAGACACACACTTACACCAAGTAACACAGACATACACTGACACCAAGTAACAAAGCCATTCACTGACACCCAGTAACACAGACACACACGTACACCAAGTAACAAAGACACACACTTACACCAAGTAACACAGAGACACACATACAACATGTAACAAAGAAAGAGACTTACACCAAGCAACACAGACATACACTGACACCAAGTAACACAGACACACACTGACACCCAGTAACAAAGACATACACTGACAGCAAATCACAAAGACATCCACTGATACCAAGTCACAATGACATACACTGATACCCAGTAACACAGACACGCACTGACACCAAGTAACAAAGACATACACTTACACCAAGTAACAAAGACATGCACTGACACCAAGTATTTTGACATACAATGACACCACGTAACAAAGACATACACTGATACCCAGTAACACAGACACACACTTACACCAAGTAACAAAGACATACACTGACACCAAGTCACAAAGACACACACTGACACCCAGTAACAAAGACATACACTGACACCCAGTAACAAAGACATACACTGACACCCAGTAACACAGACATACACTTGCACCAAGTAACAAAGACAGACAATTACACCAAGTAACAAAGACATACACATACACCAAGTATTTTGACATACAATGACACCACGTAACAAAGACATACACTGATACCCAGTAACGCAGACACACACGTACAACAAGGAACAAAGACATACACTGACACCAGGTCACAAAGACACACACTGACACCCAGTAACAAAGACATACACTGACACCAAGTCACAAAGACATACACTGATACCCAGTAACACAGACACACGCTTACACCAAGTAACACATACATACACTGACACCCAGTAACACAGACGCACACTTACACCAAGTAACGAAGACATACACTGACACCCAGTAACAAGGACATACACTGACACCCAGTAACACAGACACACACGGACACCAAGTAACAAAGACACAGACTTACACCAAGTCACAAAGACATACACTGATACCCAGTAACACAGACACACACTTACACCAAGTAACACAGACATACACTGACACCAAGTAACAAAGCCATTCACTGACACCCAGTAACACAGACATACACGTACAACTAGTAACAAAGACACACACTTACACCAAGTAACACAGAGACACACTTACAACATGTAACAAAGAAATAGACTTACACCAAGTAACACAGACATACACTGACACCAAGTAACACAGACACACACTGACACCCAGTAACAAAGACATACACTGACAGCAAATCACAAAGACATCCACTGATACCAAGTCACAAAGACATACACTGATACCCAGTAACACAGACACGCACTGACACCAAGTAACAAAGACATACACTTACACCAAGTAACAAAGACATGCACTGACACCAAGTATTTTGACATACAATGACACCACGTAACAAAGACATACACTGATACCCAGTAACACAGACACACACTTACACCAAGTAACAAAGACATACACTGACACCAAGTCACAAAGACACACACTGACACCCAGTAACAAAGACATACACTGACACCAAGTCACAAAGACATACACTGATACCCAGTAACACAGACACACGCTTACACCAAGTAACACATACATACACTGACACCCAGTAACACAGACACACACTTACACCAAGTAACAAAGACATACACTGACACCCAGTAACAAAGACATACACTGACACCCAGTAACACAGACACACGCTTACACCAAGTAACACAGACATACACTGACACCAAGTAACAAAGACATGCACTGATGCCCAGTAACACAGACACACACTTACACCAAGTAACAAAGACAGACACTGATACCCAGTAACACAGACACACACTTACATCAGGCAACAAAGACATACACTGACACCAAGTAACAAAGACATACACTGACACCCAGTAACACAGACACACACGGACATCAAGTAACAAAGACACACACTGACACACAGTAGCAAAGGCATACACTGACACCAAGTAACGAAGACATGCACTAATACCCAGTCACACAGACACACACTTACACCAAGTAACAAAGACATACACTGACACCAAGTAACAAAGACATACACTGACACCCAGTAACACAGACACACACGGACATCAAGTAAAAAAGACACACACTTACACCAAGTAACCCAGACACACACTGACACCCAGTAACAAAGGCATGCACTGACACCCAGTAACAAAGACATACACTGACACCAAGTCACAAAGACATACACTGATACCTAGTAACCCAGACACACATTTACACCAAGTAACATAGACATACACTGACTCCAAGTAACAAGGACATGCACTGATACCCAGTAACAAAGACACAGACTTGCACCAAGAAACAAAGACAGACACTGATACCCAGTAGCACAGACACATTTTACACCAAGTAACAAAGACATACACTGACACCAAGTAACAATGCCATACACTGACACCCAGTAACACAGACACACCCGTACACCAAGTAACAAAGACACACACTTACACCAAGTAACACAGACACACACTGACACCCACTAACAAAGACATACACTGATACCAAGTCACAAAGACATACACTGATACCCAGGAACATAGACACACACTTACAACATGTAACAAAGACATTCACTTGCACCAAGTAACACAGACATACACTGACACCAAGTACCAAAGACATGCAATTACAGCAAGTAACAAAGACACACTCTTACACCAAGTAACACAGATATACACTGACACCAATTAACAAAGACATGCACTGACACCCAGTAACAAAGACATACACGGACACCAAGTATCAAAGACAAACACTTACTACAAGTAACACAGACACACACTGATACCCAGGAACACAGACACACACTTACACCAAGTAACACAGACACACACTTACACCAAGTAACAAATACATACACTTACACCAAGTAACACAGACATACACTGACACCAAGTAACAAAGGCATACAATTACATCAAGTAACAAAGACACACACTTACACCAAGTAACAAAGACAGACACTGATACCCAGTAACACAGACACACACTTACACCAAGTAACACAGACACACACTTACACCAAGTAACAAAGACATACACGTACACCAAGTAACACAGACATACACTGACACCAAGTAACAAAGGCATACAATTACATCAAGTAACAAAGACACACACTTACACCAAGTAACAAGGACAGACACTGATACCCAGTAACACAGACACACACTTACACCAAGTAACAAAGACATACGCTGACACCCAGTAACACAAACAAACACACACTGACACCCAGTAACACAGAGAAACACTAATAAACAGTAACAAAGACATACACTGACACCAAGTAACACAGACACACACTGACACCCAGTAACAAAGACATACACTGACACCAAGTCACAAAGACATTCACTGATACCAAGTCACAAAGACATACACTGATACCCAGCAACACAGACACGCACTGACACCAAGTAACAAAGACATACACTGACACCAAGTAATAAAGACATACACTTATACCAAGTAACAAAGACAGACAATTAGACCAAGTAACAAAGACATACACATACACCAAGTATTTTGACATACAATGACACCACGTAACAAAGACATACACTGATACCAAGTAACATACACACTTACACCAAGTAACAAAGACATACACTGACACCAAGTCACAAAGACACACACTGACACCCAGTAACAAAGACATACACTGACACCAAGTCACAAAGACATACACTGATACCCAGTAACACAGACACACACTTACACCAAGTAACAAAGACATACACTGACACCCAGTAACAAAGACATACACTGACACCCAGTAACACAGACACACACGGACACCAAGTAACAAAGACACAGACTTACACCAAGTAACACAGACACAAACTGACACCCAGTAACACAGACAGACACTTACACCAAGTAACACAGACATACACACACACGAAGTAAAAAAGACATACACTGATACCCAGTAACACAGGCACACACGTACACCAAGTAACAAAGACACACACTTACACCAAGTAACACAGACACACACTGAAACCCAGTAACAAAGACATACACTGATACCAAGTCACAAAGACATACACTGATACCCAGTAACACAAACAAACACACACTGACACCCAGTAACACAGACACACACTTACACCAAGTAACACAGACATACACTGACACCAAGTAACAAAGACATACACTGATACCCAGGAACATAGACAAACACATACACCAAGTAACACAGAGACACACTTGCATCATGTAACAAAGACATACACTTACACCAAGTAACACAGTCATACACTGACACCAAGTAACAAAGACATACAATTACACCAAGTAACAAAGACACACACTTACACCAAGTAACACAGACATACACGGACACCAAGTAACAAAGATACACACTTACTACAAGTAACACAGACACACACTGACACCCAGTAACACAGACACACACTTACACCAAGTAACACAGACATACACTGACACCAAGTAACAAAGACCCCAGTAACACAGACACACACTTACACCAAGTAACACAGACATACACTGACACCAAGTAACAAAGACATACACTGATAACCAGGAACACAGACACACACTTACACCAAGTAACACAGACACACACTTACACCAAGTAACAAAGACATACACTTACACCAAGTAACACAGACATACACTGACACCAAGTAGCAAAGACACACAATTACATCAAGTAACAAAGACACACACTTACACCAAGTAACACAGACATACACTGACACCAATAACAAAGACATACACTGATACCCAGGAACATAGACACACACTTACACCAAGTAACACAGAGACACAATTGCAACATGTAACAAAGACATACACTTACACCAAGTAACACAGTCATACACTGACACCAAGTAACAAAGACATACAATTACACCAAGTAACAAAGACACACACTTACACGAAGTAACAAAGACAGACACTGATACCCAGTAACACAGACACACACTTACACCAAGTAACACAGACACACACTTACACCAAGTAACAAAGACATACACGTACACCAAGTAACACAGACATACACTGACACCAAGTAACAAAGGCATACAATTACATCAAGTAACAAAGACACACAATTACACCAAGTAACAAGGACAGACATTGATACCCAGTAACACAGACACACACTTACACCAAGTAACAAAGACATACGCTGACACCCAGTAACACAAACAAACACACACTGACACCCAGTAACACAGAGAAACACTAATAAACAGTAACAAAGACATACACTGACACCAAGTAACGCAGACACACACTGATACCAAGTCACAAAGACATACACTGATACCCAGTAACACAGACACGCACTGACACCAAGTAACAAAGACATACACTGACACCAAGTAATAAAGACATACACTTATACCAAGTAACAAAGACAGACAATTACACCAAGTAACAAAGACATACCCATACACCAAGTATTTTGACATACAATGACACCACGTAACAAAGACATACACTGATACCCAGTAACACAGACACACACTTACACCAAGTAACAAAGACAGACACTGACACCAAGTCACAAAGACACACATTGACACCCAGTAACAAAGAAATACACTGACACCAAGTAACACATACATACACTGATACCCAGTAACACAGACACACACTTACACCAAGTAACAAAGACATACACTGACACCCAGTAACAAAGACATACACTGACACCCAGTAACACAGACACACACGGACACCAAGTAACAAAGACACAGACTTACACCAAGTAACACAGACACAAACTGACACCCAGTAACACAGACAGACACTTGCACCAAGTAACACAGACATACACACACACGAAGTAACAAAGACATACACTGATACCCAGTCACACAGGCACACACGTACACCAAGTAACAAAGACACACACTTACACCAAGTAACACAGACACACACTGAAACCCAGTAACAAACACATACACTGACACCATGTAATAAAGACATACACTTACACCAAGTAACAAAGACACACACTTACACCAAGTAACAAAGACAGACACTGATACCCAGTAACGCAGACGCACACTTACACCAAGTAACAAAGACATACACTGACACCAAGTAACAAAGACATACACTGACACCCAGTAACACAGACACACACGGACACCAAGTAAAAAAGACACACACTTACACCAAGTAACACAGACACACACTGACACCCAGTCGCAAAGGCATACTCTGACACCAAGTAACAAAGACATGCACTAATACCCAGTAACACAGACACACACTTACACCAAGTAACAAAGACATACACTGACACCCAGTAACAAAGACATACACTGATACCCAGGAACACAGACACACACTTACACCAAGTAACACAGATACACACGTACACCAAGTAACAAAGACATACACTTACACCAATTAACACAGACATACACTGACACCAAGTAACAAAGACATACAATTACACCAAGTAACAAAGACACACACTTACACCAAGTAACAAAGACAGACACTGCTACCCAGTAACACAGACACACACTTACACCAAGTAACAAAGACATACACTGACACCCAGTAACACAAACAAACACACACTGACACCCTTTAACACAGAGAAAAACTAATAAACAGTGACAGAGACATACACTGAGACCAAGTAACACAGACACACACTGACACCCAGTAACAAAGACATACACTGACACCAAGTCACAAAGACATACACTGATACCAAGTCACAAAGACATACACTGATACACAGTAACACAGACACACACTGACACCAAGTAACAAAGACACACACTGACACCAAGGAACAAAGACATATACTTACACCAAGTAACAAAGACAGACAATTACAGCAAGTAACACAGACATACACTGACACCCAGTAACAAAGACATACACTGACACCAAGTCACAAAGACAGACACTTACACCAAGTAACAAAGACACACACTTACACCAAGTAACACAGACATGCACTGACACGAAGAAACAAAGACAGACAATTACACCAAGTAACAAAGACATACACTTACACCAAGTATTTTGACATACACTGACAACAAGTAACAAAGACATGCACTGACACCCAGTAACACAGACACACACGGACACCAAGTAAAAAAGACACACACTTACACCAAGTAACACAGACACACACTGACACCCAGTAGCAAAGGCATACTCTGACACCAAGTAACAAAGACATGCACTAATACCCAGTAACACAGACACACACTTACACCAAGTAACAAAGACATACACTGACACCCAGTAACAAAGACATACACTGATACCCAGGAACACAGACACACACTTACACCAAGTAACACAGATACACACGTACACCAAGTAACAAAGACATACACTTACACCAATTAACACAGACATACACTGACACCAAGTAACAAAGACATACAATTACACCAAGTAACAAAGACACACACTTACACCAAGTAACAAAGACAGACACTGCTACCCAGTAACACAGACACACACTTACACCAAGTAACAAAGACATACACTGACACCCAGTAACACAAACAAACACACACTGACACCCTTTAACACAGAGAAAAACTAATAAACAGTGACAGAGACATACACTGAGACCAAGTAACACAGACACACACTGACACCCAGTAACAAAGACATACACTGACACCAAGTCACAAAGACATACACTGATACCAAGTCACAAAGACATACACTGATACACAGTAACACAGACACACACTGACACCAAGTAACAAAGACACACACAGACACCAAGGAACAAAGACATATACTTACACCAAGTAACAAAGACAGACAATTACAGCAAGTAACACAGACATACACTGACACCCAGTAACAAAGACATACACTGACACCAAGTCACAAAGACAGACACTTACACCAAGTAACAAAGACACACACTTACACCAAGTAACACAGACATGCACTGACACGAAGAAACAAAGACAGACAATTACACCAAGTAACAAAGACATACACTTACACCAAGTATTTTGATATACACTGACAACAAGTAACAAAGACATGCACTGATACCCAGTAACATAGACACACACTTACACCAAGTAGCAAAGACATACACTGACAGCAAGTCACAAAGACACACACTGACACCCAGTAACAAAGACATACACTGACATCAAGTCACAAAGACATACACTGATACCCAGTAACACAGACACACACTTACACCAAGTAACAAAGACATACACTGATACCCAGTAACACAGACACACACTTACACCAAGTAACAAAGACATACACTGATACCAAGTAGCACAGACTCACACTTACACCAAGTAACACAGACACACACTTACACCAAGTAACAAAGACATACACTGACACCAAGTCACAAAGACAAACACTGACACCCAGTAACAGAGACATGCACTGACACCAAGTCGCAAAGACATACACTGAAACCAATAACAAAGACATACATTTACACCAAGTAACACAGACACACACTTTCACCAAATAACACAGACATACACTGACACCAAGTAACAAAGACATACACTGTTACCCAGTAACACAGACACACACTTACACCAAGTAACAAAGACATACACTGATACCAAGTAACACAGACACACACTTACACCAAGTAACAAAGACATACACTGACACCAAGTAACAAAGACACACACGGACACCAATTAAAAAAGACACACACTTACAGCAAGTAACCCAGACACACACTGACACCCAGTAACAAAGGCATACACTGACACCCAGTAACAAAGACATACACTGACACCAAGTCACAAAGACATACACTGATACCCAGTAACACAGACACACACTTACACCAAGTAACACAGACATACACTGACACCAAGTAACAAGGACATGCACTGATACCCAGTAACACAGACACACACTTGCACCAAGTAACAAAGACAGACACTGATACCCAGTAGCACAGACACATTTTACACCAAGTAACAAAGACATACACTGACACCAAGTAACAATGCCATACACTGACACCCAGTAACACAGACACACACGTACACCAAGTAACAAAGACACACACTTACACCAAGTAACACAGACACACACTGACACCCAGTAACAAAGACATACACTGATACCAAGTCACAAAGACATACACTGATACCCAGGAACACAGACACACACTTACACCAAGTAACACAGAGACACACTTACAACATGTAACAAAGACATTCACTTACACCAAGTAACACAGACATACACTGACACCAAGTAACAATGACATACACTGACACCAAGTAACAAAGACACACTCTTACACCAAGTAACACAGATATACACTGATACCCAGGAACACAGGCACACACGTACACCAAGTAACAAAGACACACACTTACACCAAGTAACACAGACACACACTGACACCCAGTAACAAAGACATACACTGATACCAAGTCACAAAGACATACACTGATACCCAGGAACACAGACACACACTTACACCAAGTAACGCAGAGACACACTTACAACATGTAACAAAGACATTCACTTACACCAAGTAACACAGACATACACGGACACCAAGTAACAAAGACAAACACTTACTACAAGTTGCACAGACATACACTGACACCAAGTAACAAAGGCATACAATTACATCAAGTAACAAAGACACACACTTACACCAAGTAACAAAGACAGACACTGATACCCAGTAACACAGACACACACTTACACCAAGTAACAAAGACATACACTGACACCCAGTAACACAACCAAACACACACTGACACCCAGTAACACAGAGAAACACTAATAAACAGTAACAAAGACATACACTGACACCAAGTAACACAGACACACACTGACACCCAGTAACAAAGACATACACTGACACCAAGTCACAAAGACATACACTGATACCAAGTCACAAAGAAATACACTGATACCCAGTAACACAGACACGCACTGACACCAAGTAGCAAAGACATACACTGACTCCAAGTAATAAAGACATACACTTACACCAAGTAACAAAGACACTCACTTACACCAAGTAACAAAGACAGACACTGATACCCAGTAACACAGACACACACTTACACCAAGTAACAAAGACATACACTGACACCAAGTAACAAAGACATACACTGACACCCAGTAACACAGACACACAAAGACACCAAGTAAAAAAGACATACACTGACACCCAGTAACAAAGACATAAACTGACACCCAGGAACACAGACACACACTTACACCAAGTAACATAGACATACACTTACACCAAGTAACAAAGACATACACTTACTCCAAGAAACACAGACATACACTGATACCAAGTAACAAAGACATACAATTACACCAAGTAACAAAGACACACACTTACACCAAGTAACAAAGACAGACACTGCTACCCAGTAACAAAGACACACACGTACACCAAGTAACACAGACATACACTGACACCAAGTCACAAAGACATACACTGATACCCAGGAACACAGACACACACTTACACCAAGTAACACAGACACACACTTACACCAAGTAACAAAGACATACACTTACACCAAGAAACACAGACATACACTGATACAAAGTAACAAAGACATACAATTACACCAAGTATCAAAGACACACACTTACACCAAGTAACAAAGACAGACACTGCTACCCAGTAACACAGACAAACACTTACACCAAGTAACAAAGACATACACTGACTCCCAGTAACACAGAGAAAAATTAATAAACAGTGACAGAGACATACACTGATACCAAGTAACACAGACACACACTGACACCCAGTAACAAAGACATACACTGACACCAAGTAACAAAGACAGACAATTACACCAAGTAACACAGACACACACTGACACCCAGTAACAAAGACATACACTGACACCAAGTCACAAAGACATACACTTACACCAAGTAACAAAGACACACACTTACACCAAGTAACACAGACATACACTGACACCTAGTAACAAAGACAGACAATTAAACCAAGTAACAAAGACATACACTTACACCAAGTATTTTGACATACACTGACACCAAGTAACAAAGACATGCACTGATACCCAGTAACATAGACACACATTACACCAAGTAACAAAGACATACACTGACACCAAGTCACAAAGACACACACTGACACCCAGTAACAAAGACATACACTGACATCAAGTCACAAAGACATACACTGATACCCAGTAACACAGACACACACTTACACCAAGTAACAAAGACATACACTGATACCCAGTAACACAGACACACACTTACACCAAGTAACAAAGACATACACTGATACCAAGTAGCACAGACTCACATTTACACCAAGTAACATAGACACACACTTACACCAAGTAACACAGACACACACTTACACCAAGTAACAAAGACATACACTGATACCAAGTAGCACAGACTCACACTTACACCAAGTAACACAGACACACACTTACACCAAGTAACAAAGACATACACTGACACCAAGTAACAAAGACATACACTTACACCACGTAACACAGACATACACTGACACCAAGTTACAAAGACATCCAATTGCACCAAGTAACAAAGACACACACTTACACCAAGTAACAAAGACATGCACTGATACCCAGTAACAGAGACATACACTGACACCAAGTAACAAAGACATACACTGACTCCCAGTAACAAAGACATACACTGACACCAAGTCACAAAGACATACAGTGATACCCAGTAACACAGACACACACTTACACCAAGTAACAAAGACAAACAGTGACACCAAGTAACAAAGACATCCACTGACACCAAGAAACAAAGACATACACTTACACCAAGTAACACAGACACACTCTGACACCCAGTCACACAAACAAACACACACTGACACCGAGTATCATAGAGACACACCGACACACAGTTACAAAGACATACACAGACAGACACTGACACCAAGTCACAACGACATACACTTGCACCAAGTAACATAGACATACAATGACACCAAGTAACAAAGACATACAATTACACCAAGTAACAAAGACACACACTTACATCAAGTAACACAGACATACACTGACACCAAGTAACAAAGACATAAACTGACACCCAGTAACAAAGACATACACTGACACAAAGTCAGAAAAGACATACACTGACACCAAGTAACAAAGACATACACTGATACCCAGTAACACAGACACACACTTACACCAAGTAACAAAGACATCCCCTGATACCAAGTAACACAGACACACACTTACACCAAGTAACACAGACACACACTTACACCAAGTAACATAGACATACACTGACACCAAGTAGCAAAGACATACACTGACACCAAGTAACACAGACATACACTGACACCAAGTAACACAGACATACACTGACACCAAGTAACAAAGACATACAATTACACCAGGTAACACAGACACACACTTACACCAAGTAACATAGACATACACTGACACCAAGTAGCAAAGACACAGACTTAAACCGAGTAACACAGACTTACACTGTCACCATGTAGCAAAGACATACACTGATACCCAGTAACACAGACACACACTTACACCAAGTAACAAAGATATACTCTGATACCCGGTAACACAGACACACACCTACACCAAGTAACAAAGAACTACACTGACACCAAGTAACAAAGACTTACAGTGACACCAAGTCACAAAGACAGACACTGACACACGGTAACAAAGACAAACACTGACACCAAGTAACGAAGACAGACACTGACACACAGTTACAAAGAAAGACACTGACACCAAGTCACAAAGACATACACTTACACCAAGTAACACAGACATACAATGACACCAAGTAACAAAGAGATACAATTACACCAAGTAACAAAGACACACACTTACACCAAGTAACACAGAAATACACTGACACCAAGTAACAAAGACATACACTGTTACCCAGTAACACAGACACACACTTACACCAAGTAACAAAAACATACATTGATACCAAGTAACACAGACACACACTTACAACAAGTAACAACGACATACACTGACACCAAGTAACAAAGACATACACTGATACACAGTAACACAGACACAAAATTACACCAAGTAACAAAGACACACACTTACACCAAGTGACACAGACATACACTGACACCAAGTAACAAAGACATACACTGACACGCAAGTAACAAAGACATAAACTGACACCCAGTAACAAAGACATACACTGATACCCAGGAACACAGACACACACTTACACCAAGTAACACAGACACACACTTACACCAAGTAACAAAGACATACACTTACACCAAGAAACACAGACATACACTGATACCAAGTAACAAAGACATACAATTACACCAAGTAATAAAGACACACAGTTACACCAAGATACAAAGACAGACACTGCTACCCAGAAACACAGACACACACGTACACCAAGTAACAAAGACAAACACTTACACCAAGTAACACAGACATACACTGACACCAAATAACAAAGACATACACTGATACCCAGGAACACAGACACACACTTACACCAATTAACACAGACACACACTTACACCAAGTAACACAGACATACACTGATACCAAGTAACAAAGACATACAATTACACCAAGTAACAAAGACACACACTTACACCAAGGAACAAAGACAGACACTGCTACCCAGTAACACAGACACACACTTACACCAAGTAACAAAGACATACACTGACACCCAGTAACACAGAGAAAAACTAATAAACAGTGACAGAGACATACACTGATATCAAGTAACACAGACACACACTGACACCCAGTAACAAAGACATACACTTACACCAAGTAACAAAGACAGACAATTACACCAAGTAACACAGACACACACTGACACCCAGTAACAAAGACATACACTGACACCAAGTCACAAAGACATACACTTCCACCAAGTAACAAAGACACACACTTACACCAAGTAACAAATACATACACTGACACCAAGTCACAAAGACATGCACTTCCACCAAGTAACAAAGACACACATTTACACCAAGTAACATAGACATACACTGACACAAAGTAGCAAAGACACACAATTACACCAAGTCACACAGACATACACTGTCACCATGTAGCAAAGACATTCACTGATACCCAGTAACACAGACACACACTTACACCAAGTAACAAAGATATACACTGATACCAAGTAACACAGACACACACTTACACCAAGTAACAAAGACATACACTGACAGCAAGTAACAAAGTCATACAGTGACACCAAGTCACAAAGACATACACTTACACCAAGTAACACAGACATACAATGACACCAAGTAACAAAGACATACAATTACATCAAGTAACAAAGACACACACTTACACCAAGTAACACAGACATACACTGACACCAAGTAACAAAAACATACACTGTTACCCAGTAACACAGACACACACTTACACCAAGTAACAAAAACATACACTGATACCAAGTAACACAGACACACACTTGCACCAAGTAACAAAGACATACACTGACACCAAGTAACAAAGACATAAACTGACACCCAGTAACAAAGACATACACTGACACAAAGTCACAAAGACATACAGTGACACCCAGTAACAAAGACATACACTGACACCAAGTCACAAAGACATACACTGACACCAAGTAACAAAGACATACACTGATACCCAGTAACACAGACACACACTTACACCAAGTAACAAAGACATACACTGATACCAAGTAACACAGACACACACTTACACCAAGTAACACAGACACACACTTACACCAAGTAACATAGACATACACTGACACCAAGTAGCAAAGACATACACTTACACCAAGTAACATAGACATCCACTGACTCCAAGTAGCAAAGACACACACTTACACCGAGTAACACAGACATGCACCGTCACCATGTAGCAAAGATATACACTGATACCCAGTAACACAGACACACACTTACACCAAGTAACAAAGAACTACACTGACACCAAGTGACAAAGACTTACAGTGACACCAAGTCACAAAGACAGACACTGACATACGGTAACAAAGACAAACACTGACACCAAGTAACGAAGACAGACACTGACACACAGTAACAAAGACATACACTGACACCCAGTAACACAGAGAAAAACTAATAAACAGTGACAGAGACATACACTGATATCAAGTAACACAGACACACACTGACACCCAGTAACAAAGACATACACTTACACCAAGTAACAAAGACAGACAATTACACCAAGTAACACAGACACACACTGACACCCAGTAACAAAGACATACACTGACACCAAGTCACAAAGACATACACTTCCACCAAGTAACAAAGACACACACTTACACCAAGTAACAAATACATACACTGACACCAAGTCACAAAGACATGCACTTCCACCAAGTAACAAAGACACACACTTACACCAAGTAACACAGACACACATTTACACCAAGTAACATAGACATACACTGACACCAAGTAGCAAAGACACGCAATTACACCAAGTCACACAGACATACACTGTCACCATGTAGCAAAGACATTCACTGATACCCAGTAACACAGACACACACTTACACCAAGTAACAAAGATATACACTGATACCAAGTAACACAGACACACACTTACACCAAGTAACAAAGACATACACTGACAGCAAGTAACAAAGTCATACAGTGACACCAAGTCACAAAGACAGACACTGACACACGGTAACAAAGACAAACACTGACACCAAGTAACGAAGACAGACACTGACACCCAGTAACAAAGACATACACTGACACCAAGTCACAAAGACATACACTTACACCAAGTAACACAGACATACAATGACACCAAGTAACAAAGACATACAATTACATCAAGTAACAAAGACACACACTTACACCAAGTAACACAGACATACACTGACACCAAGTAACAAAAACATACACTGTTACCCAGTAACACAGACACACACTTACACCAAGTAACAAAAACATACACTGATACCAAGTAACACAGACACACACTTACACCAAGTAACAAAGACATACACTGACACCAAGTAACAAAGACATAAACTGACACCCAGTAACAATGACATACACTGACACAAAGTCACAAAGACATACAGTGACACCCAGTAACAAAGACATACACTGACACCAAGTCACAAAGACATACACTGACACCAAGTAACAAAGACATACACTGATACCCAGTAACACAGACACACACTTACACCAAGTAACAAAGACATACACTGATACCAAGTAACACAGACACACACTTACACCAAGTAACACAGACACACACTTACACCAAGTAACATAGACATAGACTGACACCAAGTAGCAAAGACATACACTTACACCAAGTAACATAGACATCCACTGACTCCAAGTAGCAAAGACACACACTTACACCGAGTAACACAGACATGCACTGTCACCATGTAGCAAAGACATGCACTGATACTCAGTAACACAGACACACACTTACACCAAGTAACAAAGATATACACTGATACCCAGTAACACAGACACACACTTACACCAAGTAACAAAGAACTACACTGACACCAAGTGACAAAGACTTACAGTGACACCAAGTCACAAAGACAGACACTGACATACGGTAACAAAGACAAACACTGACACCAAGTAACGAAGACAGACACTGACACACAGTAACAAAGACAGACACTAACACCAAGTCACAAAGACATACACTTACACCAAGTAACACAGACATACAATGACACCAAGTAACAAAGACATACAATTACACCAAGTAACAAAGACACACACTTACACCAAGTAACACAGACATACACTGACACCAAGTAACAAAGACATACACTGTTACCCAGTAACACAGACACACACTTACACCTAGTAACAAAAACATACACTGATACCAATTAACACAGACACACACTTACACCAAGCAACAACGACATACACTGACACCAAGTAACAAAGACATACACTGATACCAGTAACACAGACACACACTTACACCAAGTAACAAAGACACACACTTACACCAAGTAACACAGACATACACTGACACCAAGTAACAAAGACATACACTGACACCAAGTAACAAAGACATAAACTGACACCCAGTAACAAAGAGATACACTGACACAAAGTCACAAAGACATACAGTGACACCCAGTAACAAAGACATACACTGACACCAAGTCACAAAGTCATACACTGACACCAAGTAACAAAGACACACACTTACACCAAGTAACACAAACACTCACTTACACCAAGTAACAAAGACATACACTGACACCAAGTCACAAAGACAGACACTGACACACGGTAACAAAGGCAAACACTGACACCAAGTAACGAAGACAGACACTGACACCCAGTAACAAAGACAGACACTGACACCAAGTCACAAAGACATACACCTACACCAAGTAACACAGACAGACACTGACACACAGTAACAAAGACATACAATTACACCAAGTGACAAAGACACACACTTACACCAAGAAACACAGACATACACTGACACCAAGTAACAAAGACATACACTGTTACCCAGTAACACAGACACACACTTACACCTAGTAACAAAAACATCCACTGATAGCAAGTAACACAGACACACACTTACACCAATTAACAACGACATACACTGACACCAAGTAACAAAGACATACACTGATACCAGTAACACAGACACACACTTACACCAAGTAACAAAGACACACACTGACACCAAGTAACAAAAACATAAACTGACACCCAGTAACAAAGACATACACTGACACATAGTCAGAAAGACATGCAGTGACACCCAGTAACAAAGACATACACTGACAACAAGTCACAAAGTCATACACTGACACCATGTAACAAAGACATACACTGATACCAAGTATCAAAGACATACACTTACACCAAGTAACACAGACATACACTGACACCAAGTAACAAAGACATACACTGTTACCCAGTAACACAGATACACACTTACACCAAGGAACAAAGACATACACTGATACCAAGTAACACAGACACACACTTACGCCAAGTTAGACAAACACTCACTTACACCAAGTAACAAAGACACACACTGACACCAACTAACAAAGACATACAATTACACCAAGTAACAAAGACACACACTTACACCAAGTAACACAGACATACACTGACACCAAGTAACAAAGACATACACTGTTACCCAGTAACACAGACACACACTTACAACAAGTAACAAAGACACACACTGACACCAAGTAACACAGACACACACTTACGCCAAGTAACACAAATACTCACTTACACCAAGTAACAAAGACATACACTGTTACCCAGTAACACAGATACACACTTACACCAAGGAACAAAGACATACACTGATACCAAGTAACACAGACACACACTTACGCCAAGTAACACAAACACTCACTTACACCAAGTAACAAAGACATACACTGACACCAACTAACAAAGACATACAATTACACCAAGTAACAAAGACACACACTTACACCAAGTAACACAGACATACACTGACACCAAGTAACAAAGACATACACTGTTACCCAGTAACACAGACACACACTTACAACAAGTAACAAAGACACACACTTACACCAAGTAACAAAGACATAAACTGACACCCAGTAACAAAGACATACACTGACACAAAGTCACAAAGACATACAGTGACACCCAGTAACAAAGACATACACTGACACCAAGTCACAAAGTCATACACTGACACCCAGTAACACAGACACACACTTACACCAAGTAACAAAGACATACACTGACACCAAGTATCAAAGACATACACTTACACCAAGTAACACAGACATACACTGACACCAAGTAACAAAGACATACAATGACACCAAGTAACAAAGACACACAGATAAACCAAGTAACACAACATACACTGACACCAAGTAACAAAGACATACACTGTTACGCAGTAACACAGATACACACTTACACCAAGTAACAAAGACATCCACTGATACCAAGTAACACAGACACACACTTACACCAAGTAACACAAACACTCACTTACATCAAGTAACAAAGACATACACTGACACCAAGTAACAAAGACATACTCTGACACCAAGTCACAAAGACAGACACTGACACACCGTAACAAAGACAAACACTGACACCAAGTAACGAAGACAGAAACTGACACCCAGTAACAAAGACAGACACTGACACCAAGTCACAAAGACATACACTTACACCAAGTAACACAGACATACAATGACACCAAGTAACAAAGACATACAATTACACCAAGTAACAAAGACACACACTTACACCAAGTTACACAGACATACACTGACACCAAGTAACAAAGACATACACTGTTACCCAGTAACACAGACACACACTTACACCTAGTAACAAAAACATACACTGATACCAAGTAACACAGACACACACTTACACCAAGTAACACAGACATACACTGACACCAAGTAACAAAGACACACACTGACACCAAGTAACAAAAACATAAACTGACACCCAGTAACAAAGACATGCACTGACACAAAGTCAGAAAGACATACAGTGACACCCAGTAACAAAGACATACACTGACACCAAGTCACAATGTCATACACTGACACCATGTAACAAAGACATACACTGATACCCAGTAACACAGACACACACTTACACCAAGTAACAAAGACATACACTGACACCAAGTATCAAAGACATACACTTACACCAAGTAACAAAGACATACACTGACACCAAGTCACAAAGACAGACACTGACACACCGTAACAAAGACAAACACTGACACCAAGTAACGAAGACAGAAACTGACACCCAGTAACAAAGACAGACACTGACACCAAGTCACAAAGACATACACTTACACCAAGTAACACAGACATACAATGACACCAAGTAACAAAGACATACAATTACACCAAGTAACAAAGACACACACTTACACCAAGTTACACAGACATACACTGACACCAAGTAACAAAGACATACACTGTTACCCAGTAACACAGACACACACTTACACCTAGTAACAAAAACATACACTGATACCAAGTAACACAGACACACACTTACACCAAGTAACACAGACATACACTGACACCAAGTAACAAAGACATACACTGATACCAGTAACACAGACACACACTTACACCAAGTAACAAAGACACACACTGACACCAAGTAACAAAAACATAAACTGACACCCAGTAACAAAGACATGCACTGACACCAAGTATCAAAGACATACACTTACACCAAGTAACACAGACATACACTGACACCAAGTAACAAAGACATACACTGTTACCCAGTAACACAGATACACACTTACACCAAGGAACAAAGACATACACTGATACCAAGTAACACAGACACACACTTACACCAAGTAACACAAACACTCACTTACACCAAGTAACAAAGACATGCACTGACACCAACTAACAAAGACATACAATTACACCAAGTAACAAAGACACACACTTACACCAAGTAACACAGACATACACTGACACCAAGTAACAAAGACATACACTGTTACCCAGTAACACAGACACACATTTACACCAAGTAACAAAGACACACAATGACACCAAGTAACACAGACACACACTTACACCAAGTAACACAGACACACACTTACACCAAGTAGCAAAGACATACACTGACAACAAGTGACAAAGACAGACACTGACACACAGTAACAAAGACAAACACTGACACCAAGTAACGAAGACAGACACTGACACCCAGTAACAAAGACAGACACTGACACAAAGTCATAAAGACATACACTGACACCAAGTAACAAAGACATACACTGTTACCCAGTAACACAGACACACACTTACATCAAGTAACAAAGACATACACTGATACCAAGTAACACAGACACACACTTACACCAAGTAACACAGACATACACTGACACCAAGTAACAAAGACATACACTGATACCCAGTAACACAGACACACACTGGGCGGCACATTGGCACAGTGGATTGCAGCCTCACAGCTCCAGGGACCCGTGCTCGATTGTGGGTACTGCCTGTGCGGAGTTTGCAAGTTCTCCCTGTGTCTGCGTGGGTTTCCTCCGGGTGCTCCTGTTTCCTCCCACATGCCAAAGACATGCAGGTTGATAGGTTAATTGGCCATCATAAATTGCCCCTAGTATAGGTCGGTGGGAGGGAAATATATAGGGATAGGTGGGGATGTGATAGGAATACGGGATTAGTGTAGGATTAGTATAAATGGGTGGTTGATGGTCGGCACAGACTCGGTGGGCCGAAGGGCCCGTTGAAGTGCTGTATCTCTAAACTAAACTAAATACTGAGACCTAGTGTCACTGACACACACTGACACCCAGTAACACAAACAAACACACACTGACACCCAGTAACACAGAGAAACACTGATAAACAGTAACAAAGACATACAGTGACACCAAGTAACACAGACACACACTGACACCCAGTAACAAAGACATACACTGACACAAAGTCATAAAGACATACACTGACACCAAGTAACAAAGAAATACACTTGCACCAAGTAACACAGACATACAATGACACCAAGTAACAAAGACATACAGTTACACCAAGTAACAAAGACACACACTTGCACCAAGTAACACAAACATACACTGACACCAAGTAACAAAGACATACACTGTTACCCAGTAACACAGACACACACTTACATCAAGTAACAAAGATATACACTGATACCAAGTAACACAGACACACACTTACACCAAGTGACACAGACATACACTGACACCAAGTAACAAAGACATACACTGATACCCAGTAACACAGACACACACTGGGCGGCACATTGGCACAGTGGTTAGCAGCCTCACAGCTCCAGGGACCCGGGCTCGATTCTGGGTACTGCCTGTGCGGAGTTTGCAAGTTCTCCCTGTGTCTGCGTGGGTTTCCTCCGGGTGCTCCGGTTTCCTCCGACATGCCAAAGACTTGCAGGTTGATTGGTTAATTGGCCATCATAAATTGCCCCTCGTATAGGTAGGTGGTCGGGAAATATATAGGGATAGGTGGGGATGTGATAGGAATACGGGATTAGTGTAGGATTAGTATAAATGGGTGGTTGACGGTCGCCACAGACTCGGTGGGCCGAAGGGCCCGTTTCAGTGCTGTATCTCTAAACTAAACGAAATACTGAGACCTCGTGTCACTGACACACACTGACACCCAGTAACACAAACAAACACACACTGACACCCAGTAACACAGAGAAACACTGATAAACAGTAACAAAGACATACACTGACACCAAGTAACACAGACACACACTGACACCCAGTAACAAAGACATACACTGACACCAAGTCACAAAGACATACACTGATAACACGTAACACAGTGATGCACTTACACCAAGTAACACAGACAGACAATTGCACCAAGTAACAAAGACATGCACTTACACCAAGTATTTTGACATGCACTGACAGCCAGTAACACAGAGAAACACTGATACACAGTAACAAACACATGCACTGACACCAAGTTACACAGACACACACTGACACCCAGTAAAAAAGACATACACTGACACCAAGTCACAAAGACATACACTGACACCAAGTCAAAAAGACATACACTGATGCCCAGTAACACAGACACACACTGACACCCAGTAAAAAAGACATACACTGACACCAAGTCACAAAGACATACACTGACACCAAGTCAAAAAGACATACACTGATGCCCAGTAACACGGACACACACTGACACCAAGTAACAAAGACATACACTGACACCAAGTAACACAGACATGCACTGACACCAAGTAACAAAGACAGACAATTACACCAAGTAACAAAGACATACACTTACACCAAGTATTTTGACATACACTGACACCAAGTAACAAAGACATGCACTTATACCCAGTAACATAGACACACACTTACACCAAGTAACAAAGACATACACTGACACCAAGTCACAAAGACATACACTGATACCCAGTAACACAGACACACACTTACACCAAGTAACAAAGACATACACTGATACCCAGTAACACAGACACACACTTACACCAAGTAACAAACACATACACTGACACCAAGTCACAAAGACATACACTGACACCCAGTAACAAAGACATGCACTGACACCAAGTCACAAAGACATACAATGATACCAATAACAAAGACATACAATTACACCAAGTAACACAGACACACACTTACACCAAGTAACACAGACATACACTGACACCAAGTAACAAAGTCATACACTGTTACCCAGTAACACAGACACACACTTACACCAAGTAACAAAGACATACACTGATACCAAGTAGCAGAGACACACACTTACACCAAGTAACACAGACACACACTTACACCAAGTAACAAAGACATACACTGACACCAAGTAACAAAGACATACACTTACACCACGTAACACAGACATACACTCACACCATGTAACAAAGACATGCACTGATACCCAGTAACAAAGACATACACTGACACCAATTAACAAAGACATGCACTGACACCCAGTAACAAAGACATACACTGACACCAAGTCACAAAGACATACAGTGATACCCAGTAACACAGACACACACTTACACCAAGTAACAAAGACAAACACTGACACCAAGTAACAAAGACATCCACTGACACCAAGAAACACAGACATACACTTACACCAAGTAACACAGACACACTCTGACACCCAGTAACACAAACAAACACACACTGACACCTAGTATCATAGAGAAACACTGACACACAGTTACAAAGACATACACAGACAGACACTGGCACCAAGTAACAAAGACTAACAGAGAGACACACTGACACCAAGTCACAAAGACATACACTGACACCCAGTAACAAAGACATACACTGACACAAAGTCAAAAAGACATACAATGATACCCAGTAACACAGACACACACTTCCACAAAGTAACAAAGACAAACACTGACACCAAGTAACAAAGACATACACTTACACAAAGGAACACAGACATACACTGACACCAAGTAACAAAGACATACACTTACACCAAGTAACAAAGACACACACTTGCACCAAGCAACACAGACATACACTGACACCAAGTAACAAAGACATACACTGACACCCAGTAAGACAGACACACACATACACCAAGTAACAGCGACATACACTGACACCAAGTAACAAAGACATACACTGATACCCAGTAACACAGACACACACTTACACCAAGTAACAAAGACACACACTTACACCAAGTAACACAGACATACACTGACACCAAGTAACAAAGACATACACTGACACCAAGTAACAAAGACATAAACTGACACCCAGTAACAAAGGCATACACTGACACAAAGTCACAAAGACATACAGTGACACCCAGTAACAATGAGATACACTGACACCAAGTCACAAAGACATACACTGACACCAAGTAACAAAGACAAACACTGATACCCAGTAACACTGACACACACTTACACCCAGTAACAAAGACATACACTGACACCAAGTCACAAAGACATACACTTACACCAAGTAACAAAGACATACACTGACACCAAGTAACAAAGACATACAATTACACGAAGTAACAAAGACACACACTTACACCAAGTAACACAGACATACACTGACATGAAGTAACAAAGACATACACATGATACCAACTAACACAGACACACACTTACACCAACTAACACAGACACACACTTACACCAAGTAACATAGACATACACTGACACCAAGTAGCAAAGACATACACTTACACCAAGTAACACAGACATGCACTGACACCAAGGAACAAAGACATACAATTACACCAAGTAACACAGACACACATTTACACCAAGTAACATAGACATACACTGACACCAAGTAGCAAAGACACACAATTACACCAAGTAACACAGACATACACTGTCACCATGTAGCAAAGACATTCACTGATACCCAGTAACAACAGACACACACTTACACCAAGTAACAAAGTCATACAGTGACACCATGTCACAAAGACAGACACTGACACACGGTAACAAAGACAAACACTGACACCAAGTAACGAAGACAGACACTGACACCCAGTAACAAAGACAGACACTGACACCAAGTAGCAAAGACACACACTTACACCGAGTAACACAGACATACACTGTCACCATGTAGCAAAGACATACACTGATACCCAGTAACACAGACACACACTTACAACAAGTAACAAAGATATACACTGATACCCAGTAACACAGACACACACTTACACCAAGTAACAAAGAACTACACTGACACCAAGTAACAAAGACTTACAGTGACACCAAGTCACAAAAACAGACACTGACACACGGTAACAAAGACAAACACTGACACCAAGTAACGAAGACAGACACTGACACACAGTAACAAAGACAGACACTGACACCAAGTAACACAGACATACAATGACACCAAGTAACAAAGACATACACTGACACCAAGTAACACAGACATGCACTGACACCAAGTAACAAAGACAGACAATTACACCAAGTAACAAAGACATACACTTACACCAAGTATTTTGACATACACTGACACCAAGTAACAAAGACATGCACTTATACCCAGTAACATAGACACACACTTACACCAAGTAACAAAGACATACACTGACACCAAGTCACAAAGACATACACTGATACCCAGTAACACAGACACACACTTACACCAAGTAACAAAGACATACACTGATACCCAGTAACACAGACACACACTTATACCAAGTAACAAACACATACACTGACACCAAGTCACAAAGACATACACTGACACCCAGTCACAAAGACATGCACTGACACCAAGTCACAAAGACATACACTGATACCAATAACAAAGACATACAATTACACCAAGTAACACAGACACACACTTACACCAAGTAACACAGACATACACTGACACCAAGTAACAAAGACATACACTGTTACCCAGTAACACAGACACACACTTACACCAAGTAACAAAGACATACACTGATACCAAGTAGCACAGACACACACTTACACCAAGTAACACAGACACACACTTACACCAAGTAACACAGACATACACTGACACCAAGTAACAAAGACATACACTTACACCACGTAACACAGACATACACTCACACCATGTAACAAAGACATGCACTGATACCCAGTAACAAAGACATACACTGACACCAATTAACAAAGACATGCACTGACACCCAGTAACAAAGACATACACTGACACCAAGTCACAAAGACATACAGTGATACCCAGTAACACAGACACACACTTACACCAAGTAACAAAGACAAACACTGACACCAAGTAACAAAGACATCCACTGACACCAAGAAACACAGACATACACTTACACCAAGTCACACAGACACACTCTGACACCCAGTAACACAAACAAACACACACTGACACCTAGTATCTTAGAGAAACACTGACACACAGTTACAAAGACATACACAGACAGACACTGACACCAAGTAACAAAGACTAACAGAGAGACACACTGACACCAAGTCACAAAGACATACACTGACACCCAGTAACAAAGACATACACTGACACAAAGTCAAAAAGACATACAATGATACCCAGTAACACAGACACACACTTCCACAAAGTAACAAAGAAAAACACTGACACCAAGTAACAAAGACATACACTGACACCAAGTCACAAAGACATACACTTACACCAAGTAACAAAGACAGACACTGACACCAAGTAACAAAGACATACACTGATACCCAGTAACACAGACACACACTTACACCAAGTAACAAAGACACACACTTACACCAAGTAACACAGACATACACTGACACCAAGTAACAAAGACATACACTGACACCAAGTAACAAAGACATAAACTGACACCCAGGAACAAAGGCATACACTGACACAAAGTCACAAAGACATACAGTGACACCCAGTAACAATGAGATACAATGACACCAAGTCACAAAGACATACACTGACACCAAGTAACAAAGACAAACACTGATACCCAGTAACACTGACACACACTTACACCCAGTAACAAAGACATACACTGACACCAAGTCACAAAGACATACACTTACACCAAGTAACAAAGACATACACTGACACCAAGTAACAAAGACAGACAATTACACGAAGTAACAAAGACACACACTTACACCAAGTAACACAGACATACACTGACATGAAGTAACAAAGACATACACATGATACCAAGTAACACAGAAACACACTTACACCAACTAACACAGACACACACTTACACCAAGTAACATAGACATACACTGACACCAAGTAGCAAAGACATACACTTACACCAAGTAACACAGACATGCACTGACACCAAGGAACAAAGACATACAATTACACCAAGTAACACAGACACACATTTACACCAAGTAACATAGACATACACTGACACCAAGTAGCAAAGACACACAATTACACCAAGTAACACAGGCATACACTGTCACCATGTAGCAAAGACATTCACTGATACCCAGTAACACAGACACACACTTACACCAAGTAACAAAATTCATACAGTGACACCATGTCACAAAGACAGACACTGACACACGGTAACAAAGACAAACACTGACACCAAGTAACGAAGACAGACACTGACACCCAGTAACAAAGACAGACACTGACACCAAGTAGCAAAGACACACACTTACAACGAGTAACACAGACATACACTGACACCATGTAGCAAAGACATACACTGATACCCAGTAACACAGACACACACTTACAACAAGTAACAAAGATATACACTGATACCCAGTAACACAGACACACACTTACACCAAGTAACAAAGAACTACACTGACACCAAGTAACAAAGACTTACAGTGACACCAAGTCACAAAAACAGACACTGACACACGGTAACAAAGACAAACACTGACACCAAGTAACGAAGACAGACACCGACACACAGTAACAAAGACAGACACTGACACCAAGTAACACAGACATACAATGACACCAAGTAACAAAGACATACAATTACACCAAGTAACAAAGACACACACTTACACCAAGTAAAACAGACATACACTGACACCAAGTAACAAAGACATAGACTGTTACCCAGTAACACAGACACACACTTACACCAAGTAACAAAAACATACATTGATACCAAGTAACACAGACACACACTTACACCAAGTAACAACGACATACACTGACACCAAGTAACAAAGACATACACTGATACCCAGTAACACAGACACACACTTAATCCAAGTAACAAAGACACACACTTACACCAAGTAACACAGACATACACTTACACCAAGTAACAAAGACATACACTGACACCAAGTAATAAAGACATAAACTGACACCCAGTAACAAAGACATACACTGACACAAAGTCACAAAGACATACAGTGACACCCAGTAACAAAACATACACTGACACCAAGTCACAAAGACATACACTGACACCAAGTAACAAAGACATACACTGTTAACCATTAACACAGACACACACTTACACCAAGTAACAAAGGCATACACTGACACCCAGTAAGACAGACACACACATACACCAAGTAACAGCGACATACACTGACACCAAGTAACAAAGGCATACACTGACACCCAGTAAGACAGACACACACATACACCAAGTAACAGCGACATACACTGACACCAAGTAGCAAAGACATACACTTACACCAAGTAACACAGACATACACTGACACCAAGTAACAAAGACATACACTGACACCAAGTAACAAAGACATAAACTGACACCCAGTAACAAAGGCATACACTGACACAAAGTCACAAAGACATACAGTGACACCCAGTAACAAAGAGATACACTGACACCAAGTCACAAAGACATACACTGACACCAAGTAACAAAGAGAAACACTGATACCCAGTAACACTGACACACACTTACACCCAGTAACAAAGACATACACTGACACCAAGTAACAAAGAAATACACTTACATCAAGTAACAAAGACATACACTGACACCAAGTAACAAAGACATACAATTACACCAAGTAACAACGACACACACTTACACCAAGTAACACAGACATAAACTGACATGAAGTAACAAAGACATACACTGATACCAAGTAACACAGACACACACTTACACCAACTAACACAGACACACACTTACACCAAGTAACATAGACATACACTGACACCAAGTAGCAAAGGCATACACTTACACCAAGTAACACAGACATACACTGACACCAAGTAACAAAGACATACAATTACACCAAGTAACAAAGACACTCACTTACACCAAGTAACACAGACATACACTGACATGAAGTAACAAAGACATACACTGATACCAAGTAACACAGACACACACTTACACCAACTAACACAGACACACACTTACACCAAGTAACATAGACATAC
Source organism: Heterodontus francisci (assembly GCF_036365525.1). Lineage (NCBI taxonomy): Eukaryota > Metazoa > Chordata > Chondrichthyes > Heterodontiformes > Heterodontidae > Heterodontus > Heterodontus francisci. The sequence continues at coordinate 68,134,468 of NC_090391.1, forward strand.
ACTGACACCAAGTAGCAAAGACATACACTTACACCAAGTAACACAGACATACACTGACACCAAGGAACAAAGACATACAATTACACCAAGTAACACAGACACACATTTACACCAAGTAACAAAGACATAAACTGACACCCAGTAACAAAGACATACACTGACACAAAGTCACAAAGACATACAGTGACACCCAGTAACAAAACATACACTGACACCAAGTCACAAAGGCATACACTGACACCAAGTAACAAAGACATACACTGTTACCCAGTAACACAGACACACACTTACACCAAGTAACAGAGACACACACTTACACCAAGTAACACAGACATACACTGACACCAAGTAACAAAGACATACACTGACACCAAGTAACAAAGACATATACTGACACCCAGTAACAAAGACATACACTGACACAAAGTCACAAAGACATACAGTGACACCCAGTAACAAAACATACACTGACAACAAGTAAGAAAGACATACACTGTTACCCAGTAACACAGACACACACTTACACCAAGTAACAAGAACATACACTGATACCAAGTAACACAGACACACACACTTACACCAAGTAACAAAGACATACACTGACACCAAGTAACAAAGACATCAACTGACACCCAGTAACAAAGACATACACTGACACAAAGTCACAAAGACATACAGTGACACCCAGTAACAAAGACATACACTGACACCAAGTCACAAAGACATACACTGACACCAAGTCACAAAGACATACACTGACACCAAGTAACAAAGACATACACTGATACCCAGTAACACAGACACACACTTACACCAAGTAACACAGACATACACTTACACCAAGTAACAAAGACATACACTGACACCAAGTAATAAAGACATAAACTGACACCCAGTAACAAAGACATACACTGACACAAAGTCACAAAGACATACAGTGACACCCAGTAACAAAACATACACTGACACCAAGTCACAAAGACATACACTGACACCAAGTAACAAAGACATACACTGTTAACCATTAACACAGACACACACTTACACCAAGTAACAAAGGCATACACTGACACCCAGTAAGACAGACACACACATACACCAAGTAACAGCGACATACACTGACACCAAGTAACAAAGGCATACACTGACACCCAGTAAGACAGACACACACATACACCAAGTAACAGCGACATACACTGACACCAAGTAGCAAAGACATACACTTACACCAAGTAACACAGACATACACTGACACCAAGTAACAAAGACATACACTGACACCAAGTAACAAAGACATAAACTGACACCCAGTAACAAAGGCATACACTGACACAAAGTCACAAAGACATACAGTGACACACAGTAACAAAGAGATACACTGACACCAAGTCACAAAGACATACACTGACACCAAGTAACAAAGAGAAACACTGATACCCAGTAACACTGACACACACTTACACCCAGTAACAAAGACATACACTGACACCAAGTAACAAAGAAATACACTTACATCAAGTAACAAAGACATACACTGACACCAAGTAACAAAGACATACAATTACACCAAGTAACAACGACACACACTTACACCAAGTAACACAGACATACACTGACATGAAGTAACAAAGACATACACTGATACCAAGTAACACAGACACACACTTACACCAACTAACACAGACACACACTTACACCAAGTAACATAGACATACACTGACACCAAGTAGCAAAGACATACACTTACACCAAGTAACACAGACATACACTGACACCAAGTAACAAAGACATACAATTACACCAAGTAACAAAGACACTCACTTACACCAAGTAACACAGACATACACTGACATGAAGTAACAAAGACATACACTGATACCAAGTAACACAGACACACACTTACACCAACTAACACAGACACACACTTACACCAAGTAACATAGACATACACTGACACCAAGTAGCAAAGACATACACTTACACCAAGTAACACAGACATACACTGACACCAAGGAACAAAGACATACAATTACACCAAGTAACACAGACACACATTTACACCAAGTAACAAAGACATAAACTGACACCCAGTAACAAAGACATACACTGACACAAAGTCACAAAGACATACAGTGACACCCAGTAACAAAACATACACTGACACCAAGTCACAAAGGCATACACTGACACCAAGTAACAAAGACATACACTGTTACCCAGTAACACAGACACACACTTACACCAAGTAACAGAGACACACACTTACACCAAGTAACACAGACATACACTGACACCAAGTAACAAAGACATACACTGACACCAAGTAACAAAGACATATACTGACACCCAGTAACAAAGACATACACTGACACAAAGTCACAAAGACATACAGTGACACCCAGTAACAAAACATACACTGACAACAAGTAAGAAAGACATACACTTTTACCCAGTAACACAGACACACACTTACACCAAGTAACAAGAACATACACTGATACCAAGTAACACAGACACACACACTTACACCAAGTAACAAAGACATACACTGACACCAAGTAACAAAGACATCAACTGACACCCAGTAACAAAGACATACACTGACACAAAGTCACAAAGACATACAGTGACACCCAGTAACAAAGACATACACTGACACCAAGTCACAAAGACATACACTGACACCAAGTAACAAAGACATACACTGATACCCAGTAACACAGACACACACTTACACCATTTAACAAAGACATGCACTGATACCAAGTAACACAGACACACACTTACACCAAGTAACACAGACACACACTTACACCAAGTAACATAGACATACACTGACACCAAGTCACAAAGACATACACTTACACCAAGTAACACAAACATACAATGACACCAAGTAACAAAGACATACACTGACACCAAGTAACACAGACATGCACTGACACCAAGTAACAAAGACATACAATTACACCAAGTAACACAGACACACACTTACACCAAGTAACAAAGATATACACCGAAATCCAGGAACACAGACACACACTTACACCAAGTAACAAAGAACTACACTGACACCAAGTAACAAAGACTTACAGTGACACCAAGTCACAAAGACAGACACTGACACACGGTAACAAAGACAAACACTGACACCAAGTAACGAAGACAGACACTGACACACAGTAACAAAGACAGACACTGACACCAAGTCACAAAGACATACACTTACACCAAGTAACACAGACAACAATGACACCAAGTAACAAAGACATACAATTACACCAAGTAACAAAGACACACACTTACACCAAGTAACACAGACATACACTTACACCAAGTAACAAAGACATACACTGTTACCCAGTAACACAGACACACACTTACACCAAGTAACAAAAACATACAATGATACCAAGTAACACAGACACACACTTACACCAAGTAACAACGACATACACTGACACCAAGTAACAAAGACATACACTGATACCCAGTAACTCAGACACACACTTACACCAAGTAACAAAGACACACACTTACACCAATTAACACAGACATACACTGACACCAAGTAACAAAGACATACACTGACACCAAGTAACAAAGACATAAACTGACACCCAGTAACAAAGACATACACTGACACAAAGTCACAAAGACATACAGTGACACCCAGTAACAAAACATACACTGACACCAAGTCACAAAGACATACACTGACACCAAGTAACAAAGACATACACTGTTACCCAGTAACACAGACACACACTTACACCAAGTAACAAAGACACACACTTACACCAAGTAACACAGACATACACTGACACCAAGTAACAAAGACATACACTGACACCAAGTAACAAAGACATAAACTGACACCCAGTAACAAAGACATACACTGACACAAAGTCACAATGACATACAGTGACACCCAGTAACAAAACATACACTGACACCAAGTAACAAAGACATACACTGTTACCCAGTAACACAGACACACACTTACACCAAGTAACAAAGACATACACTGATACCAAGTAACACAGACACACACTTACACCAAGTAACACAAACACACACTTACACCAGGTAACAAAGACATACACTGACACCAAGTAACAAAGACATACAATTACACCAAGTAACAAAGACACACACTGACACCAAGTCACAAAGACATACACTGACACCAAGTAACAAAGACATACACTGATACCCAGTAACACAGACACACACTTACACCAAGTAACAAAGACATACACTGATACCAAGTAACACAGACACACACTTACACCAAGTAACACAGACACACACTTACACCAAGTAACATAGACATACACTGACAACAAGTAGCAAAGACACACAATTACACCAAGTAACACAGACATACACTGTCACCATGTAGCAAAGACATTCACTGATACCCAGTAACACAGACACACACTTACACCAAGTAACAAAGATATACACTGATACCAAGTAACACAGACACACACTTACACCAAGTAACAAAGACATACACTGACACCAAGTAACAAAGTCATACAGTGACACCAAGTCACAAGGACAGACACTGTCACACGGTAACAAAGACAAACACTGACACCAAGTAACGAAGACAGACACTGACACCCAGTAACAAAGACAGACACTGACACCAAGTCACAAAGACATACTCTTACACCAAGTAACACAGACATACAATGACACCAAGTAACAAAGACATACAATTACACCAAGTAACAAAGACACACACTTACACCAAGTAACACGGACATACACATACACCAAGTAACACAGACATACACTGACACCAAGTAACAAAGACATACAATTACACCAAGTAACACAGACACACACTTACACCAAGTAACATAGACATACACTGACACCAAGTAGCAAAGACACACACTTGCACCGAGTAACACAGACATGCACTGTCACCATGGAGCAAAGACATACACTGATACCCAGTAACACAGACACACACTTACACCAAGTAACAAAGATATACACTGATACCCAGTAACACAGACACACACTTACACCAAGTAACAAAGAACTACACTGACACCAATTAACAAAGACTTACAGTGACACCAAGTCACAAAGACAGACACTGACACACGGTAACAAAGACAGACACTGACACACGGTAACAAAGACAAACACTGACACCAAGTCACAAAGACATACACTTACACCAAGTAACACAGACATACAATGACACCAAGTAACAAAGACATACAATTACACCAAGTAACAAAGACACACACTTACACCAAGTAACACAGACATACACTGACACCATTTAACAAAGACATACACTGTTACCCAGTAACACAGACACACACTTACACCAAGTAACAAAAACATACATTGATACCAAGTAACACAGACACACACTTACACCAAGTAACAACGACATACACTGACACCAAGTAACAAAGACATACACTGATACCCAGTAACACAGACACACACTTACACCAAGTAACAAAGACACACACTTACACCAAGTAACACAGACATACACTGACACCAAGTAACAAAGACATACACTGACACCAAGTAACAAAGACATAAACTGACACCCAGTAACAAAGACATACACTGACACAAAGTCACAAAGACATACAGTGACACCCAGTAACAAAACATACACTGACACCAAGTCACAAAGACATACACTGACACCAAGAAACAAAGACATACACTGATACCCAGTAACACAGACACACACTTACACCAAGTAACAAAGACATACACTGACACCAAGTATCAAAGACATACACTTACACCAAGTGGCACAGACATACACTGACACCAAGTAACAAAGACATACTCTTACACCAAGTAACACAGACATACAATGACACCAAGTAACAAAGACATACAATTACACCAAGTAACAAAGACACACACTTACACCAAGTAACACGGACATACACATACACCAAGTAACACAGACATACACTGACACCAAGTAACAAAGACATACAATTACACCAGGTAACACAGACACACACTTACACCAAGTAACATAGACATACACTGACACCAAGTAGCAAAGACACACACTTGCACCGAGTAACACAGACATGCACTGTCACCATGGAGCAAAGACATACACTGATACCCAGTAACACAGACACACACTTACACCAAGTAACAAAGATATACACTGATACCCAGTAACACAGACACACACTTACACCAAGTAACAAAGAACTACACTGACACCAATTAACAAAGACTTACAGTGACACCAAGTCACAAAGACAGACACTGACACACGGTAACAAAGACAGACACTGACACACGGTAACAAAGACAAACACTGACACCAAGTCACAAAGACATACACTTACACCAAGTAACACAGACATACAATGACACCAAGTAACAAAGACATACAATTACACCAAGTAACAAAGACACACACTTACACCAAGTAACACAGACATACACTGACACCATTTAACAAAGACATACACTGTTACCCAGTAACACAGACACACACTTACACCAAGTAACAAAAACATACATTGATACCAAGTAACACAGACACACACTTACACCAAGTAACAACGACATACACTGACACCAAGTAACAAAGACATACACTGATACCCAGTAACACAGACACACACTTACACCAAGTAACAAAGACACACACTTACACCAAGTAACACAGACATACACTGACACCAAGTAACAAAGACATACACTGACACCAAGTAACAAAGACATAAACAGACACCCAGTAACAAAGACATACACTGACACAAAGTCACAAAGACATACAGTGACACCCAGTAACAAAACATACACTGACACCAAGTCACAAAGACATACACTGACACCAAGAAACAAAGACATACACTGATACCCAGTAACACAGACACACACTTACACCAAGTAACAAAGACATACACTGACACCAAGTATCAAAGACATACACTTACACCAAGTGGCACAGACATACACTGACACCAAGTAACAAAGACATACAATTACACCAAGTAACAAAGACACACATTTAAACCAAGCAACACAGACATACACTGACACCAAGTAACTAAGACATACACTGTTACCCAGTATCACAGATACACACTTACACCAAGTAACAAAGACATACACTGATACCAAGTAACACAGACACACACTTACACCAAGTAACACAAACACTCACTTACACCAAATAACAAAGACATACAATTACAGCAAGTAACACAGACACACACTTCCACCAAGTAACACAGACATACACTGACACCAAGTAACAAAGACATACACTGTTACCCAGTAACACAGACACACACTTACACCAAGTAACAAAGATATACACCGAAATCCAGTAACACAGACACACACTTACACCAAGTAACAAAGAACTACACTGACACCAAGTAACAAAGACTTACAGTGACACCAAGTCACAAAGACAGACACTGACACACGGTAACAAAGACAAACACTGACACCAAGTAACGAAGACAGACACTGACACACAGTAACAAAGACAGACACTGACACCAAGTCACAAAGACATACACTTACACCAAGTAACACAGACAACAATGACACCAAGTAACAAAGACATACAATTACACCAAGTAACAAAGACACACACTTACACCAAGTAACACAGACATACACTTACACCAAGTAACAAAGACATACACTGTTACCCAGTAACACAGACACACACTTACACCAAGTAACAAAAACATACAATGATACCAAGTAACACAGACACACACTTACACCAAGTAACAACGACATACACTGACACCAAGTAACAAAGACATACACTGATACCCAGTAACTCAGACACACACTTACACCAAGTAACAAAGACACACACTTACACCAAGTAACACAGACATACACTGACACCAAGTAACAAAGACATACACTGACACCAAGTAACAAAGACATAAACTGACACCCAGTAACAAAGACATACACTGACACCAAGTCACAAAGACATACAGTGACACCCAGTAACAAAACATACACTGACACCAAGTCACAAAGACATACACTGACACCAAGTAACAAAGACATACACTGTTACCCAGTAACACAGACACACACGTACACCAAGTAACAAAGACACACACTTACACCAAGTAACACAGACATACACTGACACCAAGTAACAAAGACATACACTGACACCAAGTAACAAAGACATAAACTGACACCCAGTAACAAAGACATACACTGACACAAAGTCACAATGACATACAGTGACACCCAGTAACAAAACATACACTGACACCAAGTAACAAAGACATACACTGTTACCCAGTAACACAGACACACACTTACACCAAGTAACAAAGACATACACTGATACCAAGTAACACAGACACACACTTACACCAAGTAACACAAACACACACTTACACCAGGTAACAAAGACATACACTGACACCAAGTAACAAAGACATACAATTACACCAAGTAACAAAGACACACACTGACACCAAGTCACAAAGACATACACTGACACCAAGTAACAAAGACATACACTGATACCCAGTAACACAGACACACACTTACACCAAGTAACAAAGACATACACTGATACCAAGTAACACAGACACACACTTACACCAAGTAACACAGACACACACTTACACCAAGTAACATAGACATACACTGACAACAAGTAGCAAAGACACACAATTACACCAAGTAACACAGACATACACTGTCACCATGTAGCAAAGACATTCACTGATACCCAGTAACACAGACACACACTTACACCAAGTAACAAAGATATACACTGATACCAAGTAACACAGACACACACTTACACCAAGTAACAAAGACATACACTGACACCAAGTAACAAAGTCATACAGTGACACCAAGTCACAAAGACAGACACTGTCACACGGTAACAAAGACAAACACTGACACCAAGTAACGAAGACAGACACTGACACCCAGTAACAAAGACAGACACTGACACCAAGTCACAAAGACATACTCTTACACCAAGTAACACAGACATACAATGACACCAAGTAACAAAGACATACAATTACACCAAGTAACAAAGACAAACACTTACACCAAGTAACACGGACATACACATACACCAAGTAACACAGACATACACTGACACCAAGTAACAAAGACATACAATTACACCAAGTAACACAGACACACACTTACACCAAGTAACATAGACATACACTGACACCAAGTAGCAAAGACACACACTTGCACCGAGTAACACAGACATGCACTGTCACCATGTAGCAAAGACATACACTGATACCCAGTAACACAGACACACACTTACACCAAGTAACAAAGATATACACTGATACCCAGAAACACAGACACACACTTACACCAAGTAACAAAGAACTACACTGACACCAATTAACAAAGACTTACAGTGACACCAAGTCACAAAGACAGACACTGACACACGGTAACAAAGACAGACACTGACACACGGTAACAAAGACAAACACTGACACCAAGTCACAAAGACATACACTTACACCAAGTAACACAGACATACAATGACACCAAGTAACAAAGACATACAATTACACCAAGTAACAAAGACACACACTTACACCAAGTAACACAGACATACACTGACACCATTTAACAAAGACATACACTGTTACCCAGTAACACAGACACACACTTAAACCAAGTAACAAAAACATACATTGATACCAAGTAACACAGACACACACTTACACCAAGTAACAACGACATACACTGACACCAAGTAACAAAGACATACACTGATACCCAGTAACACAGACACACACTTACACCAAGTAACAAAGACACACACTTACACCAAGTAACACAGACATACACTGACACCAAGTAACAAAGACATACACTGACACCAAGTAACAAAGACATAAACTGACACCCAGTAACAAAGACATACACTGACACAAAGTCACAAAGACATACAGTGACACCCAGTAACAAAACATACACTGACACCAAGTCACAAAGACATACACTGACACCAAGAAACAAAGACATACACTGATACCCAGTAACACAGACACACACTTACAACAAGTAACAAAGACATACACTGACACCAAGTATCAAAGACATACACTTACACCAAGTGGCACAGACATACACTGACACCAAGTAACAAAGACATACAATTACACCAAGTAACAAAGACACACATTTAAACCAAGCAACACAGACATACACTGACACCAAGTAACTAAGACATACACTGTTACCCAGTATCACAGATACACACTTACACCAAGTAACAAAGACATACACTGATACCAAGTAACACAGACACACACTTACACCAAGTAACACAAACACTCACTTACACCAAATAACAAAGACATACAATTACAGCAAGTAACACAGACACACACTTCCACCAAGTAACACAGACATACACTGACACCAAGTAACAAAGACATACACTGTTACCCAGTAACACAGACACACACTTACACCAAGTAACAAAGACATACTTTGACACCAAGTAACACAGACACACACTTGCACCAAATAACACAGACACACACTTACACCAAGTTACAAAGACATACACTGACACCAAGTAACAGAGACATAACTTACACCAAGTAATTCAGACATACACTGACACCAAGTAACAAAAGATATACAATTACACCAAGTAACAAAGACACACACTTATACCCAGTAACACAGACACACACTTACACCAAGTAACAACGACATACACTGAAAACAAGTAACAAAGGCATACACTGACACCAAGTCACAAAGACAGACACTGACACACAGTAACAAAGACAAACACTGACACCAAGTAACGAAGATAGACACTGACACCCAGTAACAATGACAGACACTTACACCAAGTAACAAAGACATACACTGATACCAAGTAACACAGACACACACTTACACCAAGTAACACAAACTCTCACTTACACCAGGTAACAAAGACATACACTGACACCAAGTGACAAAGACATACAATTACACCAAGTAACAAAGACACACACTTACACCAAGTAACACAGACATACACTGACACCAAGTAACAAAGACATACAGTGAAACCCATTAAAAAAGACATCCACTGACACCAAGTCACAAAGACTTCCACTGACACCAAGTAACAAAGACATACACTGATACCCAGTAACACAGACACACACTTACACCAAGTAACAAAGACACACACTTACACCAAGTAACCCAAACACTCACTTACACCAGGTAACAAAGACATACACTGACACCAAGTAACAAAGACATACAATTACACCAAGTAACACAGACACACATTTACACCAAGTCACATAGACATACACTGACACCAAGCAGCAAAGACACACAATTACACCAAGTAACACAGACATACACTGTCACCATGTAGCAAAGACATTCACTGATACCCAGTAACACAGACACACACTTACACCAAGTAACAAAGATATACACTGATACCAAGTAACACAGACACACACTTACACCAAGTAACAAAGACATGCACTGACACCAAGTAACAAAGTCATACAGTGACACCAAGTCACAAAGACAGACACTGTCACACGGTAACAAAGACAAACACTGACACCAAGTAACGAAGACAGACACTGACACCCAGTAACAAAGACAGACACTGACACCAAGTCACAAAGACATACACTTACACCAAGTAACACAGGCATACAATGACACCAAGTAACAAAGACATACAATTAGACCAAGTAACAAAGACACACGCTTACACCAAGTAACACAGACATACACTGACACCAAGTAACAAAAACATACACTGTTACCCAGTAACACAGACACACACTTACACCAAGTAACAAAAACATACACTGATACCAAGTAACACAGACACACACTTACACCAAGTAACAAAGACATACACTGACACCAAGTAACAAAGACATAAACTGACACACAGTAACAAAGACATACACTGACACAAAGTCACAAAGACATACACTGACACCCAGTAACAAAGACATACACTGACACCAAGTCACAAAGAAATACACTAACACCAAGTAACAAAGACATACACTGATACCCAGTAACACAGACACACACTTACACCAAGTAACAAAGACATACACTGATACCAAGTAACACAGACACACACTTACACCAAGTAACACAGACACACAATTACACCAAGTAACATAGACATACACTGACACCAAGTAGCAAAGACATACACTTACACGAAGTAACACAGACATACACTGACACCAAGTAACAAAGACATACACTGACACCAAAAGCAAAGACACACACTTACACCGAGTAACACAGACATGCACTGTCACCATGTAGCAAAGACATACATTGATACCCAGTAACACAGACACACACTTACACCAAGTACCAATGATATACACTGATACCCAGTAACACAGACACACACTTACACCAAGTAACACAAACACACACTTACACCAGGTAACAAAGACATACACTGACACCAAGTAACAAAGACATACAATTACACCAAGTAACAAAGACACACACTTACACCAAGTAACACAGACATACACTGACACCCAGTAACAAAGACATACACTGACACCAAGTAACAAAGACATAAACTGACACACAGTAACAAAGACATACACTGACACAAAGTCACAAAGACATACACTGACACCCAGTAACAAAGACATACACTGACACCAAGTCACAAAGAAATACACTAACACCAAGTAACAAAGACATACACTGATACCCAGTAACACAGACACACACTTACACCAAGTAACAAAGACATACACTGATACCAAGTAACACAGACACACACTTACACCAAGTAACACAGACACACACTTACACCAAGTAACATAGACATACACTGACACCAAGTAGCAAAGACATACACTTACACGAAGTAACACAGACATACACTGACACCAAGTAACAAAGACATACACTGACACCAAAAGCAAAGACACACACTTACACCGAGTAACACAGACATGCACTGTCACCATGTAGCAAAGACATACATTGATACCCAGTAACACAGACACACACTTACACCAAGTACCAATGATATACACTGATACCCAGTAACACAGACACACACTTACACCAAGTAACACAAACACACACTTACACCAGGTAACAAAGACATACACTGACACCAAGTAACAAAGACATACAATTACACCAAGTAAAAAAGACACACACTTACACCAAGTAACACAGACATACACTGACACCCAGTAACAAAGACATACACTGACACCAAGTCACAAAGACATACACTGACACCAAGTAACAAAGACATACACTGATACACAGTAACACAGACACACACTTACACCAAGTAACAAAGACATACACTGATACCAAGTAACACAGACACACACTTACACCAAGTAACACAGACACACACTTACACCAAGTAACATAGACATACACTGACACCAAGTAGCAAAGACACACAATTACACCAAGTAACACAGACATACACTGTCACCATGTAGCAAAGACATTCACTGATACCCAGTAACACAGACACACACTTACACCAAGTAACAAAGATATACACTGATACCAAGTAACACAGACACACACTTACACCAAGTAACAAAGACATACACTGACACCAAGTAACAAAGTCATACAGTGACACCAAGTCACAAAGACAGACACTGTCACACGGTAACAAAGACAAACACTGACACCAAGTAACGAAGACAGACACTGACACCCAGTAACAAAGACAGACACTGACACCAAGTCACAAAGACATACTCTTACACCAAGTAACACAGACATACAATGACACCAAGTAACAAAGACATACAATTACACCAAGTAACAAAGACACACACTTACACCAAGTAACACGGACATACACTGACACCAAGTAACAAAACCATACACTGTTACCCAGTAACACAGACACACGCTTACACCAAGTAACAAAGACATACACTGACACCAAGTAACAAAGACATAAACTGACACACAGTAACAAAGACATACACTAACACAAAGTCACAAAGACATACAGTGACACCCAGTAACACAGACACACACTTACACCAAGTAACACAGACACACACTGACACCAAGTAACAAAGACATACAATTACACCAAGTAACACAGACACACACTTACACCAAGTAACATAGACATACACTGACACCAAGTAGCAAAGACATACACTTACACCAAGTAACACAGACATACACTGACACCAAGTAACAAAGACATACAATTACACCAAGTAACACAGACACACACTTACACCAAGTAACATAGACATACACTGACACCAAGTAGCAAAGACACCCACTTACACCGAGTAACACAGACATGCACTGTCACCATGTAGCAAAGACATACACTGATACCCAGTAACACAGACACACACTTACACCAAGTAACAAAGACACACACTTACACCAAGTAACACAGACATACACTGACACCCAGTAACAAAGACATACACTGACACCAAGTAACAAAGACATAAACTGACACACAGTAACAAAGACATACACTGACACAAAGTCACAAAGACATACACTGACACCCAGTAACAAAGACATACACTGACACCAAGTCACAAAGAAATACACTAACACCAAGTAACAAAGACATACACTGATACCCAGTAACACAGACACACACTTACACCAAGTAACAAAGACATACACTGATACCAAGTAACACAGACACACACTTACACCAAGTAACACAGACACACACTTACACCAAGTAACATAGACATACACTGACACCAAGTAGCAAAGACATACACTTACACGAAGTAACACAGACATACACTGACACCAAGTAACAAAGACATACACTGACACCAAAAGCAAAGACACACACTTACACCGAGTAACACAGACATGCACTGTCACCATGTAGCAAAGACATACATTGATACCCAGTAACACAGACACACACTTACACCAAGTACCAATGATATACACTGATACCCAGTAACACAGACACACACTTACACCAAGTAACACAAACACACACTTACACCAGGTAACAAAGACATACACTGACACCAAGTAACAAAGACATACAATTACACCAAGTAAAAAAGACACACACTTACACCAAGTAACACAGACATACACTGACACCCAGTAACAAAGACATACACTGACACCAAGTCACAAAGACATACACTGACACCAAGTAACAAAGACATACACTGATACACAGTAACACAGACACACACTTACACCAAGTAACAAAGACATACACTGATACCAAGTAACACAGACACACACTTACACCAAGTAACACAGACACACACTTACACCAAGTAACATAGACATACACTGACACCAAGTAGCAAAGACACACAATTACACCAAGTAACACAGACATACACTGTCACCATGTAGCAAAGACATTCACTGATACCCAGTAACACAGACACACACTTACACCAAGTAACAAAGATATACACTGATACCAAGTAACACAGACACACACTTACACCAAGTAACAAAGACATACACTGACACCAAGTAACAAAGTCATACAGTGACACCAAGTCACAAAGACAGACACTGTCACACGGTAACAAAGACAAACACTGACACCAAGTAACGAAGACAGACACTGACACCCAGTAACAAAGACAGACACTGACACCAAGTCACAAAGACATACTCTTACACCAAGTAACACAGACATACAATGACACCAAGTAACAAAGACATACAATTACACCAAG
The DNA here is from genome assembly GCF_036365525.1 of Heterodontus francisci. Lineage (NCBI taxonomy): Eukaryota > Metazoa > Chordata > Chondrichthyes > Heterodontiformes > Heterodontidae > Heterodontus > Heterodontus francisci. The sequence continues at coordinate 68,150,223 of NC_090391.1, forward strand.
TAACAAAGACACACACTTACACCAAGTAACACGGACATACACTGACACCAAGTAACAAAACCATACACTGTTACCCAGTAACACAGACACACGCTTACACCAAGTAACAAAGACATACACTGACACCAAGTAACAAAGACATAAACTGACACACAGTAACAAAGACATACACTAACACAAAGTCACAAAGACATACAGTGACACCCAGTAACACAGACACACACTTACACCAAGTAACACAGACACACACTGACACCAAGTAACAAAGACATACAATTACACCAAGTAACACAGACACACACTTACACCAAGTAACATAGACATACACTGACACCAAGTAGCAAAGACATACACTTACACCAAGTAACACAGACATACACTGACACCAAGTAACAAAGACATACAATTACACCAAGTAACACAGACACACACTTACACCAAGTAACATAGACATATACTGACACCAAGTAGCAAAGACACCCACTTACACCGAGTAACACAGACATGCACTGTCACCATGTAGCAAAGACATACACTGATACCCAGTAACACAGACACACACTTACACCAAGTAACAAAGATATACACTGATACCCAGTAACACAGACACACACTTACACCAAGTAACAAAGAACTACACTGACACCAATTAACAAAGACTTACAGTGACACCAAGTCACAAAGACAGACACTGACACACGGTAACAAAGACAAACACTGAAACCAAGTAACGAAGACAGACACTGACACACAGTAACAAAGACAGACACTGACACCAAGTCACAAAGACATACACTTACACCAAGTAACACAGACATACAATGACACCAAGTAACAAAGACACACACTTACACCAAGTAACACAGACATACACTGACACCATGTAACAAAGACATACACTGTTACCCAGTAACACAGACACACACTTACACCAAGTAACAAAAACATACATTGATACCAAGTAACACAGACACACACTTACACCAAGTAACAACGACATGCACTGACACCAAGTAACAAAGACATACACTGATACCCAGTAACACAGACACACACTTACACCAAGTAACAAAGACACACACTTACACCAAGTAACACAGACATACACTGACACCAAGTAACAAAGACATACACTGACACCAAGTAACAAAGACATAAACTGACACCCAGTAACAAAGACATACACTGACACAAAGTCACAAAGACATACAGTGACACCCAGTAACAAAACATACACTGACACCAAGTCACAAAGACATACACTGACACCAAGTAACAAAGACATACACTGATACCCAGTAACACAGACACACACTTACACCAAGTAACAAAGACATACACTGACACCAAGTATCAAAGACATACACTTACACCAAGTGGCACAGACAAACACTGACACCAAGTAACAAAGACATACAATTACACCAAGTAACAAAGACACACATTTAAACCAAGCAACACAGACATACACTGACACCAAGTAACTAAGACATACACTGTTACCCAGTAACACAGATCCACACTTACACCAAGTAACAAAGACATACACTGATACCAAGTAACACAGACACACACTTACACCAAGTAACACAAACACTCACTTACACCAAGTAACAAAGACATACAATTACAGCAAGTAACACAGACACACACTTCCACCAAGTAACACAGACATACACTGACACCAAGTAACAAAGACATACACTGTTACCCAGTAACACAGACACACACTTACACCAAGTAACAAAGACATACTTTGACACCAAGTAACACAGACACACACTTGCACCAAATAACACAGACACACACTTACACCAAGTAACAAAGACATACACTGACACCAAGTAACAAAAGATATACAATTACACCAAGTAACAAAGACACACACTTACACCCAGTAACACAGACACACACTTACACCAAGTAACAACGACATACACTGAAAACAAGTAACAAAGGCATACACTGACACCAAGTCACAAAGATAGACACTGACACCCAGTAACAATGACAGACACTTACACCAAGTAACAAAGACATACACTGATACCAAGTAACACAGACACACACTTACACCAAGTAACACAAACTCTCACTTACACCAGGTAACAAAGACATACACTGACACCAAGTAACAAAGACATACAATTACACCAAGTAACAAAGACACACACTTACACCAAGTAACACAGACATACACTGACACCAAGTAACAAAGACATACAGTGACACCCATTAAAAAAGACATCCACTGACACCAAGTCACAAAGACTTCCACTGACACCAAGTAACAAAGACATACACTGATACCCAGTAACACAGACACACACTTACACCAAGTAACAAAGACACACACTTACACCAAGTAACCCAAACACTCACTTACACCAGGTAACAAAGACATACACTGACACCAAGTAACAAAGACATACAATTACACCAAGTAACACAGACACACATTTACACCAAGTTACATAGACATACACTGACACCAAGTAGCAAAGACACACAATTACACCAAGTAACACAGACATACACTGTCACCATGTAGCAAAGACATTCACTGATACCCAGTAACACAGACACACACTTACACCAAGTAACAAAGATATACACTGATACCAAGTAACACAGACACACACTTAAACCAAGTAACAAAGTCATACAGTGACACCAAGTCACAAAGACAGACACTGTCACACGGTAACAAAGACAAACACTGACACCAAGTAACGAAGACAGACACTGACACCCAGTAACAAAGACAGACACTGACACCAAGTCACAAAGACATACACTTACACCAAGTAACACAGACATACAATGACACCAAGTAACAAAGACATACAATTAGACCAAGTAACAAAGACACACGCTTACACCAAGTAACACAGACATACACTGACACCAAGTAACAAAAACATACACTGTTACCCAGTAACACAGACACACACTTACACCAAGTCACAAAGACATACACTGACACCAAGTAACAAAGACATACACTGATACCCAGTAACACAGACACACTTACACCAAGTAACAAAGACATACACTGATACCAAGTAACACAGACACACACTTACACCAAGTAACACAGACACACACTTACACCAAGCAACATAGACATACACTGACACCAAGTAACAAAGACATACAGTGACACCCATTAACAAAGACATACACTGACACCAAGTCACAAAGACATACACTGACACCAAGTAACAAAGACATACACTGATACCCAGTAACACAGACACACTTACACCAAGTAACAAAGACATACACTGATACCAAGTAACACAGACACACACTTACACCAAGTAACACAGACACACACTTACACCAAGCAACATAGACATACACTGACACCAAGTAGCAAAGACATACACTTACACCAAGTAACACAGACATACACTGACACCAAGTAACAAAGACATACAATTACACCAAGTAACAAACACACACACTTACACCAAGTAACACAGACATACACTGTCACCATGTAGCAAAGACATTCACTGATACCCAGTAAGACAGACACACACTTACACCAAGTAACAATGATATACACTGATACCCAGTAACAAAGACACACACTTACACCAAGTAACAAAGACATACACTGACACCAAGTAACAAAGACATACACTGACACCAAGTCACAAAGACAGACACTGACACACGGTAACAAAGACAAACACTGACACCAAGTAACGAAGACAGACACTGACACCCAGTAACAAAGACAGACACTGACACCATGTCACAAAGACATACACTTACACCAAGTAACACAGACATACAATGACACCAAGAAATAAGACATACAATTACACCAAGTAACAAAGACACTCACTTACACCAAGTAACACAGACATACACTGACACCAAGTAACAAAGACATACACTGTTACCCAGTAACACAGACACACACTTACACCTAGTAACAAAAACATACACTGATACCAATAACACAGACACACACTTACACCAAGTAACAACGGCATACACTGACACCAAGTAACAAAGACAAACACTAATACCAGTAACACAGACACACACTTACACCAAGTAACAAAGACACACACTTACACCAAGTAACACAGACAGACACTGACACCAAGTAACAAAGACATACAATTACACCAAGTAACAAAGACACACATTTAAATCAAGCAACACAGACATACACTGACACCAAGTAACTAAGACATACACTGTTACCCAGTAACACAGATACACACTTACACTAAGTAACACAAACACTCACTTACACCAAGTAACAAAGACATACAATTACAGCAAGTAACACAGACACACACTTCCACCAAGTAACACAGACATCCACTGACTCCAAGTAACAAAGACATACACTGTTACCCAGTAACACAGACACACAATTACACCAAGTAACACAGACATACACTGACACCAAGTAACAAAGATATACAATTACACCAAGTAACAAAGACACACACTTACACCAAGTAACAAAGACATACACTGTCACCATGTAGCAAAGACATTCACTGATACCCAGTAACACAGACACACACTTACACCAAGTAACAAAGATATACACTGATACCCAGTAACACAGACACACACATACACCAAGTAACAATGGCATACACTGAAAACAAGTAACAAAGGCATACACTGACACCAAGTCACAAAGACAGACACTGACACACAGTAACAAAGACAAACACTGACACCAAGTAACGAAGATAGACACTGATACCAAGTAACACAGACACACACTTACACCAAGTAACACAAACTCTCACTTACACCAGGTAACAAAGACATACACTGACACCAAGTAACAAAGACATACAATTACACCAAGTAACAAAGACACACACTTACACCAAGTAACACAGACATACGCTGACACCAAGTAACAAAGACATACAGTGACACCCATTAAAAAAGACATCCACTGACACCAAGTCACAAAGACATCCACTGACACCAAGTAACAAAGACATACACTGATACCCAGTAACACAGACACACACTTACACCAAGTAACAAAGACACACACTTACACCAAGTAACACAAACACTCACTTACACCAGGTAACAAAGACATACACTGACACCAAGTAACAAAGACATACAATTACACCAAGGAACAAAGACACACACTTACACCAAGTAACACAGACACACACTTACACCAAGTAACATAGACATACACTGACACCAAGTAACAAAGGTATACACTTCAACCAAGTAATACAGACATACACTGACACCAAGTAACAAAGACATACAATTACACCAAGTAACAAAGACACACACTTACACCAAGTAACACAGACATACACTGTCACCATGTAGTAACGACATTCACTGATACCCAGTAACACAGACACACACTTACACCAAGTAACACAAACTCTCACTTACACCAGGTAACAAAGACATACACTGAAACCAAGTAAAAAAGACATACAATTACACAAAGTAACAAAGAAACACACTTACACCAAGTAACACAGACATACACTGACACCAAGAAACAAAGACATACAGTGACACCCAGTAACAATGACAGACACTTGCACCAAGTAACAAAGACATACACTGATACCAAGTAAAACAGACACCCATTTACACCAAGTAACACAAACTCTCACTTACACCAGGTAACAAAGACATACACTGACACCAAGTAACAAAGACATACAATTACACCAAGTAACAAAGACACACACTTACACCAAGTAACACAGACATACACTGACACCAAGTAACAAAGACATACAGTGACACCCATTAACAAAGACATACACTGACACCAAGTCACAAAGACATACACTGACACCAAGTAACAAAGACATACACTGATACCCAGTAACACAGACACACTTACACCAAGTAACAAAGACATACACTGATACCAAGTAACACAGACACACACTTACACCAAGTAACACAGACACACACTTACACCAAGCAACATAGACATACACTGACACCAAGTAGCAAAGACATACACTTACACCAAGTAACACAGACATACACTGACACCAAGTAACAAAGACATACAATTACACCAAGTAACAAACACACACACTTACACCAAGTAACACAGACATACACTGTCACCATGTAGCAAAGACATTCACTGATACCCAGTAAGACAGACACACACTTACACCAAGTAACAATGATATACACTGATACCCAGTAACAAAGACACACACTTACACCAAGTAACAAAGACATACACTGACACCAAGTAACAAAGACATACACTGACACCAAGTCACAAAGACAGACACTGACACACGGTAACAAAGACAAACACTGACACCAAGTAACGAAGACAGACACTGACACCCAGTAACAAAGACAGACACTGACACCATGTCACAAAGACATACACTTACACCAAGTAACACAGACATACAATGACACCAAGAAATAAGACATACAATTACACCAAGTAACAAAGACACTCACTTACACCAAGTAACACAGACATACACTGACACCAAGTAACAAAGACATACACTGTTACCCAGTAACACAGACACACACTTACACCTAGTAACAAAAACATACACTGATACCAATAACACAGACACACACTTACACCAAGTAACAACGGCATACACTGACACCAAGTAACAAAGACAAACACTAATACCAGTAACACAGACACACACTTACACCAAGTAACAAAGACACACACTTACACCAAGTAACACAGACATACACTGACACCAAGTAACAAAGACATAAACTGACACCCAGTAACAAAGACATACACTGACACGAAGTCACAAATACATACAGTGACACCCAGTAACAAAGACATACACTGACCCCAAGTCACAAAGTCATACACTGACACCATGTAACAAAGACATACACTGATACCCAGTAACACAGACATACACTTACACCAAGTAACACAGACACACACTAACACCAAGTAACAAAGACATACAATTACACCAAGTAACAAAGACACACATATAAACCAAGTAACACAGACATACACTGACACCAAGTAACAAAGACATACACTGTTACCCAGTAACACAGACACACACTTACACCAAGTAACACAAACACTCACTTACATCTAGTAACAAAGACATACACTGACACCAAGTAACAAAGACATACACTGATACCAGTAACACAGATACACACTTACACCAAGTAACAAAGACATACACTGATACCAAGTAACACAGACACACACTTACACCAAGTAACACAAACACTCACTTACACCTAGTAACAAAGACATACACTGACACCAAGTAACAAAGACATACACTGATACCAGTAACACAGACACACACTTACACCAAGTAACAAAGACACACACTTACACCAAGTAACACAGACATACACTGACACCAAGTAACAAAGACATACACTGACACCAAGTAACAAAAACATAAACTGACACCTAGCAACAAAGACATACACTGACACAAAGTCACAAAGACAAACTGTGACACCCAGTAACAAAGACATACACTGACACCAAGTCACAAAGTCATACACTGACACCATGTAACAAAGACATACACTGATACCCAGTAACACAGACACACACTTACACCAAGTAACAAAGACATACACTGACACCAAGTATCAAAGACATACACTTACACCAAGTAACACAGATATACAATTAAACCAAGTAACAAAGACACACATGTAAACCAAGTAACACAGACATACACTGACACCAAGTAACAAAGACATACACTGTTACCCAGTAACACAGATACACACTTACATCAAGTAACAAAGACATACACTGATACCAAGTAACACAGACACACACTTACACCAAGTAACAGAAACACTCGCTTACACCAAGTAACAAAGACATACACTGACACCAAGTAACACAGACATACACTGACACCAAGTAACAAAGACATACACTGTTCCCCAGTAACACAGACACACATTTACCCCAAGTAACAAAGACAGACAATGACACCAAATAACTCAGACACACACTTACACCAAGAAACAAAGACATACACTGACACCAAGTAACAAAGACATAAACTGACACACAGTAACAAAGACAGACACTGACACCAAATAACTCAGACATACACTTACACCAAGTAACACAGACATACAATGACACCAAGTAACAAAGACATACAATTAGACCAAGTAACAAAGAGACACGCTAACACCAAGTAACACAGACATACACTGACACCAAGTAACAAAAACATACACTGTTACCCAGTAACACAGACACACACTTACACCAAGTAACAAAAACATACACTGATACCAAGTAACACAGACACACACTTACACCAAGTAACAAAGACATACACTGACACCAAGTAACAAAGACATAAACTGACACACAGTAACAAAGACATACACTGACACAAAGTCACAAAGACATACACTGACACAAAGTCACAAAGACATACACTGACACCCAGTAACAAAGACATACACTGACACCAAGTCACAAAGAAATACACTAACACCAAGTAACAAAGATATACACTGATACCCAGTAACACAGACACACACTTACACCAAGTAACAAAGACATACACTGATACCAAGTAACACAGACACACACTTACACCAAGTAACACAGACACACATTTTCACCAAGTAACATAGACATACACTGACACCAAGTAGCAAAGACATACACTTACACCAAGTAACACAGACATACACTGACACCAAGTAACAAAGACATACACTGACACCAAGTAGCAAAGACACACACTTACACCGAGTAACACAGACATGCACTGTCACCATGTAGCAAAGACATACACTGATACCCAGTAACACAGACACACACTTACACCAAGTAACAAAGATATACACTGATACCCAGTAACACAGACACACACTTACACCAAGTAACAAAGAACTACACTGACACCAATTAACAAAGACATACAGTGACACCAAGTCACAAAGACAGACACTGACACACGGTAACAAAGACATACACTGACACCAAGTCACAAAGACATACACTTACACCAAGTAACACAGACATACAATGACACCAAGTAACAAAGACATACAATTACACCAAGTAACAAAGACACACACTTACACCAAGTAACACAGACATACACTGACACCAAGTAACAAAGACATACACTGTTACCCAGTAACACAGACACACACTTACACCAAGTAACAAAAACATAGATTGATACCAAGTAACACAGACACACACTTACACCAAGTAACAACGACGTACACTGACACCAAGTAACAAAGACATACACTGATACCCAGTAACACAGACACACACTTACACCAAGTTACAAAGACACACACTTACACCAAGTAACACAGACATACACTGATACCAAGTAACACAGACACACACTTACACCAAGTAACACAAACACTCACTTACACCAAGTAACAAAGACATACAATTACAGCAAGTAACACAGACACACACTTCCACCAAGTAACACAGACATACACTGACTCCAAGTAACAATGACATACACTGTTACCCAGTAACACAGACACACACTTACACCAAGTAACAAAGACATACATTGACACCAAGTAACACAGACACACACTTACACCAAATAACACAGACACACACTTACACCAAGTAACAAAGACATACACTGACACCAAGTAACAAAGACATAACTTACACCAAGTAACACAGACATACACTGACACCAAGTAACAAAGATATACAATTACACCAAGTAACAAAGACACACAATTACACCAAGTAACACAGACATACACTGTCACCATGTAGCAAAGACATTCACTGATACCCAGTAACACAGACACACACTTACACCAAGTAACAAAGATATACACTGATACCCAGTAACACAGACACACACATGCACCAAGTAACAATGACATACACTGAAAACAAGTAACAAAGGCATACACTGACACCAAGTCACAAAGACAGACACTGACACACAGTAACAAAGACAAACACTGACACCAAGTAACGAAGATAGACACTGACACCCAGTAACAATGACAGACACTTACACCAAGTAACAAAGACATACACTGATACCAAGTAACACAGACACACACTTACACCAAGTAACACAAACTCTCACTTACACCAGGTAACAAAGACATACACTGACACCAAGTAACAAAGACATACAATTACACCAAGTAACAAAGACACACACTTACACCAAGTAACACAGACATACACTGACACCAAGTAACAAAGACATACAGTGACACCCATTAAAAAAGACATCCACTGACACCAAGTCACAAAGACATCCACTGACACCAAGTAACAAAGACATACACTGATACCCAGTAACAGAGACACACACTGACACCAAGTAACAAAGACACACACTTACACCAAGTAACACAAACACTCACTTACACCAGGTAACAAAGACATACACTGACACCAAGTAACAAAGACATACAATTACACCAAGTAACAAAGACACACACTTACACCAAGTAACACAGACACACACTTACACCAAGTAACATAGACATACACTGACACCAAGTAGCAAAGACATACACTTCAACCAAGTAACACAGACATACACTGACACCAAGTAACAAAGACATACAATTACACCAAGTAACAAAGACACACACTTACACCAAGTAACACAGACATACACTGTCACCATGTAGTAAAGACATACAGTGACACCCAGTAACACAGACATACAATTACAACAAGTAACAAAGACACACACTTACACCAAGTAACACAGACATACACTGATACCAAGTAAAACAGACACACATTTACACCAAGTAACACAAACTCTCACTTACACCAGGTAACAAAGACAAACACTGACACCAAGTAACAAAGACATACAATTACACCAAGTAACAAAGACACACACTTACACCAAGTAACACAGACATACACTGACACCAAGTAACAAAGACATACAGTGACACCCATTAACAAAGACATACACTGACACCAAGTCACAAAGACATACACTGACACCAAGTAACGAAGACAGACACTGACACCCAGTAACAAAGACAGACACTGACACCATGTCACAAAGACATACACTTACACCAAGTAACACAGACGTACAATGACACCAAGAAATAAGACATACAATTACACCAAGTAACAAAGACACTCACTTACACCAAGTAACACAGACATACACTGACACCAAGTAACAAAGACATACACTGTTACCCAGTAACACAGACACACACTTACACCTAGTAACAAAAACATACACTGATACCAATAACACAGACACACACTTACACCAAGTAACAACGGCATACACTGACACCAAGTAACAAAGACAAACACTAATACCAGTAACACAGACACACACTTACACCAAGTAACAAAGACACACACTTACACCAAGTAACACAGACAGACACTGACACCAAGTAACAAAGACATACAATTACACCAAGTAACAAAGACACACATTTAAATCAAGCAACACAGACATACACTGACACCAAGTAACTAAGACATACACTGTTACCCAGTAACACAGATACACACTTACACTAAGTAACACAAACACTCACTTACACCAAGTAACAAAGACATACAATTACAGCAAGTAACACAGACACACACTTCCACCAAGTAACACAGACATCCACTGACTCCAAGTAACAAAGACATACACTGTTACCCAGTAACACAGACACACACTTACACCAAGTAACACAGACATACACTGACACCAAGTAACAAAGATATACAATTACACCAAGTAACAAAGACACACACTTACAACAAGTAACAAAGACATACACTGTCACCATGTAGCAAAGACATTCACTGATACCCAGTAACACAGACACACACTTACACCAAGTAACAAAGATATACACTGATACCCAGTAACACAGACACACACATACACCAAGTAACAATGGCATACACTGAAAACAAGTAACAAAGGCATACACTGACACCAAGTCACAAAGACAGACACTGACACACAGTAACAAAGACAAACACTGACACCAAGTAACGAAGATAGACACTGATACCAAGTAACACAGACACACACTTACACCAAGTAACACAAACTCTCACTTACACCAGGTAACAAAGACATACACTGACACCAAGTAACAAAGACATACAATTACACCAAGTAACAAAGACACACACTTACACCAAGTAACACAGACATACGCTGACACCAAGTAACAAAGACATACAGTGACACCCATTAAAAAAGACATCCACTGACACCAAGTCACAAAGACATCCACTGACACCAAGTAACAAAGACATACACTGATACCCAGTAACACAGACACACACTTACACCAAGTAACAAAGACACACACTTACACCAAGTAACACAAACACTCACTTACACCAGGTAACAAAGACATACACTGACACCAAGTAACAAAGACATACAATTACACCAAGGAACAAAGACACACACTTACACCAAGTAATACAGACACACACTTACACCAAGTAACATAGACATACACTGACACCAAGTAACAAAGGTATACACTTCAACCAAGTAATACAGACATACACTGACACCAAGTAACAAAGACATACAATTACACCAAGTAACAAAGACACACACTTACACCAAGTAACACAGACATACACTGTCACCATGTAGTAACGACATTCACTGATACCCAGTAACACAGACACACACTTACACCAAGTAACACAAACTCTCACTTACACCAGGTAACAAAGACATACACTGAAACCAAGTAAAAAAGACATACAATTACACAAAGTAACAAAGAAACACACTTACACCAAGTAACACAGACATACACTGACACCAAGAAACAAAGACATACAGTGACACCCAGTAACAATGACAGACACTTGCACCAAGTAACAAAGACATACACTGATACCAAGTAAAACAGACACCCATTTACACCAAGTAACACAAACTCTCACTTACACCAGGTAACAAAGACATACACTGACACCAAGTAACAAAGACATACAATTACACCAAGTAACAAAGACACACACTTACACCAAGTAACACAGACATACACTGACACCAAGTAACAAAGACATACAGTGACACCCATTAACAAAGACATACACTGACACCAAGTCACAAAGACATACACTGACACCAAGTAACAAAGACATACACTGATACCCAGTAACACAGACACACTTACACCAAGTAACAAAGACATACACTGATACCAAGTAACACAGACACACACTTACACCAAGTAACACAGACACACACTTACACCAAGCAACATAGACATACACTGACACCAAGTAGCAAAGACATACACTTACACCAAGTAACACAGACATACACTGACACCAAGTAACAAAGACATACAATTACACCAAGTAACAAACACACACACTTACACCAAGTAACACAGACATACACTGTCACCATGTAGCAAAGACATTCACTGATACCCAGTAAGACAGACACACACTTACACCAAGTAACAATGATATACACTGATACCCAGTAACAAAGACACACACTTACACCAAGTAACAAAGACATACACTGACACCAAGTAACAAAGACATACACTGACACCAAGTCACAAAGACAGACACTGACACACGGTAACAAAGACAAACACTGACACCAAGTAACGAAGACAGACACTGACACCCAGTAACAAAGACAGACACTGACACCATGTCACAAAGACATACACTTACACCAAGTAACACAGACATACAATGACACAAAGAAATAAGACATACAATTACACCAAGTAACAAAGACACTCACTTACACCAAGTAACACAGACATACACTGACACCAAGTAACAAAGACATACACTGTTACCCAGTAACACAGACACACACTTACACCTAGTAACAAAAACATACACTGATACCAATAACACAGACACACACTTACACCAAGTAACAACGGCATACACTGACACCAAGTAACAAAGACAAACACTAATACCAAGTAACACAGACATACACTGACACCAAGTAACAAAGACATACACTGACACCAAGTAACAAAGACATAAACTGACACCCAGTAACAAAGACATACACTGACACGAAGTCACAAATACATACAGTGACACCCAGTAACAAAGACATACACTGACCCCAAGTCACAAAGTCATACACTGACACCATGTAACAAAGACATACACTGATACCCAGTAACACAGACATACACTTACACCAAGTAACACAGACATACACTAACACCAAGTAACAAAGACATACAATTACACCAAGTAACAAAGACACACATATAAACCAAGTAACACAGACATACACTGACACCAAGTAACAAAGACATACACTGTTACCCAGTAACACAGACACACACTTACACCAAGTAACACAAACACTCACTTACACCTAGTAACAAAGACATACACTGACACCAAGTAACAAAGACATACACTGATACCAGTAACACAGATACACACTTACACCAAGTAACAAAGACATACACTGATACCAAGTAACACAGACACACACTTACACCAAGTAACACAAACACTCACTTACACCTAGTAACAAAGACATACACTGACACCAAGTAACAAAGACATACACTGATACCAGTAACACAGACACACACTTACACCAAGTAACAAAGACACACACTTACACCAAGTAACACAGACATACACTGACACCAAGTAACAAAGACATACACTGACACCAAGTAACAAAAACATAAACTGACACCTAGCAACAAAGACATACACTGACACAAAGTCACAAAGACAAACTGTGACACCTAGCAACAAAGACATACACTGACACAAAGTCACAAAGACAAACTGTGACACCCAGTAACAAAGTCATACACTGACACCATGTAACAAAGACATACACTGATACCCAGTAACACAGACACACACTTACACCAAGTAACAAAGACATACACTGACACCAAGTATCAAAGACATACACTTACACCAAGTAACACAGATATACAATTAAACCAAGTAACAAAGACACACATGTAAACCAAGTAACACAGACATACACTGACACCAAGTAACAAAGACATACACTGTTACCCAGTAACACAGATACACACTTACATCAAGTAACAAAGACATACACTGATACCAAGTAACACAGACACACACTTACACCAAGTAACAGAAACACTCACTTACACCAAGTAACAAAGACATACACTGACACCAACTAACAAAGACATACAATTACATCAAGTAACAAAGACACACACTTGCACCAAGTAACACAGACATACACTGACACCAAGTAACAAAGACATACACTGTTCCCCAGTAACACAGACACACATTTACCCCAAGTAACAAAGACAGACAATGACACCAAATAACTCAGACACACACTTACACCAAGAAACAAAGACATACACTGACACCAAGTAACAAAGACATAAACTGACACACAGTAACAAAGACAGACACTGACACCAAATAACTCAGACATACACTTACACCAAGTAACACAGACATACAATGACACCAAGTAACAAAGACATACAATTAGACCAAGTAACAAAGACACACGCTAACACCAAGTAACACAGACATACACTGACACCAAGTAACAAAAACATACACTGTTACCCAGTAACACAGACACACACTTACACCAAGTAACAAAAACATACACTGATACCAAGTAACACAGACACACACTTACACCAAGTAACAAAGACATACACTGACACCAAGTAACAAAGACATAAACTGACACACAGTAACAAAGACATACACTGACACAAAGTCACAAAGACATACACTGACACAAAGTCACAAAGACATACACTGACACCCAGTAACAAAGACATACACTGACACCAAGTCACAAAGAAATACACTAACACCAAGTAACAAAGATATACACTGATACCCAGTAACACAGACACACACTTACACCAAGTAACAAAGACATACACTGATACCAAGTAACACAGACACACACTTACACCAAGTAACACAGACACACACTTTCACCAAGTAACATAGACATACACTGACACCAAGTAGCAAAGACATACACTTACACCAAGTAACACAGACATACACTGACACCAAGTAACAAAGACATACACTGACACCAAGTAGCAAAGACACACACTTACACCGAGTAACACAGACATGCACTGTCACCATGTAGCAAAGACATACACTGATACCCAGTAACACAGACACACACTTACACCAAGTAACAAAGATATACACTGATACCCAGTAACACAGACACACACTTACACCAAGTAACAAAGAACTACACTGACACCAATTAACAAAGACATACAGTGACACCAAGTCACAAAGACAGACACTGACACACGGTAACAAAGACATACACTGACACCAAGTCACAAAGACATACACTTACACCAAGTAACACAGACATACAATGACACCAAGTAACAAAGACATACAATTACACCAAGTAACAAAGACACACACTTACACCAAGTAACACAGACATACACTGACACCAAGTAACAAAGACATACACTGTTACCCAGTAACACAGACACACACTTACACCAAGTAACAAAAACATAGATTGATACCAAGTAACACAGACACACACTTACACCAAGTAACAACGACATACACTGACACCAAGTAACAAAGACATACACTGATACCCAGTAACACAGACACACACTTACACCAAGTTACAAAGACACACACTTACACCAAGTAACACAGACATACACTGATACCAAGTAACACAGACACACACTTACACCAAGTAACACAAACACTCACTTACACCAAGTAACAAAGACATACAATTACAGCAAGTAACACAGACACACACTTCCACCAAGTAACACAGACATACACTGACTCCAAGTAACAATGACATACACTGTTACCCAGTAACACAGACACACACTTACACCAAGTAACAAAGACATACATTGACACCAAGTAACACAGACACACACTTACACCAAATAACACAGACACACACTTACACCAAGTAACAAAGACATAACTTACACCAAGTAACACAGACATACACTGACACCAAGTAACAAAGATATACAATTACACCAAGTAACAAAGACACACAATTACACCAAGTAACACAGACATACACTGTCACCATGTAGCAAAGACATTCACTGATACCCAGTAACACAGACACACACTTACACCAAGTAACAAAGATATACACTGATACCCAGTAACACAGACACACACATGCACCAAGTAACAATGACATACACTGAAAACAAGTAACAAAGGCATACACTGACACCAAGTCACAAAGACAGACACTGACACACAGTAACAAAGACAAACACTGACACCAAGTAACGAAGATAGACACTGACACCCAGTAACAATGACAGACACTTACACCAAGTAACAAAGACATACACTGATACCAAGTAACACAGACACACACTTACACCAAGTAACACAAACTCTCACTTACACCAGGTAACAAAGACATACACTGACACCAAGTAACAAAGACATACAATTACACCAAGTAACAAAGACACACACTTACACCAAGTAACACAGACATACACTGACACCAAGTAACAAAGACATACAGTGACACCCATTAAAAAAGACATCCACTGACACCAAGTCACAAAGACATCCACTGACACCAAGTAACAAAGACATACACTGATACCCAGTAACAGAGACACACACTGACACCAAGTAACAAAGACACACACTTACACCAAGTAACACAAACACTCACTTACACCAGGTAACAAAGACATACACTGACACCAAGTAACAAAGACATACAATTACACCAAGTAACAAAGACACACACTTACACCAAGTAACACAGACACACACTTACACCAAGTAACATAGACATACACTGACACCAAGTAGCAAAGACATACACTTCAACCAAGTAACACAGACATACACTGACACCAAGTAACAAAGACATACAATTACACCAAGTAACAAAGACACACACTTACACCAAGTAACACAGACATACACTGTCACCATGTAGTAAAGACATACAGTGACACCCAGTAACACAGACATACAATTACAACAAGTAACAAAGACACACACTTACACCAAGTAACACAGACATACACTGATACCAAGTAAAACAGACACACATTTACACCAAGTAACACAAACTCTCACTTACACCAGGTAACAAAGACAAACACTGACACCAAGTAACAAAGACATACAATTACACCAAGTAACAAAGACACACACTTACACCAAGTAACACAGACATACACTGACACCAAGTAACAAAGACATACAGTGACACCCATTAACAAAGACATACACTGACACCAAGTCACAAAGACATACACTGACACCAAGTAACAAAGACATACACTGATACCCAGTAACACAGACACACTTACACCAAGTAACAAAGACATACACTGATACCAAGTAACACAGACACACACTTACACCAAGTAACACAGACACACACTTACACCAAGCAACATAGACATACACTGACACCAAGTAGCAAAGACATACACTTACACCAAGTAACACAGACATACACTGACACCAAGTAACAAAGACATACAATTACACCAAGTAACAAACACACACACTTACACCAAGTAACACAGACATACACTGTCACCATGTAGCAAAGACATTCACTGATACCCAGTAACACAGACACACACTTACACCAAGTAACAATGATATACACTGATACCCAGTAACGAAGACACACACTTACACCAAGTAACAAAGACATACACTGACACCAAGTAACAAAGACATACACTGACACCAAGTCACAAAGACAGACACTGACACACGGTAACAAAGACAAACACTGACACCAAGTAACGAAGACAGACACTGACACCCAGTAACAAAGACAGACACTGACACCATGTCACAAAGACATACACTTACACCAAGTAACATTGACATACAATGACACCAAGAAATAAGACATACAATTACACCAAGTCACAAAGACAGACACTGACACACGGTAACAAAGACAAACACTGACACCAAGTAACGAAGACAGACACTGACACCCAGTAACAAAGACAGACACTGACACCATGTCACAAAGACACTCACTTACACCAAGTAACACGGACATACACTGACACCAAGTAACAAAGACATACCCTGTTACCCAGTAACACAGACACACACTTACACCAAGTAACAACGGCATACACTGACACCAAGTAACAAAGACAAACACTAATACCAGTAACACAGACACACACTTACACCAAGTAACAAAGACACACACTTACACCAAGTAACACAGACATACACTGACACCAAGTAACAAAGACATACACTAACACCAAATAACAAAGACATACAATTACACCAAGTAACAAAGACACACACTTACAACAAGTAACACAGACATACACTGACACCAAGTAACAAAGACATACACTGTTACCCAGTAACAAAGATACACACTTACACCAAGTAACAAAGACATACACTGATACCAAGTAACACAGACACACACTTACACCAAGTAACACAAACACTCACTTACACAAAGTAACAAAGACATACACTGACACCAAGTAACAAAGACATACACTGACACCAAGTCACAAAGACAGACACTGACACACGGTAACAAAGACAAACACTGACACCAAGTAACGAAGACAGACACTGACACCCAGTAACAAAGACAGACACTGACACCAAGTCACAAAGACATACACTTACACCAAGTAACACAGACATACAATGACACCAAGTAACAAAGCCATACAATTACACCAAGTAACAAAGACACACACTTACACCTAGTAACACAAGCATACACTAATACCAAGTAACACAGACACACACTTACACCAAGTAACAACGACATACACTGACACCAAGTTACAAAGACATACACTGATACCAGTAACACAGACACACACTTACACCAAGTAACAAAGACACACACTTACACCAAGTAACACAGACATACACTGACACCAAGTAACAAAGACATACACTGACACCAAGTAACAAAAACATAAACTGACACCTAGTAACAAAGACAATCACTGACACAATGTCACAAAGACAAACAGTGACACCCAGTAACAAAGACATACACTGACACCAAGTCACAAAGTCATACACTGACACCATGTAACAAAGACATACACTGATACCCAGGAACACAGACACACACTTACACCAAGTAACAAAGACATACACTGACACCAAGTATCAAAGACATACACTTACACCAAGTAACACAGATATACAATTACACCAAGTAACAAAGACACACATGTAAACCAAGTAACACAGACATACACTGACACCAAGTAACAAAGACATACACTGATACCAAGTAACACAGACACACACTTACACCAAGTAACAGAAACACTCACTTACACCAAGTAACAAAGACATACACTGACACCAACTAACAAAGACATACAATTACATCAAGTAACAAAGACACACACTTGCACCAAGTAACACAGACATACACTGACACCAAGTAACAAAGACATACACTGTTACCCAGTAACACAGACACACATTTACCCCAAGTAACAAAGACAGACAATGACACCAAGTAACACAGACACACACTTACACCAAGTAACAAAGACATACACTGACACCAAGTAACAAAGACACACACTTACACCAAGTAACACAGACATACACTGTCACCATGTAGCAAAGACATTCACTGATACCCAGTAACACAGACACACACTTACACCAAGTAACAAAGACATACACTGACACCAAGTAACAAAGACATAACTTACACCAAGTAACACAGACATACACTGACACCAAGTAACAAAGACATACAATTACACCAAGTAACAAAGACACACACTTACACCAAGTAACACAGACATACACTGTCACCATGTAGCAAAGACATTCACTGATACCCAGTAACACAGACACACACTTACACCAAGTAACAAAGATATACACTGATACCCAGTAACACAGACACACACTTACACCAAGTAACAACGACATACACTGAAACCAAGTAACAAAGGCATACACTGACACCAAGACACAAAGACAGACACTGACACACAGTAACAAAGACAAACACTGACACCAAGTAACGAAGACAGACACTGACACCCAGTAACAAAGACAGACACTGACACAAAGTCATAAAGACATACACTGACACCAAGTAACAAAGAAATACACTTACGCCAAGTAACACAGACATACAATGACTCCAAGTAACAAGGACAAACAATTACACCAAGTAACAAAGACACACACTTGCACCAAGTAACACAAACATACACTGACACCAAGTAACAAAGACATACACTGTTACCCAGTAACACAGACACACACTTACATCAAGTAACAAAGACATACACTGATGCCAAGTAACACAGACACACACTTACACCAAGTAACACAGACATACACTGACACCAAGTAACAAAGACAGACACTGATACCCAGTAACACAGACACACACTGGGCGGCACATTGGCACAGTGGTTAGCAGCCTCACAGCTCCAGGGACCCGTGCTCGATTCTGGGTACTACCTGTGCGGAGTTTGCAAGTTCTCCCTGTGTCTGCGTGGGTTTCCTCCCACATGCCAAAGACTTGCAGGTTGATAGGTTAATTGGCCATCATAGATTGCCCCTAGTATAGGTAGGTGCTAGGGAAATATATTGGGACAGTTAGGGATGTGATAGGAATACGGGAAGAATGGCAAAATACTGCGGATGCTGGAAATCTGAAACAAAAACAAGAAATGCCGGATTCACTCAGCAGGTCTGGCAGCATCTGTGGAAAGAGAAGCAGAGTTAACGTTTCGGGTCAGTGACCCTTCTTCGGAACTGACAAATATTAGAAAAGTCACAGATTATAAACAAGTGAGGTGGGGGTTGGGCAAGAGATAACAAAGGAGAAGGTGCAGTTGGACCAGGCCAGATAGCTGACCAAAAGGTCACGGAGCAAAGGCAAACAATATGTTAATGGTGTGTTGAAAGACAAAGCATTAGTGCAGATTAGGTGTGAATATACTGAATATTGAACATCAGCAAGTGCAAACCTGAAGAAGAACAACCTGAAAAAACAGTGGGTAAGCAAACTGAACAAACTAAGATGAAATGAAATAAATGCAAAAAAAGATTGTAAAAAGGAATGCAAAAAAAAGGAAGAAAAAATAACTAAAAATGACGAAAAATGAAAGTAAAGTGGGGGGCTCTCATGCTCTGAAATTATTGAACTCAATGTTCAGTCCGGCAGGCTGTAGTGTGCCTAATCGGTAGATGAGATGCTGTTCCTCGAGCTTGCGTTGATATTCACTGGAACACTGCAGCAATCCCAGGACAGAGATGTGAGCATGGGAGCAGGGGGGGAGTGTTGAAATGGCAAGCAACCGGAAGCTCAGGGTCCTGCTTGCGGACTGAGCGGAGATGTTCCGCAAAGCGGTCACCCAGTCTGTGCTTGGTCTCCCCAATGTAGAGGAGACCACACTGTGAGCAGCGAATACAGTATACTACATTGAAAGAAGTACAAGTAAATCGCTGCTTCACCTGAAAGGAGTGTTTGGGGCCTGGGATAGTGAGGAGAGAGGATGTAAATGGGCAGGTATTACACCTCCTGCGATTGCAAGGGAAGGTGCCCTGGGACGGGGACGAGGTGGTGGGGGTAATGGAGGAGTGGACCAGGGTGCCGCGGAGGGAACGTTCCCTTCGGAATGCTGACAGCGGAAGGGAGGGGAAGATGCGACTGGTAGTGGCATCACGCTGGAAGTGGCGAAAATGGCGGAGGATGATCCTTTGGATATGGAGGCTGGTGGGATGAAAGGTGAGGACAAGGGGAACCCTGTCACTGTTCTGGGAGGGAGGGGAAGGGGTGAGTGTAGAGGTGCGGGGAATGGGTCGGACACGGTTGAGGGCCCTGTCAACCACAGTGGGGTGAAATCCTCGGTTGAGGAAAAAGGAGGTCATATCAGAAGCACCGTCATGGAAGGTAGCATCATCAGAGCAGATGCGTCGGAGACGGAGAAACTGGGAGAATGGAATGGAGTTCTTACAGGAGGTAGGGTGTGAAGAAGTGTAGTCGAGGTAGCTGTGGGAGTCAGTGGGCTTATAATGGATATTGGTAGACAACCTATCCCCAGAGATGGAGACAGAGAAGTCGAGGAAGGGAAGGGAAGTGTCAGAGATGGACCATGTAAAGGTGAGAGAAGGGTGGAAATTGGAAGCAAAGTTGATAAAGTTTTCTAGTTCGGGGCGGGAGCGGGAAACGGCACCGTTACAGTCATCAATGTACCGGAAAAAGAGTTGGGGGAGGGGGCCTGAGTAGGACTGGAACAAACAATGCTCGACATATCCCACAAAAAGACAGGCATAACTAGGACCCATGCGGGTACCCATGGCGACACCTTTTACTTGAAGGAAATGCATGGAGTTGAAGGAGAAGTTGTTCAATGTGCGAACAAGTTCAGCCAGGCGGAAGAGGGTGTTGGTGGATGGGGACTGGTTGGGCCTCTGTTCCAGGAAGAAGCGGAGAGCCCTCAAACCATCCTGGTGGGGGATGGAGGTGTAGAGCGATTGGGCGTCCATAGTGAAGAGGAGGCGGTTGGGACCAGGAAACTGGAAATTTTCAAAATGACGTAGGGCGTCAGAAGAGTCACGGATGTAGGTGGGAAGAGACTGGACCAGCGGAGAAAAGATAGAGTCTAGATAGGAAGAAATAAGTTCAGTTGGGCAGGCTGACACAATGGGTCTGCCGGGACAGTCCCGTTTGTGGATTTTGGGAAGGAGGTCGAAGCGGGCTGTCCGGGGTTGCGGGACTATGAGTTTGGAAGCTGTGGAGGGAAGATCTCCAGAGGAGATGAGGTCAGTGACAGTCCTTTGGACGGTGGCTTGATGTTCGGTGGTGGGGTCATGGTCCAGAGGGAGGTAGGAAGAGGTGTCTGTGAGTTGGCGTTGAGCTTCTGCAAGGTAGAGGTCGGTACGCCATACAACAACAGCACCACCCTTGTCTGCAGGTTTGATGACCATGTCGGGGTTAGACCTGAGAGAACGGAGTGCCTCAAGTTCAGAGGGGGACAGTTTAGAGTGAGTGAGGGGGCAGAGAAATTGAGACGACCAATGTCTCGCCGACAGTTTTCAATGAAGAGATCAAGAGCGGGTAAGAGGCCAGGGTGAGGGGTCCAGGTAGAGGGAGAACGCTGGAGGCGGGTGAATGGGTCTGCTGGTCGCGGGGAGGACTCCTGGTCGAAGAAGTGAGCCCGGAGGCGGAGGCGACGGAAGAAGAGCTCAACGTCATGCCGAGCGCGAAATTCATTGAGGTGGGGGCGTAAGGGGATAAAACTGAGACTTTTGCTGAGTACAGAACGCTCAGCATCAGAGAGGGGGAGGTGAGAGGGTATACTGAATACACGGCAAGGGGTCAGATCAGAAGGGGTGGGGTCGGAGGGAAGTGAAGCGCAAGGAGGATCTGGAGGGGCATTAGTCCCCATCAGCTGCTGGAGCTTGCGTTCCTTAACACCTGAAAGGAAGATAAAAAGTTTTTTGTTAATGCGTCGGATGAGACGTAAGATGAGATGAAACTGCGGAGTAGAACAGATTTGAGATAAGGTGAGACGGTGCTGCTGGAGAGAGAGGTCCAGTGTGTGCATATGGCGGCGCATAGCACTGAGTGTGGATCTCAGGATGCGGCGAGAGTAGCAGTCCGAGGAACGTTGCATTTCTCGGAGATACCTGTGATCCTGGGTGGTTTCAAAGCATGATGGGTGAAACTGCAGTTGGAATCCACGTGGAATCAGTCGGAGCCGGAGACAGTCACTGAGGAAGGAGATGTGGCTGTGAAAACGAGTTTTGGTAGATACCTTATCAAACACCAGGAGGGAAATAGAAAGCAATGAAGGTGAACAAGGTAAAAGAGACAAACGAAAATCCCGTCGGAGAGAAGAGCACAACTTCTTCAAGGTAGGCATTCCTGGAAGAGAAGTGGCAGTGAATTAAACACTAACATAAAAGCAAAATACTGCGGATGCTGGATTTCTGAAACAAAAACAAGAAATGCCGGATTCACTCAGCAGGTCTGGCAGCATCTGTGGAAAGAGAAGCAGAGTTAACGTTTCGGGTCAGTGACCCTTCTTCGGAACTGACAAATATTTAAAAAGTCACAGATTATAAACAAGTGAGGTGGGGGTTGGGCAAGAGATAACAAAGGAGAAGGTGCAGATTGGACCAGGCCACATAGCTGACCAAAAGGTCACGGAGCAAAGGCAAACAATATGTTAATGGTGTGTTGAAAGACAAAGCATTAGTACAGATTAGGTGTGAATATACTGAATATTGAACATCAGCAAGTGCAAACCTGAAGAAGAACAACCTGAAAAAAACAGTGGGTAAGCAAACTGAACAAACTAAGATGAAATGAAATAAATGCAAAAAAAGATTGTAAAAAATGTAAAAAGGAATGCAAAAAAAAGGAAGAAAAAATAACTAAAAATGACTAAAAATGAAAGTAAAGTGGGGGGCTGTCATGCTCTGAAATTATTGAACTCAATGTTCAGTCCGGCAGGCTGTAGTGTGCCTAATCGGTAGATGAGATGCTGTTCCTCGAGCTTGCGTTGATGTTCACTGGAACACTGCAGCAATCCCAGGACAGAGATGTGAGCATGAGAGCAGGGGGGAGTGTTGAAATGGCAAGCAACCGGAAGCTCAGGGTCCTGCTTGCGGACTGAGCGGAGATGTTCCGCAAAGCGGTCACCCAGTCTGTGCTTGGTCTCCCCAATGTAGAGGAGACCACACTGTGAGCAGCGAATACAGTATACTACATTGAAAGAAGTACAAGTAAATCGCTGCTTCACCTGAAAGGGGCCTGGGATCGTGAGGAGAGAGGATGTAAATGGGCAGGTATTACACCTCCTGCGATTGCAAGGGAAGGTGCCCTGGGACGGGGACGAGGTGGTGGGGGTAATGGAGGAGTGGACCAGGGTGTCGCGGAGGGACGAATCCCTTCGGAATGCTGACAGGGGAAGGGAGGGGTAGATGCGACTGGTAGTGGCATCACGCTGGAGGTGGCGAAAATGGCGGAGGATGATCCTTTGGATATGGAGGCTGGTGGGATGAAAAGTGAGGACAAGGGGAACCCTGTCACGGTTCTGGGAGGGAGGGGAAGGGGTGAGGGTAGAGGTGCGGGGAATGGGTCGGACTCGGTTGAGGGCCCTGTCAACCACAGTGGGGGGAAATCCTCGGTTGAGGAAAAAGGAGGTCATATCAGAAGCACCGTCATGGAAGGTAGCATCATCAGAGCAGATGCGTCGGAGACGGAGAAACTGGGAGAATGGAATGGAGTCCTTACAGGAGGTAGGGTGTGAAGAAGTGTAGTCGAGGGAGCTGTGGGAGTCAGTGGGCTTATAATGGATATTGGTAGACAACCTATCCCCAGAGATGGAGACTGAGAAGTCGAGGAAGGGAAGGGAAGTGTCAGAGATGGACCATGTAAAGGTGAGAGAAGGGTGGAAATTGGAAGCAAAGTTGTTGATAGGAATACGGGATTAGTGTAGGATTAGTATAAATGGGTGGTTGATGGTCGGCACAGACTCGGTGTGCCGAAGGGCCTGTTTCAGTGCTGTATCTCGAAACTAAACAAAATACTGACACCTAGTGTCACAGACACAAACTGATACACAGTAACAAAGACAAACACTGACACCCAGTAACACAGACATACACTTACACCAAGTAACAAAGACATACACTGACACCCAGTAACAAAGACACACACTTACACCAAGTAACACAGACACACACCGACACCCAGTAACACAAACAAACACACTGACACCCAGTAACACAGACACACACTGACACCAAGTAACAAAGACATACACTGACACCCAGGAACACAGACACACACTGACACCAGTAACAAAGACACACACTTACACCACGTAACAAAGACATACACTGACACCAAGTAACAAAGACACACACTTACACCAAGTAACCAAGACATACAGTGACACCAAGTAACAAAGACATACACTGATACCCAGTAACACAGACACACACTTACACCAAGTAACAAAGACATACACTGACACCCAGTAACAAAGACATACACTGACACCAAGTCACAAACACATCCACTGACACCAAGTAACACAGACATACACTGACACCAAGTAACAAAGACATACACTGATACCCAGTAACACAGGCACACACTGAGGGGGGGGGGGGAGGCGGGAGAGCACATTGGCGCAGTGTTTAGCACCGCAGCCTCACAGCTCCAGGGACCCGTGTTCGATTCTGGGTACTGCCTGTGCGGAGTTTGCAAGTTCTCGCTGTTTCTGCGTGAGTTTCCTCCGGGTGCTCCGGTTTCCTCCCACATGCCAAAGACTTGCAGGTTGATAGGATAATTGGCCATCATAAATTGCCCCTAGTATAGGTAGGTGGTAGGGAAATATATAGGGACAGGTGGGGATGTGATAGGAATACGGGATTAGTGTAGGATTAGTATAAATGTGTGGTTGATGGTCGGCACAGACTCGGTGGGCCGAAGGGCCTGTTTAAGTGCTGTATCTCTAAACTAAACTAAATACTGACACCTAGTGTCACAGACACACACTGACACCCAGTAACACAAACAAAAACACACTGACACCCAGAAACACAGAGAACCACTGATACACAATAACAAATACATCCAAGTAACACAGACATACAGTGACACCAAGTCACAAAGACACACACTGACACCCAGTAACAAAGACATACACTGACACCAAGTCACAAAGACATACACTGATACACAGACACACACTTCCACCAAGTAACACAGACATACACAGACACCAAGTAACAAAGACATACAATGATACCCAGTATCACAGACACACACTTACACCAAGTAACAAAGACATACACTGACACCAAGTCACAACGACACACACTGACACCCAGTAACAAAGACATACACTGACACCAAGTCACAAAGACATACACTGATACCCAGGAACACAGACACACACTGACACCCAGTAACAAAGACATACACTGATACCAAGTCACAAAGACATACACTGATACCCAGTAACACAGACACACACTGACACCCAGTAACAAAGACATACACTGATACAAAGTCACAAAGACATACACTGATACCCAGTAACACAGACACACACTGACACCGAGTAACAAAGACATACACTGACACCATGTCACAAAGACATACACTGATACCCAGTAACACAGACACACACTGACAACAAGTAACAAAGACATATACTGACACCAAGTAACAAAGACATACACTTACACCAAGTAACAAAGACACACACTTACACCAAGGAACACAGACATACACTGACACCAAGTAACAAAGACATACACTTACACCAAGTAACAAAGACAGACAATTACACCAAGTAACAAAGACATACACTTACACCAAGTATTTTGACATACACTGACACCAAGTAACAAAGACATACACTGATACCCAGTAACACAGACACACACTTACACCAAGTAACAAAGACATACACTGAGACCCAGTAACACAGGCTCACACTGGGGGGCGGGGGGGGGGGGGGGGTTGCACATTTGCGCAGTGCTTAGCACCGCAGCCTCACAGCTCCAGGGGCCCGGGTTCGATTCTGGGTACTGTCTGTGCGGAGTTTGCAAGTTCTCCCTGTGTCTGCGTGAGTTTCCTCCGGGTGCTCCGGTTTCCTCTCACATGCCAAAGACTTCCAGGTTGATCGGTTAATTGGCCATCATAAATTGCCCCCAGTATAGGTAGGGAAATATATAGGGACAGGTGGGGATGTGATAGGAATACGGGATTAGTGTTGGATTTGTATAAATGTGTGGTTGATGGTGGGCACACACTCGGTGGGCCGAAGGGCCTGTTTAAGTGCTGCATCTCGAAACTAAACTAAATACTGACACTTAGTGTCACAGACACACACTGACACCTAGCAACAAAAACAAACACACACTGACACCCAGTCACACAGAGAACCACTGATACACAGTAACAAAGACATACACAGACACCAAGTAACACAAACACACACTGACACCCAGTAACAAAGACATACACTGACACCAAGTCACAAAGACATACACTGACACCAAGTAACAAAGACATACACTGATACCCAGTAACACGGACAAACACTTACACCAAGTAACAAAGACAGACACTTATTCCAAGTAACAAAGACATACACTGACACCAAGTAACAAAGACATACACTTACACCAAGTAACAAAGGCAGACAATTACACCAAGTCCCAAACACATACACTGACACCAAGTAACAAAGACATACACTGATACCCAGTAACACAGACACACACTTACACCAAGTAACAAAGACAGACACTTATTCCAAGTAACAAAGACATACACTGATACCCAGTAACACAGACATACTCTTACACCAAGTATTTTGACTTACACTTACACTTACACCAAGTAGCAGAGACATACACTGACACCCAGGAACAAAGACATACA
Source organism: Heterodontus francisci (assembly GCF_036365525.1). NCBI lineage: Eukaryota > Metazoa > Chordata > Chondrichthyes > Heterodontiformes > Heterodontidae > Heterodontus > Heterodontus francisci. The sequence continues at coordinate 68,179,715 of NC_090391.1, forward strand.
CTGACACCAAGTCACAAACACATACACTTACACCAAGTAACAAAGACATGCAAAGATACCCAGCCACACAGACACACACTTACACCAAGTATCACAGACATACACAGACACCAAGTAACAAAGACATACACTGATACCCAGTAACACAGACACACACTTACAGCATGTAACAAAGACATACACTGACACCAAGTAACAAAGACATACACTGATCCCTAGTAACACAGACATACACTGACACCAAGGAACAAAGACACTCACTTACACCAAGTAACACAGACATACACTGACACCAAGTGACAAAGACATGCACTGAGATCCAGTAACACAGACACAAACTTACCCCAAGTAACAATGACAGACACTGATACCCAAAAACACAGACACACACTTACACCAAGTCACAAAGACATACACTGACACCCAGTAACAAAGACATACACTGACACCCAGTAACAAAGAAACCCAATGACACCAAGTAACAAAGGCACACACTGACACCAAGTAACAATGACATACACTGATACCCAGTAACACAGACACACACTTACACCAAGCAACAAAGACATACACTGACACCAAGTAACAAAGACATTCACTGATACCCAGTAACACAGACACACACTTACACCAAGTAACAAAGACATACACTGACACCAAGTAACAAAGACAAACACTGACACCAAGCAACAAAGGCATACACTGACACCCAGTAACAAAGACATACACTGATCCCCAGTAACACAGACACACACGGACACCAAGTAACAAAGACATACACTGACACCCAGTAACAAAAACATACACTGACACCCAGTAACAAAGACATACACTGACACCAAGTAACAAAGACGTACACTTACACCAAGTAACAAAGGCTTACACATATACTCAGTACACAGACATACACTGACACCCAGTAACACAGACAGACACTAACACCAAGTCACAAAGACATACACTGACACCCAGTAACAAAGACATACACTGACACCAATTATACAAAGACATACAAAGACACCAAGTAACAAAGACATACACTGACACCAATTATACAAAGACATACAAAGACAACAAGTAACAAAGACATGCACTGATACCCAGTAACACAGACACACACTTGCACCAAGTAACAAAGACATACAAAGATACCCAGCCACACAGGCACACACTTACACCAAGTATCACAGACATGCACAGACACCAAGTAACAAAGACATACACTGATACCCAGTAACACAGACACACACTTACACCATGTAACAAAGACATCCACTGACACCAAGTAACAAAGACATACACTGATCCCTAGTAACACAGACGTACACTGACACCAAGTAACAAAGACACTCACTTACACCAAGTAACACAGACATACACTGACACCAAGTAACAAAGACATACACTGATATCCAGTAACACAGACACACACTTACACCAAGTAACAATGACAGACACTGATACCCAGTAACACAGCCATACACTTACACCAAGTCACAAAGACATACACTGACACCCAGTAACAAAGACATACACAGAAACGCAGGAACAAAGAAACCCAATGACACCAAGTAACAAAGGCACACACTGACACCAAGTAACAATGACATTCACTGAAACCCAGTAACACAGACACACACTTACACCAAGCAACAAAGACATACACTGACACCAAGTAACAAAGACTTTCACTGATACCCAGTAACACAGACACACACTGACACCAAGTAACAAAGACATACACTGACAACAAGTAACAAAGGCAGACATTGACACCCAGTAACAAAGACATACACTGACACCCAGTAACACAGACACACACGGACACCAAGTAACAAAGACATACACTGACACCCAGTAACAAAAACATTCACTGACACCCAGTAACAAAGATATACACTGACACCAAGTAACAAAGACATTCACTGATCCCCTGTAACACAGACACACACTTACACCAAGCAACAAAGACATACACTGACACCAAGTAACACAGACACACACTGACAACAAGTAACACAGACACACACTTACACCAAGTAACAAAGGCATACACTGACACCCAGTAACAAAGACATACACTGACACCCAGTAACACAGACACACACGGACAACAAGTAACAAAGACATACACTGACACCAAGTGACGATGACATGCACTGATACCCAGTAACACAGACACACACTTACACCAAGTAACAAAGACATGCACTGATATCCAGTAACACAGACACACACTTACACCAATTATCACAGACATACACAGACACCAAGTAACAAAGACATACACTGATACCCAGTAACACAAACACACTTACACCAAGTAACAAAGACATACACTGACACCAAGTAACAAAGACATACACTTACACCAAGTAACACAGACAAACTCTGAGACCAAGTAACAAAGACATACACTTACACCAACTAACAAAGACACACACTTACACCAAGAAACACAGACATACACTGACACCAAGTAACAAAGATATACACTTACACCAAGTAACAAAGACACACACTTACACCAAGTAACAAAGACATACACTGACACCAAGTAACAAAGACATGCACTGACACCAAGTAACACATACACACAGACACCAAGTAACAAATACATACACTGATACCCAGTAACACAGACAAACACTTACACCAAGTAACAAAGACATACACCGACACCAAGTAACAAATACATACACTTACACCAAATAACACAGACATACACTGACACAAAGTAACAAAGATATACACTTACACCAATTAACAAAGACACACACTTACACCAATTTACACAGACATACACTGACACCAAGAAACAAAGACATGCACTTGCACCAAGTAAGAAAGACATACATTTACACCAAGTAACACAGTCATACACTGACACCAAGTAACAAAGACACACACTTACACCAAGTAACAAAGACATAAACTGACACCAAGCAACAAAGACATACACTGATACCCAGTAACACAGACACACACTTACACCAAGTAACAAAGACAGACAATGACACCAAGTAACAAAGACATATACTGATACACAGTAACACAGACACACACTTACACCAAGTAACAGAGACATACACTGACACCAAGTAACAAAGACATACAGTGATACCCAGTAACACAGATATGCACTGGCACCAAGTAACAGAGACATACACTGACACCAAGTAACAAAGACACACACCTACACTAAGTGCACAGACATACACTGACACCAAGTAACAAAGACATACATTGATAACCAGTAACACAGACACACACTAACACCAAGTCACAAAGACACACACTGACACCCAGTAACGAAGACAAACACTGACACCCAGTAACAAAGAAACACACCGACACCAAGTAACAAAGACACACACTGACACCAAATATACAAAGACATACACTGACACCAAATAACAAAGACATACACTGATACCCAGTAACACAGACACACACTTACACCAAGTAACAAATACAGACAATGACACCAAGTAACAAAGACATACACTGATACCCAGTAACACAGACACACACTTACACCAAGTAACAGAGACATTCACTGATACCCAGTAACACAGACACACACTGACACCAAGTAACAAAGACATACACTGACACCAAGTAACAAAGACATACACTGACAACAAGTAACAAAGGCATACATTGACACCCAGTAACAAAGACATACACTGACACCCAGTAACACAGACACACACGGACACCAAGTAACAAAGACATACACTGACACCAAGTAACAAAAACATACACTGACACCCAGTAACAAAGATATACACTGACACCAAGTAACAAAGACATTCACTGATCCCCAGTAACACAGACACACACTTACACCAAGCAACAAAGACATACAGTGACACCAAGTAACAAAGACACACACTGACAACAAGTAACACAGACACACACTTACACCAAGTATCAAAGACATACACTGACACCAAGTAACAAAGGCATACACTGACAGCCAGTAACAAAGACATACACTGACACCCAGTAACACAGACACACACGGACAACAAGTAAAAAAGACATACACTGACACCAAGTGACGAAGACATGCACTGATACCCAGTAACACAGACACACACTTACACCAAGTAACAAAGACATGCACTGAAACCCAGTAACACAGACACACACTTACACCAATTATCACAGACATACACAGACACCAAGTAACAAAGACATACACTGTTACCCAGTAACACAAACACACTTACACCAAGTAACAAAGACATACACTGACACCAAGTAACAAAGACATACACTTACACCAAGTAACACAGACAAACTCTGAGACCAAGTAACAAAGACATACACTTACACCAACTAACAAAGACACACACTTACACCAAGAAACACAGACATACACTGACACCAAGTAACAAAGACATGCACTTACACCAAGTAACACATACACACAAACACCAAGTAACAAATACATACACTGATACCCAGTAACACAGACAAACATTTACACCAAGTAACAAAGACATACACCGACACCAATTAACAAATACATACACTTACACCAAATAACACAGACATACACTGACACAAAGTAACAAAGATATACACTTACACCAACTAACAAAGACACACACTTACACCAATTTACACAGACATACACTGACACCAAGAAACAAAGACATGCACTTACACCAAGTAAGAAAGACACACACTTACACCAAGTAACACAGACCTACACTGACACCAAGTAACAAAGACATACACTGACAACAAGTAACAAAGACATACATTTACACCAAGTAACACAGACATACACTGACACCAAGTAACAAAGACATACACTTACACCAAGTAACAAAGACATAAACTGACACCAAGCAACAAAGACATACACTGATACCCAGTAACACAGACACACACTTACACCAAGTAACAAAGACAGACAATGACACCAAGTAACAAAGACATATACTGATACCCAGTAACACAGACACACACTTACACCAAGTATCAGAGACATACACTGACACCAAGTAACAAAGACATACACTGATACCCAGTAACACAGACATGCACTGGCACCAAGTAACAGAGACATACACTGACACCAAGTAACAAAGACATACACTTACACCAAGTAACACAGAACTACACTGACACCAAGTAACAAAGACACACACTTACACTAAGTGCACAGACATACACTGACACCAAGTAACAAAGACATACACTGATACCCAGTAACACAGACACACACTTACACCAAGTAACAGAGACATACACTGACACCAAGTAACAAAGGCATACACTGACACCAAGTAACAAAGACATGCACTGACACCAAGTAACAAAGACGTACACTTACACCAAGTAACAAAGACATGCACTGACACCAAGTAACAAAGACATACGCTTGCACCAAGTAACACATACATACACTGACACCAAGTAACAAAGACACACACTTATAATAATTACACAGACATACACTGACACCAAGTAACAAAGACATGCACTGATACCCAGTAACACAGACACACACTTACACCAAGTAACAAAGACAGACACTGGTACCCAGTAACAAAGACAGACACTGATACCCAGTAACACAGACAGACACTAACACCAAGTCACAAAGACATACTCTGACACCCAGTAACAAATTAACACACTGACACCAAGTAACAAAGACACTCACTGACACCAAGTATACAAAGACATACAAAGACACCAAGTAACAAAGACATACACTGATACCCAGTAACACAGACACACACTTACACCAAGTAACAAAGACATACAAAGATACCCAGCCACACAGACACACACTTACACCAAGTATCACAGACATACTCAGACAACAAGTAACAAAGACATACACTGATACCCAGTAACACAGACACACACTTACACCATGTAACAAAGACATACACTGACACCAAGTAACAAAGACATACACTGATCCCTAGTAACACAGACATACACTGACACCAAGTAACAAAGACACTCACTTACTCCAAGTAACACAGACATACACTGACACCAAGTAACAAAGACATGCACTGATATCCAGTAACACAGACACAAACTTAAACCAAGTAACAATGACAGACACTGATACCCAAAAACACAGACACACTTACACCAAGTCACAAAGACATACACTGACACCCAGTAACAAAGACATACACTGACACCCAGTAACAAAGAAACCCAGTGACACCAAGGAACAAAGGCACACACTGACACCAAGTAACAATGAGATACACTGATACCCAGTAACACAGACACACTCTTACACCAAGCAACGAAGACATACACTGACACCAAGTAACAAAGACATTCACTGATACCCAGTAACACAGACACACACTTACACCAAGTAACAAAGACATACACTGACACCAAGTAACAAAGACATACACTGACATCAAGTAACAAAGGCATACATTGACACCCAGTAACAAAGACATACACTGACACCCAGTAACACAGCCACACACGGACACCAAGTAACAAAGACATACACTGACACCAAGTAACAAAGGCACACACTGACACCAAGTAACAATGACATACACTGATACCCAGTAACACAGACACACACCTACAACAAGCAACAAAGACATACACTGACACCAAGTAACAAAGACATTCACTGATACCCAGTAACACAGACACACACTTACACCAAGTATCACAGACATACACAGACACCAAGTAACAAAGACATACACTGATATCCAGTAACACAGACACACACTTACACCATGTAACAAAGACATACACTGACACCAAGTAACAAAGACATACACTGATCCCTAGTAACACAGACATACACTGACACCAAGTAACAAAGACACTCACTTACACCAAGTAACACAGACATGCACTGACACCAAGTAACAAAGACGTACACTTACACCAAGTAACAAAGGCATACACTGACACCCAGTAACAAAGACATACACTGACACCCAGTAACATAGACACACACTTATACTCAGTACACAGACATACACTGACAAACAGTAACACAGACAGACACTAACACCAAGTCACAAAGACATACACTGACACCCAGTAACAAATTAACACACTGACACCAAGTAACAAAGACACACACTGATCCCTAGTAACACAGACATACACTGACACCAAGTAACAAAGACACTCACTTACTCCAAGTAACACAGACATACACTGACACCAAGTAACAAAGACATGCACTGATATCCAGTAACACAGACACAAACTTAAACCAAGTAACAATGACAGACACTGATACCCAAAAACACAGACACACTTACACCAAGTCACAAAGACATACACTGACACCCAGTAACAAAGACATACACTGACACCCAGTAACAAAGAAACCCAGTGACACCAAGGAACAAAGGCACACACTGACACCAAGTAACAATGAGATACACTGATACCCAGTAACACAGACACACACTTACACCAAGCAACAAAGACATACACTGACACCAAGTAACAAAGACATTCACTGATACCCAGTAACACAGACACACACTTACACCAAGTAACAAAGACATACACTGACACCAAGTAACAAAGACATACACTGACACCAAGTAACAAAGGCATACATTGACACCCAGTAACAAAGACATACACTGACACCCCGTAACACAGACACACACGGACACCAAGTAACAAAGACATACACTGACACCAAGTAACAAAGGCACACACTGACACCAAGTAACAATGACATACACTGATACCCAGTAACACAGACACACACTTACAACAAGCAACAAAGACATACACTGACACCAAGTAACAAAGACATTCACTGATACCCAGTAACACAGACACACACTTACACCAAGTATCACAGACATACACAGACACCAAGTAACAAAGACATACACTGATATCCAGTAACACAGACACACACTTACACCATGTAACAAAGACATACACTGACACCAAGTCACAAAGACATACACTGATCCCTAGTAACACAGACATACACTGACACCAAGTAACAAAGACACTCACTTACACCAAGTAACACAGACATGCACTGACACCAAGTAACAAAGACGTACACTTACACCAAGTAACAAAGGCATACACTGACACCCAGTAACAAAGACATACACTGACACCCAGTAACATAGACACACACTTATACTCAGTACACCGACATACACTGACAAACAGTAACACAGACAGACACTAACACCAAGTCACAAAGACATACACTGACACCCAGTAACAAATTAACACACTGACACCAAGTAACAAAGACACACACTGACACCAATTATACAAAGACATACAAAGACACCAAGTAACAAAGACATACACTGATACCCAGTAACAAAGACACACACTTGCACCAAGTAACAAAGACATACAAAGATACCCAGCCACACAGGCACACACTTACACCAAGTATCACAGACATACACAGACACCAAGTAACAAAGACATACACTGATACCCAGTAACACAGACACACACTTACACCAAGTAACAAAGACATACACTGACACCAAGTAACAAAGACATACACTGACACCAAGTAACAAAGGCATACATTGACACCCAGTAACAAAGACATACACTGACACCCCGTAACACAGACACACACGGACACCAAGTAACAAAGACATACACTGACACCAAGTAACAAAGGCACACACTGACACCAAGTAACAATGACATACACTGATACCCAGTAACACAGACACACACTTACAACAAGCAACAAAGACATACACTGACACCAAGTAACAAAGACATTCACTGATACCCAGTAACACAGACACACACTTACACCAATTATCACAGACATACACAGACACCAAGTAACAAAGACATACACTGATATCCAGTAACACAGACACACACTTACACCATGTAACAAAGACATACACTGACACCAAGTAACAAAGACATACACTGATCCCTAGTAACACAGACATACACTGACACCAAGTAACAAAGACACTCACTTACACCAAGTAACACAGACATGCACTGACACCAAGTAACAAAGACGTACACTTACACCAAGTAACAAAGGCATACACTGACACCCAGTAACAAAGACATACACTGACACCCAGTAACATAGACACACACTTATACTCAGTACACCGACATACACTGACAAACAGTAACACAGACAGACACTAACACCAAGTCACAAAGACATACACTGACACCCAGTAACAAATTAACACACTGACACCAAGTAACAAAGACACACACTGACACCAATTATACAAAGACATACAAAGACACCAAGTAACAAAGACATACACTGATACCCAGTAACAAAGACACACACTTGCACCAAGTAACAAAGACATACAAAGATACCCAGCCACACAGGCACACACTTACACCAAGTATCACAGACATACACAGACACCAAGTAACAAAGACATACACTGATACCCAGTAACACAGACACACACTTACACCATGTAACAAAGACATACACTGACACCAAGTAACAAAGACATACACTGATCCCTAGTAACACAGACATACACTGACACCAAGTAACAAAGACACTCACTTACACCAAGTTACACAGACATACACTGACACCAAGTAACAAAGACATACACTGATATCCAGTAACACAGACACACACTTACACCAAGTAACAATGACAGACACTGATACCCAGTAACACAGAAACACACTTACACCAAGTCACAAAGACATACACTGACACCCAGTAACAAAGACATACACTGACACCCAGTAACAAAGAAACCCAATGACACCAAGTAACAAAGGCACACACTGACACCAAGTAACAATGACATTCACTGAAACCCAGGAACACAGACACACACTTACACCAAGCAACAAAGACATACACTGACACCAAGTAACAAAGACATTCACTGATACCCAGTAACACAGACACACACTTACACCAAGTAACAAAGACATACACTGACACCAAGTAACAAAGGCAAACATTGACACCCAGTAACAAAGACATACACTGACACCCAGTAACACAGACACACACGGACACCAAGTAACAAAGACATTCACTGATCCCCAGTAACACAGACACACACTTACGCCAAGCAACAAAGACATACACTGACACCAAGTAACAAAGACACACACTGACAACAAGTAACACAGACACACACTGACACCAAGTATCAAAGACATACACTGACACCAAGTAACAAAGACATACACTGACACCAAGTGACGAAGACATGCACTGAGACCCAGTAACACAGACACACACTTACACCAAGTAACAAAGACATGCACTGATACCCAGTAACACAGACACACACTTACACCAATTATCACAGACATACACAGACACCAAGTAACAAAGACATACACTGATACCCAGTAACACAAACACACTTACACCAAGTAACAAAGACATACACTGACACCAAGTCACAAAGACATACACTTACACCAAGTAACACAGACAAACACTGAGACCAAGTAACAAAGACATACACTTACACCAACTAACAAAGACACACACTTACACCAAGAAACACAGACATACACTGACACCAAGTAACAAAGATATACACTTACACCAAGTAACAAAGACACACACTTACACCAAGTAACAAAGACATACGCTGACACCAAGTAACAAAGACATGCACTTACACCAAGTAACACATACACACAGACACCAAGTAACAAATACATACACTGATACCCAGTAACACAGACAAACACTTACACCAAGTAACAAAGACATACACAGACACCAAGTAACAAATACATACACTTACACCAAATAACACAGACATACACTGACACCAAGTAACAAAGATATACACTTACACCAACTAACAAAGACACACACTTACACCAATTTACACAGACATTCACTGACACCAAGTAACAAAGACATGCACTTACACCAAGTAAGAAAGACACACACTGACACCAAGTAACACAGACCTACACTGACACCAAGTAACAAAGACATACACTGACACAAAGTAACAAAGACATACATTTACACCAAGTAACACAGACATACACTGACACCAAGTAACAAAGACATACACTTACACCAAGTAACAAAGACAGAAACTGACACCAATCAACAAAGACATACACTGATACCCACTAACACAGACACACACTTACACCAAGTAACAAAGACAGACAATGACACCAAAAAACAAAGACATATACTGATACCCAGGAACACAGACACACACTTACACCAAGTAACAGAGACATACACTGACACCATGGCTCGGAGAGCATCTGCAGCACACTGTCGGCAATGCTGCATGCCTTTATTTAAACCACTGCAAAAAAAAAAACCCTTAGCAAATGTAATCACCTCTAAGTCTGCCAAATGATGCTTCACCTCCCGAAGGACGTGGATGAGCTTTCCGGACGTCGATGGTGGGCACTGAGGAAATGGCTTATTACCTGCACCAGATTCCACCCCCCCTCCCCCCCCTTTACCCCCCTTTCACCCCCCCCACCCCCGTCCCCTTCCCTGCTCCACCCTCTCAGCTCACCCCCTCACAACCCCGTCCCAGCCCCCCCCCCCTCGCACCATCTTCACCCCGCACCCCCTTCCCCTGCACCCCCCCCACCCCCTCCCTCTACCCCTCCCCCTTGCATCCCCTCCTCCCACCGGCACCATCCTACACCTGTGTAGGGGCCCCAACAACCCCACTGCCTTGTGGGCGTCTCGGGAGAGACCAAGGCTAAGGGAGTAAACCCTAACAGAAAATCCGGAGCGGAACCCCGCAGGCGGTCATGTGTCACCTTTGGCATGTTTCCGGCAGTTCCTGCAGCCATACTGGTGCCAAACGTCGTGTCCTGCACTCCTTTGGACCCCACCAGAAAGGCCGAGAGGGGGGTTTTGACGACTGGGCAACTCTCAACCTCCATAAATTTGCCCAGGCATGCGCCATGGAGAGGTCACTCCATAGTTGCCTCACAGCGACTGAAACAACACGGAAGGCAGCAGTTACGGGTTATAAGTCCAGATAAATTGGCGTAGAAACTGGGCGCCACGGGTTGCCTTTGTCGGTGGGAGAGGTCATTGCACCTCACTGGACAGCTACCGCCCGCCTCAAACCGGGCAGCCCCCGGTCAATAAGGTTCTGTCCCGCCACAGTCTGCCTGCTTCAATGGGTGCTTGGAGCTCAGGGTCATTGCCCGAAAGGTGGACTGATACACCGCACCAAACAACATGAAAAAAGGAAAGAAGGTACCAGCCCTTCGCTTTGCAAGCTGGAACGTCAGAACTATGTGTCCTGGCCTGTCGGAAGACCTTACACAAATCAACGATTCTCGGAAGACCGCCATCATTAACAACGAGCTCAGTAGACTCAATGTGGACATTGCAGCACTTCAGGAGACTCGCCTCCCCGCGAGTGGCTCTCTAGCAGAGCAAGACTACACCTTCTTCTGGCAGGGCAGGGATCCTGAAGAACCAAGACAGCATGGAGTGGGCTTCGCCATCAGAAACTCCTTGCTCAGCATGATAGAGCCTCCCTCAAATGGCTCGGAACGCATACTGTCCATCCGACTGCTCACCACCTCTGGTCCAGTACACCGACTCAGCATCTATGCTCCAACACTCTGTTCCGCACCTGAAGCTAAAGACCAGTTCTATGAACAACTCCATAACATCATTAGCAGCATCCCCAACACCGAACACCTATTCCTGCTGGGGGACTTTAATGCCAGGGTTGGGGCCGACCATGACTCATGGCCCTCCTGCCTTGGGCGCTATGGCGTTGGAAGGATGAATGAGAACGGGCAGAGACTGCTTGAGTTGTGTACCTATCATAACCTCTGCATCACCAACTCGTTCTTTCACACTAAACCCTGTCACCAGGTTTCATGGAGGCACCCAAGATCACGTCGTTGGCACCAGCTAGACCTCATTGTCACAAGGCGAGCCGCCTTAAACAGTGTTCAAATCACACGCAGCTTCCACAGTGCGGACTGCGACACCGACCACTCCCTGGTGTGCAGCAAGGTTAGACTCAGACCAAAGAAGTTGCATCATTCCAAGCAGAAGGGCCACCCGCGCATCAACACGAGCAGAATTTCTCACCCACAGCTGTTACAAAAATTTCTAAATTCACTTGTAACAGCCCTTCAAAACACTCCCACAGGGGATGCTGAGACCAAGTGGGCCCACATCAGAGACGCCATCTATGAGTCAGCTTTGACCACCTACGGCAAAAGTGCGAAGAGAAATGCAGACTGGTTTCAATCTCATAATGAAGAGTTGGAACCTGTCATAGCCGCTAAGCGCATTGCACTTTTGAACTACAAGAAAGCCCCCAGCGATTTAACATCCGCAGCACTTAAAGCAGCCAGAAGTACTGCACAAAGAACAGCTAGGCGTTGCGCAAACGACTACTGGCAACACCTATGCAGTCATATTCAGCTGGCCTCAGACACCGGAAACATCAGAGGAATGTATGATGGCATGAAGAGAGCTCTTGGGCCAACCATTAAGAAGATCACCCCCCTCAAATCTAAATCGGGGGACATAATCACTGACCAACGCAAACAGATGGACCGCTGGGTTGAGCACTACCTAGAACTGTACTCCAGGGAGAATGCTGTCACTGAGACTGCCCTCAATGCAGCCCAGCCTCTACCAGTCATGGATGAGCTGGACATACAGCCAACCAAATCGGAACTCAGTGATGCCATTGATTCCCTAGCCAGCGGAAAAGCCCCTGGGAAGGACAGCATTACCCCTGAAATAATCAAGAGTGCCAAGCCTGCTATACTCTCAGCACTACATGAACTGCTATGCCTGTGCTGGGACGAGGGAGCAGTACCCCAGGACATGCGCGATGCCAACATCATTACCCTCTATAAAAACAAAGGTGACCGCGGTGACTGCAACAACTACCGTGGAATCTCCCTGCTCAGCATAGTGGGGAAAGTCTTTGCTTGAGTCGCTCTGAACAGGCTCCAGAAGCTGGCCGAGCGCGTCTACCCTGAGGCACAGTGTGGCTTTCGTGCAGAGAGATCGACTATTGACATGCTGTTCTCCCTTCGTCAGATACAGGAGAAATGCCGTGAACAACAGATGCCCCTCTACATTGCTTTCATTGATCTCACCAAAGCCTTTGACCTCGTCAGCAGACGTGGTCTCTTCAGACTACTAGAAAAGATCGGATGTCCACCAAAGCTACTAAGTATCATCACCTCATTCCATGACAATATGAAAGGCACAATTCAACATGGTGGCTCCTCATCAGAGCCCTTTCCTATCCTGAGTGGTGTGAAACAGGGCTGTGTTCTCGCACCCACACTTTTTGGGATTTTCTTCTCCCTGCTGCTTTCACATGCGTTCAAATCCTCTGAAGAAGGAATTTTCCTCCACACAAGATCAGGGGGCAGGTTGTTCAACCTTGCCCGTCTAAGAGCGAAGTCCAAAGTACGGAAAGTCCTCATCAGAGAACTCCTCTTTGCTGACGATGCTGCTTTAACATCTCACACTGAAGAATGCCTGCAGAGTCTCATCGACAGGTTTGCGTCTGCCTGCAATGAATTTGGCCTAACCATCAGCCTCAAGAAAACGAACATCATGGGGCAGGATGTCAGAAATGCTCCATCCATCAATATTGGCGACCACGCTCTGGAAGTGGTTCAAGAGTTCACCTACCTAGGCTCAACTATCACCAGTAACCTGTCTCTAGATGCAGAAATCAACAAGCGCATGGGTAAGGCTTCCACTGCTATGTTCAGACTGGCCAAGAGAGTGTGGGAAAATGGCGCACTGACACGGAACACAAAAGTCCGAGTGTATCAGGCCTGTGTCCTCAGTACCTTGCTCTACGGCAGCGAGGCCTGGACAACGTATGCCAGCCAAGAGCGACGTCTCAATTCATTCCATCTTCGCTGCCTTCGGAGAATACTTGGCATCAGGTGGCAGGACTATATTTCCAACACAGAAGTCCTTGAAGCGGCCAACATCCCCAGCTTATACACACTACTGAGTCAGCGGCGCTTGAGATGGCTTGGCCATGTGAGCCGCATGGAAGATGGCAGGATCCCCAAAGACACATTGTACAGCGAGCTCGCCACTGGTATCAGACCCACCGGCCGTCCATGTCTCCGTTATAAAGACGTCTGCAAACGCGACATGAAATCGTGTGACATTGATCACAAGTCGTGGGAGTCAGTTGCCAGCATTCGCCAGAGCTGGCGGGCAGCCATAAAGACAGGGCTAAATTGTGGCGAGTCGAAGAGACTGAGTAGTTGGCAGGAAAAAAGACAGAGGCGCAAGGGGAGAGCCAACTGTGCAACAGCCCCAACAAACAAATTTCTCTGCAGCACCTGTGGAAGAGCCTGTCACTCCAGAATTGGCCTTTATAGCCACTCCAGGCGCTGCTTCACAAACCACTGACCACCTCCAGGCGCGTATCCATTGTCTCTCGAGATAAGGAGGCCCAAAAGAAAAAAAGATGAAGTAACAAAGACATACACTGATACCCAGTAACACAGACATGCACTGACACCAAGTAACAGAGACATACACTGACACCAAGTAAAAAAGACATACACTTACACCAAGTAACACAGAACTACACTGACACCAAGTAACAAAGACACACACTTACACTAATTGCACAGACATACACTGACACCAAGTAACAAAGACATACATTGATAACCAGAAACACAGACACACACTAACACCAAGTCACAAAGACATACACTGACACCCAGTAACGAAGACAAACACTGACACCCAGTAACAAAGAAACACACCGACACCAAGTAACAAAGACACACACTGACACCAAGTATACAAAGACATACACAGACACCAAGTAACAAAGACATACACTGATACCCAGTAACACAGACACACACTTACACCAAGTAACAAAGACATACACTGATACCCAGCCACACAGACACACACTTACACCAAGTATCACAGACATACACAGACACCAAGTAACAAAGACATACACTGATACCCAGTAACACAGACACACACTTACACCATGTAACAAAGACATACAATGACACCAAGTAACAAAGACATACACTGATCCCCAGTAACACAGACATACACTGACACCAAGTAACAAAGACACACACTTACACCAAGTAACACAGACATACACTGACATCAAGTAACAAAGACATGCACTGATATCCAGTAACACAGACACACACTTTCACCAAGTAACAATGACAGGCACTGATACCCAGTAACACAGACACACACTTACAACAAGTAACAAAGACATACACTGACACCCAGTAACAAATACATTCACTGACACCCAGTAACAGAGACACACACTTACACCAAGTAACAAAGACATACACTGACACCAAGTAACAAAGACGTACAGTGACACCAAGCAACAAAGGCATACACTGACACCCAGTAACAAAGACATACACTGATCCCCAGTAACACAGACACACACGGACACCAAGTAACAAAGACATACACTGACACCCAGTAACAAAAACATACACTGACACCCAGTAACAAAGACATACACTGACACATAGGAACAGAGACATTCACTGATCCCCAGTAACACAGGCACACACTTACACCAATTAACAAAGACATGCACTGACACCAAGTAACAAAGACACACACTGACACCAGGTAACACAGACACACACTTACACCAAGTAACAAAGACATACACTGACACCAAGTAACAAAGACATACACTGACACCAAGTAACATAGGCATACAATGACACCCAGTAACAAAGACATACACTGACACCCAGTAACACAGACACACACGGACACCAAGTAACAAAGACATACACAGACACCAAGTAACGAAGACATACTCTGATACCCAGTAACACAGACGCACACTTACACCAGGTAACAAAGACATACACTGATACCCAGTATCACAGACACACACATGCACCAAGTATCACAGACATACACAGACACAAAGTAACAAAGACATACACTGATACCCAGTAACACAGACACACACTTACACCAAGTAACAAAGACATACACTGACACCAAGTAACAAAGGCATACAATTACACCAAGTAACACAGGCATACACTGACACCAAGTAACAAAGACATACACTTACACCAACTAACAAAGACACACACTTACACCAAGAAACACAGACATACACTGACACCAAGTAACAAAGACATACACTTACAACAAGTAACAAAGACACACACTTACACCAAGTAACAAAGACACACACTGACACCAAGTAACACAGACATACACTTACACGAAGTAACACAGACATACACTGACACCAAGTTACAAATACATACACTGACACCAAGTAACAAAGACATACACTGATACCCAGTAACACAGACACACACTTACACCAAGTAACAAAGACAGACACTGATACCCAGTAGCAGAGACACACACTAACACCAAGTCACAAAGACATACACTGACACCCAGTAACAAAGACATACACTGACACCCATTAAAAAAGACACACACTGACACCAAGTAACAAAGACATCCACTGACCCAAATTAACAAATACATACACTGATACCCAGTAACAAAGACACACACTTACACCAAGTAACAAATGCATACACTGACTCCAAGTAACAAAGACATACACTTACAACAAGTAACAAAGACATACACTGACACCAAGTAACAAAGACATACACTGATACCCAGTAACACAGACACACACGTACACCAAGTAACAAAGACATACACTGATACCCAGCCACACAGACACACACTTACACCAAGTATCACAGACATACACAGACACCAAGTAACAAAGACATACACTGATACCCAGTAACACAGGCACACACTTGCACCATGTAAGAAAGACATACACAGACACCAAGTAACAATGACATACACTGACACCAAGTAACAAAGACATACACTGTTCCCCAGTAACACAGACATACACTGAAACCAAGTAACAAAGACACACACTTACACCAAGTAACACAGACATACACTGACATCAAGTAACAAAGACATGCACTGATATCCAGTAACACAGACACACACTAACACCAAGTAACAATGATAGACACTGATACCCACTAACGCAGACACACACTTACACCAAATCACAAAGACATACACTGACACCCAGTAACAAAGACATACACTGACACGCAGTAACAAAGACACACAATGACACCAAGTAACAAAGGCACACACTAACACCAAGTAACAATTACATACACTGATACACAGCCACACAGACACACACTTACACCAAGTATCACCGACATACACAGACACCAAGTAACAAAGACATACACTGATACCCAGTAACACAGACACTCACATACACCATGTAACAAAGACATACACTGATCCCCAGTCACACAGACATACACTGACACCAAGTAACAAAGACACACACTTACACCAAGTAACAAAGACGTACACTGACATCAAGTAACAAAGACATGCACTGATATCCAGTAACACAGACACACACTTACACCAAGTAACAATGACAGACACGGATACCCAGTAACACAGACACACACTTACACCCAGTAACAAAGACATACACTGACACCCAGTAACAAAGACATACAATGACACCCAGTAACAAAGACACACAATGACACCAAGTAACAAAGGCACACACTAACACCAAGTAACAATGACATACACTGATACCCAGTCACACAGACACACACTTACACCAAGTAACAAAGACATACACTGGCACCAAGTAACAAAGACATTCACTGACACCAAGTAACAAAGACATACACTGACACCAAGCAACAAACGCATACACTGACACACAGTAACAAAGACATACAAAGATACCCAGTGACACAGACACACACGGACACCAAGTAACAAAGACGTACACTGACACCCAGTAACAAAGACACACACTTACACCAAGTAACAAAGACAGACACTGATACCCAGTAACACAGACACACACTTACACCAGGTAACAAAGACATACACTGACAACAAGTCACAAAGACATACACTGATACCCAGTAACACAGACACACACTTACACAAAGTAACACAGACATACACTGACACCCAGTAACACAGACACACACTTACACCCATAAACAAAGACATACACTGACACCCAGTAACAAAGACATACAATGACACCCAGTAACAAAGACACACAATGACACCAAGTAACAAAGGCACACACTAACACCAAGTAACAATGACATTCACTGATCCCCAGTAATACAGACACACACTTACACCAAGCAACAAAGACACACTCTGACACCAAGTAACACAGACACACACTTACACCAAGTAACAAAGACATACACTGACACCAAGTAACAAAGGCATACAATGACACCCAGTAACAAAGACATACACTGACACCCAGTAACACAGACACACAAGGACACCAAGTAACAAAGACATACTCAGACACCAAGTAACGAAGACAGACTCTGATACCCAGTAACACGGACGCACACTTACACCAAGTAACAAAGACATACACTGATACCCAGTAACACAGACACACACATACACCAGGTATCACAGACATACACAGACACCAAGTAACAAAGACATACACTGATACCCAGGAACACAGACACACACTTACACCAAGTAACAAAGACATACGCTGACACCAAGTAACAAAGACATACACTTACACCAAGCAACACAGACTTAAACTGACACCCAGGAACAAAGACATGCACTCACACCCAGTAACAAAGACACACAATGACACCAAGTAACAAAGGCACACACTGACACCAAGTAACAAAGACATACACTGACACCAAGTCACAAAGACATTCACTGATACCCAGTAACACAGACACACACTGAAACCAAGTTACAAAGACATACACTGATACCCGGTAACACAGACACACACTTACACCAAGTATCACAGACATACACAGACACCAACTAACAAAGACAAACACTGATACCCAGTAACACAGACAAACACTGACACCAAGTAACAAAGACATACACCGACACCAAGTAAAAAATACATACACTTACACCAAATAACACAGACATACACTGACACCAAGTAACAAAGATATACTCTTACACCAACTAACAAAGACACACACTTACACCAAGTTACACAGACATCCACTGACACCAAGTAACAAAGACATGCACTTACACCAAGTAAGAAAGACACACACTTACACCAAGTAACACAGACATCCACTGATACCAAGTAACATAGACATATACAGATACCCAGCAATACAGACACACTCTGACACCAAGTAACAAAGACATGCACTGACACCCAGTAAAAAATACATGCACTGACACCCAGTAACAAAGACACATACTGACACCAAGTAACAAAGACATGCACTGATACCCAGTAACACAGACACACACTTACACCAAGTAACAAAGACATACACTGACACCAAGTAACAAAGACATACACTAACACCAAGTAAAAAAGGCATACACTGACAACAAGTAACAAATACATACACTGAGACGCAGTAACACAGACACACACTTACACCAATTAACAAAGACATACACTGATACCCAGTTACACAGACACACACATCCACCAAGTAACACAGACACACACTGAAAACAAGTAAGAAAGACACACACTTACACCAAGTAACACAGACATCCACTGACACCAAGTAACAAAGACATATACAGATACCCAGCAATACAGACACACTCTTACACCAAGTAACAAAGACAGACACTGATGCCCAGTAACAAAGACATGCACTGACACCCAGTAACAATGACATGCACTGACACCCAGTAACAAAGACACACACTGACACCAAGTTACAAAGACATGCACTGATACCCAGTAACACAGACACACAATTACACCAAGTAACAAAGACATACACTTACAACAAGTAACAAAGACATACACTGACAACAAGTAACAAAGACATACACTGAGACGCAGTAACACAGACACACACTTACACCAATTAACAAAGAAATACACTGATCCCCAGTTACACAGACACACACATACAACATGCAACACAGACACACACTGACACCAAGTAACAAAGACATACACTGATACCCAGTAACACAGACACACACTTGCACCAAGTAACAAAGACATACACTGACACCAAGTAACAAAGAGATACACTTACACCAATTAAAAAAGACATACACTGACACCAAGTAACAAAGACATACACTGATACCCAGTAACACAGACACACACTTACACCAAGTAACAAAGACAGACACTGATACCCAGTGACACAGACATACACTTACACCATGTATCAAAGACATACACTGACACCACGTAGCAAAGACATACACTTACACCAAGTAACAAAGACATACGCTGACACCAAGTAACAAAGACATACACTTACACCAAGTAACAAAGACATTCACTGACACCAAGTAACAAAGACATACACTTACACCAAGTAACACAGACATACAATGACACCAAGTAACAAAGACACACACTTACACCAAGTAACAAAGACAGACAATGACACCAAGTAACAAAGACATACACTGATACCCAGTAACACAGACACACACTTACACCAAGTAACAGAGACATACACTGACACCAAGTAACAAAGGCATACACTTACACCAAGTAACAAAGACATGCACTGACACCAAGTAACAAAGACGTACACTTGCACCAAGTAACACAGACATATACTGATACCCAGTAACACAGGCACACACTTACACGAAGTAACAAAGACATACACTGACACCAATTAACAAAGACATAAACTGACACCCAGCAACAAAGACACACACTGACACCCAGTAACAAAGACACACACTGTCACCAAGTAACAAAGACATCCACTGACACAAATTAACAAAGACATTCACTGATACCCAGTAACAGACACACACTTACAACAAGTAACAAAGACATACACTGATACCCAGCCACACAGACACACACTTACACCAAGTATCACAGACATACACAGACACCAAGTTACAAAGACATACACTGATACCCAGTAACACAGACACACACTTACACCATGTAACAAAGACATACACTGACACCAGGTAACAAAGACATACACTTACACCAAGTAACACAGACATACACTGACACCAAGAAACAAAGACACACACTTAGACCAAGTAACACAGACATACACTGACACCAAGTAACAAAGACATACACTGATACCCAGTAACACAGACACACACTTACACCAAGTAACAATGACAGACACTGATACCCAGTAACACAGACACACACTTACACCAAGTGACCAAGAATTAACCTGACACCCAGTAACAAAGACATACACTCACACCCAGTAACAAAGACACACAATGACACCAAGTAACAAAGGCACACACTGACACCAAGTAACAAAGACATACACTGATACCCAGTAACACAGACACACACTTACACCAAGTAACAAAGACATACACTGACACCAAGTAACAAAGACATTCACTGATACCCAGTAATACAGACACACACTTACACCAAGTAACAAAGACATACACTGATACTCAGTTACACAGACACACACTTACACCAAGGAATAAAGGCATTCACAGAGACACCAAGTAACAAAGGCATACACTGACACCCAGTAACAAAGACATACACTGACACCCAGTAAAAAAAACATACACTGACACCAAGTAACAAAGGCATTCACTGATCCCCAGTAACACAGACACACACTTACACCAAGTAACAAAGACATACACTGATACTCAGTAACACAGACACACACTTACACCAAGTAACAAAGAAATACACTGACACCAAGTAACAAAGACATACACTTACACCAAGTAACAAAGACATACACTGACACCAAGTAACAAAGACACACACTGATACCCAGTAACACAGACACACACTTACACCAAGTAACACAGACGTATACTGACACCAAGAAACAAAGACATACACTGACACCAAGTAACAAAGACATACACTGATACCCAGTAACACAGACACACACTGACACCAAGTAACAAAGACAGACACTTACACCAAGTAACAAAGACATGCACTGTCACCAAGTAACAAAGACATACACTTACACCAAGTAACAAAGACATACACTGATACCCAGTAACACAGACATGCATTTACACCAAGTATCAAAGACATACACTGACACCAAGTAACAAAGACATACACTGACACCAAGTAACACAGACATACACTGACACCAAGTAACAAAGACAGACACTTACACCAAGTAACAAAGACAAACACTGACACCAAGTAACAAAGACATACACTGATACCCAGTAACACAGACACACACTTACACCAAGTAACACAGACATACACTGACTCCAAGTAACAAAGACAGACACTGATACCCAGTAACACAGACACACACTTACACCAAGTAACAGAGACAAACAATGACACCAAGTAACAAAGGCATACACTTACACCAAGTAACAGAGACATGCGCTGACACCAAGTAACAAAGACGTACACTTACACCAAGTAACAAAGACATACACTGACACCAAGTAACACAGACATACACTGACACCAAGTAACAAAGACACACAGTTACACCAAGTACACAGACATACACTGACAGCAAGTAACAAAGACATACACTGATACCCAGTAAGACAGACACACACTTACACCAAGTAACAAAGACAGACAGACAGACACTGATACCCAGTAACAAAGACATACACTGATACCTTGTAACACAGACATACACTAACACCAAGTCACAAAGAAATACACTGACACGCAGCAACAAAGACAAACACTGACACCCAGTAACAAAGAAACACACTGACACCAAGTAACAAAGACAAACACTGACACTAAGTATGCAAAGACGTACACAGACACCAAGGAACAAAGACATACACTGATACCCATAATCACAGACACACACTTTCAGCAAGTAACAAATACATACACTGACAACAAGTAACAAAGAGACAAACTTACACCAAGTAACAAAGGCATACACTGATACCCAGTAACACAGACACACACTTACACCAAGTAACAAAGACAGACACTCAAACCCAGTAACAGAGACACACACTTACACCAAGTCACAAAGACATGCTCTGACACCCAGCATCAAAGGCATACACTGACACCCAGTCACAAAGACACACACTGACACCAAGAAACAAAGACACACACTGACACCAAGTAACAAAGACATCCACTGACACAAATTAACAAAGACATACACTGATACCCAGTAACACAGACACACAATTACACCAAGTATCACAGACATACACAGACACCAAGTAACAAAGACACACACTTAGACCAAGTAACACAGACATACACTGACACCAAGTAACAAAGACATGCACTGATACCCAGTAACACAGACACACACTTACACCAAGTAACAATGACAGACACTGATACCCAGTAACACAGACACACATTTACACCAAGTCACAAAGACTTAAACTGACACCCAGTAACAAAGACATACACTCACACCCAATAACAAAGACACACAATGACACCAAGTAACAAAGGCACACACTGACACCAAGTAAAAAAGACAGACACTGATACCCTGTAACACAGACACACACTAACACCAAGTCACAAAGAAATACACTGACACCCAGTAACAAAGACAAACACTGACACCCAGTAACAAAGAAACATACTGACACCAAGTAACAAAGACAAACACTGACACCAAGTATACAAAGACATACACAAACAACAAGTAACAAAGACATACACTGATACCCAGAATCACAGACACACACTTTCACCAAGTAACAAATACATACACTGACACCAAGTAACAAAGACACAAACTTACACCAAGTAACACAGACATACACTGACACAAAGTATCAAAGACATACACTGACACCAAGTAACAAAGACATACACTTACACCAAGTAACAAAGGCATACACTGATACCCAGTAAAACAGACACACACTTACACCAAGTAACAAAGACAGACACTGAAACCCAGTAACAGAGACACACACTTACACCAAGTCACAAAGACATACACTGACACCCGGCAACAAAGGCATACACTGACACCCAGTAACAAAGACACACACTGAAACCAAGTAACAAAGACACACACTGACACCAAGTAACAAAGACATCCACTGACACAAATTAACAAAGACATACACTGATACCCAGTAACACAGACGCACAGTTACACCAAGTATCACAGACATACACAGACACCAAGTAACAAAGACACACACTTAGACCAAGTAACACAGACATACACTGACACCAAGGAGCAAAGGCATGCACTGATACCCAGTAACGCAGACACACACTTACACCAAGTAACAATGACAGACACTGATACCCAGTAACACAGACACACATTTACAACAAGTCACAAAGACTTAAACTGACACCCAGTAACAAAGACATACACTCACACCCAATAACAAAGACACACAATGACACCAAGTAACAAAGGCACACACTGACACCAAGTAACAAAGACATACACTGATACCCAGTAACACAGCCACACACTTACACCAAGTAACAAAGACATACACTGACACCAAGTAACAAAGACATTCACTGATACCCAGGAACACAGACACACACTTACACCAAGTAACAAAGACATACACTGACACCAAGTAACAAAGACATACACTGATACCCAGGAACACAGACACACACTTACACCAAGTAACAAAGACATGCACTGTCACCAAGTAACAAAAACATACACTTACACCAAGTAACAAAGACATACACTGACACCAAGTAACAAAGAAATACACTTAGAACAAGATAAACAGACATACTATGACACCCAGTAACACAGACACACACTTACACCAAGTAACAAAGACAGAAACTGATACCCAGTAACACAGACACACACTTACACCAAGTCACAAAGACAAACACTGAACCCCAGTAACAAAGACACACACTGACACCAAGTAACAAAGACACAAACTGACACCAAGTAACAAAGACATACACAGACACCAAGTAACGAAGACATGCACTGATACCCAGTAACACAGACACACACTTACACCAAGTATCACAGACATACACAGACACCAAGTAACAAAGACTTACACTGATACCCAGTAACGCAGACACACACTTACACCAAGGAACAAAGACATACACTGACACCCAGTAACAAAGACATACACTTACACCAAGTAACACAGACATACACTGAGACCAAGTAGCAAAGCCATACACTTACACCAACTAACAAAGACACACACTTACACCAGGTAACACAGACATACACTGACACCACGTAACAAAGAGATACACTTGCACCAAGTAACAAAGACACACACTTACACCAAGTAACAAAGACATACACTGACACGAAGAAACAAAGACATACACTTACATCAAGTCATACAGACATACACTGACACCAAGTAACAACTACATATACTGACACCAAGTAACAAAGTCACAAACCTACACCAAGTAACACAGACATACACTGACACCAAGTATCAAAGACATACACTGACACCAAGTAACAAAGACATACACTTACACCAAGTAGCAAAGACATACACTGATACCCAGTAACACAGACACACACTTACACCAAGTCACAAAGACATACACTGACACCCAGTACAAAGACATACAATGACACCCAGTAACAAAGACACACTCTGACACCAAGTAATAAAGACACACACTGACACCAAGTAACAAAGACATACACTGATACCCAGTAACACAGACACACAGTTACACCAGGTAACAAAGACATAGACTGACACCAAGTAACTAAGACATACACTGACACCAATTAACAAAGACATACACTGATACCCAGTAACACAGACACACACTGACACCAAGTAACAAATACGTACACTGATACCTAGTAACAAATGCATACACTTACACAAAGTAACAAAGACATACACTGACACCAAGTAACAAAGACATACACTTACACCAAGGAGCAAAGGCATGCACTGATAACCAGTAACGCAGACACACACTTACACCAAGTAACAATGACAGACACTGATACCCAGTAACACAGACACACATTTACACCAAGTCACAAAGACTTAAACTGACACCCAGTAACAAAGACATACACTCACACCCAATAACAAAGACACACAATGACACCAAGTAACAAAGGCACACACTGACACCAAGTAACAAAGACATACACTGATACCCAGTAACACAGCCACACACTTACACCAAGTAACAAAGACATACACTGACACCAAGTAACAAAGACATTCACTGATACCCAGGAACACAGACACACACTTACACCAAGTAACAAAGACATACACTGACACCAAGTAACAAAGACATACACTGATACCCAGTAGCACACACACACACTGACACCAAGTAACAAAGACATACACTGATACTCAGTTACACAGACACACACTTACTCCAAGTAACAAAGACATTCACTGACACCAAGTAACAAAGGCATACAATGACACCCAGTAACACCGACACACACGGACACCAAGTAACAAAGGCATACACTGACACCCAGGAACAAAAACATATACTGACACCAAGTAACAAAGACATTCACTGATCCCCAGTAGCGCAGACACACACTTACACCAAGTAACAAAGACATACACTGATACTCAGTAACACAGACACACACGTACACCAAGTATCACAGACATACACAGACACCAAGTAACAAAGACACACACTTAGACCAAGTAACACAGACATACACTGACACCAAGTAACAAAGACATGCACTGATACCCAGTAACACAGACACACACTTACACCAAGTAACAATGACAGACACTGATACCCAGTAACACAGACACACATTTACACCAAGTCACAAAGACTTAAACTGACACCCAGTAACAAAGACATACACTCACACCCATTAACAAAGACACACAATGACAGCAAGTAACAAAGGCACACACTGATACCAAGTAACAAAGACATACACTGATACCCAGTAACACAGACACACACTTACACCAAGTACACAAAGACATACACTGACACCAAGTAACAAAGACATTCACTGATACCCAGGAACACAGACACACACTTACACCAAGTAACAAAGACATACACTGACACCATGTAACAAAGACATACACTGATACCCAGTAGCACAGACACACACTGACACCAAGTAACAAAGACATACACTGATACTCAGTTACACAGACACACACTTACGCCAAGTAACAAAGACTTTCACTGACACCAAGTAACAAAGGCATACAATGACACCCAGTAACACAGACACACACGGACACCAAGTAACAAAGACATACACTGACATCCAGGAACAAAAACATACACTGACACCCAGTAACAAAAACATATACTGATACCAAGTAACAAAGACATTCAATGATCCCCAGTAACACAGACACACACTTACACCAAGTAACAAAGACATACACTGATACTCAGTAACACAGACACTCACTTACACCAAGTAACAAAGAAATACACTGACACCAAGTAACAAAGACATACACTTGCACCAAGTAACAAAGACATACACTGACTCCAAGTAACAAAGACATACACTGATACCCAGTAACACAGACACACACTTACACCAAGTAACCAAGACAGACAATGACACCAAGTAACAAAGACATACACTGATACCCAGTAACACAGACACACACTTACACCAAGTAACAGAGACGTATACTGACACCAAGTAACAAAGACATACACTTGCACCAAGTAACAAAGACATGCACTGTCACCAATACACAAAAACATACACTTACACCAAGTAACAAAGACATACACTGACACCAAGTAACAAAGAAATACACTTAGACCAAGATAAACAGACATACACTGACACCCAGTAACACAGACACACACTTACACCAATTAACAAAGAGAGAAACTGATACCCAGTAACACAGACACACACTTACACCAAGTCACAAAGACAAACACTGAACCCCAGTAACAAAGACACACACTGACACCAAGTAACAAAGACACAAACTGACACCAAGTAACAAAGACATACACAGACACCAAGTAACGAAGACATGCACTGATACCCAGTAACACAGACACACACTTACACCAAGTATCACAGACATACACAGACACCAAGTAACAAAGACTTACACTGATACCCAGTAACGCAGACACACACTTACACCAAGGAACAAAGACATACACTGACACCCAGTAACAAAGACATACACTTACACCAAGTAACACAGACATACACTGAGACCAAGTAGCAAAGCCATACACTTACACCAACTAACAAAGACACACACTTACACCAGGTAACACAGACATACACTGACACCACGTAACAAAGAGATACACTTGCACCAAGTAACAAAGACACACACTTACACCAAGTAACAAAGACATACACTGACACGAAGAAACAAAGACATACACTTACATCAAGTCATACAGACATACACTGACACCAAGTAACAACTACATATACTGACACCAAGTAACAAAGTCACAAACCTACACCAAGTAAGACAGACATGCACTGACACCAAGTATCAAAGACATACACTGACACCAAGTAACAAAGACATACACTTACACCAAGTAGCAAAGACATACACTGATACCCAGTAACACAGACACACACTTACACCAAGTCACAAAGACATACACTGACACCCAGTACAAAGACATACACTGACACCCAGTAACAAAGACACACTCTGACACCAAGCAATAAAGACACACACTGACACCAAGTAACAAAGACATACACTGATACCCAGTAACACAGACACACAGTTACACCAGGTAACAAAGACATAGACTGACACCAAGTAACTAAGACATACACTGACACCAATTAACAAAGACATACACTGATACCCAGTAACACAGACACACACTGACACCAAGTAACAAATACGTACACTGATACCTAGTAACAAATGCATACACTTACACAAAGTAACAAAGACATACACTGACACCAAGTAACAAAGACATACACTTACACGATGTAACAAAGACATACACTGATGCCCAGTAACACAGACACACACTTACACCAGATATCACAGACATACACAGACACCAACTAACAAAGAGATACACTGATACCCAGAAACACACACAAACACTTACGCCACGTAACAGACATACACTGACACCAAGTAACAAAGATATACACTTACACCAACTAACAAAGACGCACACTTGCACCAAGTTACACAGACATACACTGATACCAAGTAACAAAGACATGCACTTACACCAAGTAAGAAAGACACACACTTACACCAAGTAACAAAGACATACACTGACACCCAGCGACAGAGACACACTCTTACACCAAGTAACAAAGACAGACACTGATACCCAGTAACACAGACACACATTTACACCAAGTCACAAAGACTTAAACTGACACCCAGTAACAAAGACATACACTCACACCCATTAACAAAGACACACAATGACAGCAAGTAACAAAGGCACACACTGATACCAAGTAACAAAGACATACACTGATACCCAGTAACACAGACACACACTTACACCAAGTACACAAAGACATACACTGACACCAAGTAACAAAGACATTCACTGATACCCAGGAACACAGACACACACTTACACCAAGTAACAAAGACATACACTGACACCAAGTAACAAAGACATACACTGATACCCAGTAGCACAGACACACACTGACACCAAGTAACAAAGACATACACTGATACTCAGTTACACAGACACACACTTACGCCAAGTAACAAAGACTTTCACTGACACCAAGTAACAAAGGCATACAATGACACCCAGTAACACAGACACACACGGACACCAAGTAACAAAGACATACACTGACATCCAGGAACAAAAACATACACTGACACCCAGTAACAAAAACATATACTGATACCAAGTAACAAAGACATACACTGATACTCAGTAACACAGACACACACTTACACCAAGTAACAAAGAAATACACTGACACCAAGTAACAAAGACATACACTTGCACCAAGTAACAAAGACATACACTGACTCCAAGTAACAAAGACATACACTGATACCCAGTAACACAGACACACACTTACACCAAGTAACCAAGACAGACAATGACACCAAGTAACAAAGACATACACTGATACCCAGTAACACAGACACACACTTACACCAAGTAACAGAGACGTATACTGACACCAAGTAACAAAGACATACACTTGCACCAAGTAACAAAGACATGCACTGTCACCAATAAACAAAAACATACACTTACACCAAGTAACAAAGACATACACTGACACCAAGTAACAAAGAAATACACTTAGACCAAGATAAACAGACATACACTGACACCCAGTAACACAGACACACACTTACACCAATTAACAAAGAGAGAAACTGATACCCAGTAACACAGACACACACTTACACCAAGTCACAAAGACAAACACTGAACCCCAGTAACAAAGACACACACTGACACCAAGTAACAAAGACACAAACTGACACCAAGTAACAAAGACATACACAGACACCAAGTAACGAAGACATGCACTGATACCCAGTAACACAGACACACACTTACACCAAGTATCACAGACATACACAGACACCAAGTAACAAAGACTTACACTGATACCCAGTAACGCAGACACACACTTACACCAAGGAACAAAGACATACACTGACACCCAGTAACAAAGACATACACTTACACCAAGTAACACAGACATACACTGAGACCAAGTAGCAAAGCCATACACTTACACCAACTAACAAAGACACACACTTACACCAGGTAACACAGACATACACTGACACCACGTAACAAAGAGATACACTTGCACCAAGTAACAAAGACACACACTTACACCAAGTAACAAAGACATACACTGACACGAAGAAACAAAGACATACACTTACATCAAGTCATACAGACATACACTGACACCAAGTAACAACTACATATACTGACACCAAGTAACAAAGTCACAAACCTACACCAAGTAACACAGACATGCACTGACACCAAGTATCAAAGACATACACTGACACCAAGTAACAAAGACATACACTTACACCAAGTAGCAAAGACATACACTGATACCCAGTAACACAGACACACACTTACACCAAGTCACAAAGACATACACTGACACCCAGTACAAAGACATACACTGACACCCAGTAACAAAGACACACTCTGACACCAAGCAATAAAGACACACACTGACACCAAGTAACAAAGACATACACTGATACCCAGTAACACAGACACACAGTTACACCAGGTAACAAAGACATAGACTGACACCAAGTAACTAAGACATACACTGACACCAATTAACAAAGACATACACTGATACCCAGTAACACAGACACACACTGACACCAAGTAACAAATACGGACACTGATACCTAGTAACAAATGCATACACTTACACAAAGTAACAAAGACATACACTGACACCAAGTAACAAAGACATACACTTACACGATGTAACAAAGACATACACTGATGCCCAGTAACACAGACACACACTTACACCAGATATCACAGACATACACAGACACCAACTAACAAAGAGATACACTGATACCCAGAAACACACACAAACACTTACGCCACGTAACAGACATACACTGACACCAAGTAACAAAGATATACACTTACACCAACTAACAAAGACGCACACTTGCACCAAGTTACACAGACATACACTGATACCAAGTAACAAAGACATGCACTTACACCAAGTAAGAAAGACACACACTTACACCAAGTAACAAAGACATACACTGACACCCAGCGACAGAGACACACTCTTACACCAAGTAACAAAGACAGACACTGATACCCAGTAACACAGGCACACACTTACACCAAGTATCAAAGACATGCACTGACACCAAGTAGCAAAGACACACACTTACACCAAGTAACAAAGACATACACTGACACCAAGTAGCAAAGACATACACTGACACCAAGTAACAAAGACATACACTTACACCAAGTAACACAGACATACACTTACACCAAGTAACAAAGACACACAGTTACACCAAGTAACAAAGACATACACTGACACCCAGGATCAAATACACACTCTGCCACCAAGTAACAAAGACACACACTGACACAAAGTAACAAAGACATACACTGATACCCAGGAACACAGAAACACAGTTACACCAGGTAACAAAGACATACACTGACACCAAGTAACAAAGACATACACTGACACCAATTAACAAAGACATACACTGATACCCAGTAACACAGACACACACTTACACCAAGTAACAAATACATACACTGACACCAAGTAACAAAGGCATACACTTACACCAAGTAACTAAGGTCTGCACTGACACCAAGTAACAAAGATATACACTTACACCAACTAACAAAGACACACACTTACACCAAGTTACACAGACATACACTGATACCAAGTAACAAAGACATGCACTTTCACCAAGTAAGAAAGACACACACTTACACCAAGTAACAAAGACATACACTGATACCAAGTAACAAAGGCATACACTTACACCAAGTAACTAAGGTCTGCACTGACACCAAGTAACAAAGATATACACTTACACCAACTAACAAAGACACACACTTACACCAAGTTACACAGACATACACTGATACCAAGTAACAAAGACATACACTGACACCCAGCGACACAGAAACACTCTTACACCAAGTAACAAAGACAGACACTGATACCCAGTAACACAGGCACACACTTCCACCAAGTATCAAAGACATGCACTGACACCAAGTAGCAAAGACATACACTTACACCAAGTAACAAAGACATACACTGACACCAAGTAACAAAGACATACATTGACACCAAGTAACACAGACACACACTTACACCAAGTAACAAAGAAATACACTGACACCAAGTAACAAAGACATACACTTGCACCAAGTAACAAAGACATACACTGACTCCAAGTAACAAGACATACACTGATACCCAGTAACACAGACACACACTTACACCAAGTAACACAGACATACACTGACACCAAGTAACAAAGACATACACTGACACCAAGTAACAAAGACATACACTGATACCCAGTAACACAGACACACACTTACACCAAGTAACAAAGACAGACAATGACACCAAGTAACAAAGACATACACTGATACCCAGTAACACAGACACACACTTACACCAAGTAACAGAGACGTACACTGACACCAAGTAACAAAGACATACACTTACACCAAGTAACAAAGACATGCACTGTCACCAAGTAACAAAAACATACACTTACACCAAGTAACAAAGACATACACTGACACCAAGTATTAAAGAAATACACTTAGACCAAGATAAACAGACATACAATGACACCCAGTAACACAGACACACACTTACACCAAGTAACAAAGACAGAAACTGATACCCAGTAACACAGACACACACTTACACCAAGTCACAAAGACAAACACTGAACCCCAGTAACAAAGACACACACTGACACCAAGTAACAAAGACACAAACTGACACCAAGTAACAAAGACATACACAGACACCAAGTAACGAAGACATGCACTGATACCCAGTAACACAGACACACACTTACACCAAGTATCACAGACATACACAGACACCAAGTAACAAAGACTTACACTGATACCCAGTAACGCAGACACACACTTACACCAAGGAACAAAGACATACACTGACACCCAGTAACAAAGACATACACTTACACCAAGTAACACAGACATACACTGAGACCAAGTAGCAAAGCCATACACTTACACCAACTAACAAAGACACACACTTACACCAGGTAACACAGACATACACTGACACCACGTAACAAAGAGATACACTTGCACCAAGTAACAAAGACACACACTTACACCAAGTAACAAAGACATACACTGACACGAAGAAACAAAGACATACACTTACATCAAGTCATACAGACATACACTGACACCAAGTAACAACTACATATACTGACACCAAGTAACAAAGTCACAAACCTACACCAAGTAACACAGACATACACTGACACCAAGTATCAAAGACATACACTGACACCAAGTAACAAAGACATACACTTACACCAAGTAGCAAAGACATACACTGATACCCAGTAACACAGACACACACTTACACCAAGTCACAAAGACATACACTGACACCCAGTACAAAGACATACAATGACACCCAGTAACAAAGACACACTCTGACACCAAGTAATAAAGACACACACTGACACCAAGTAACAAAGACATACACTGACACCAAGTAACAAAGACATACATTGACACCAAGTAACAAAGACACAAAGTTACACCAAGTAACACAGACATACAGTGACACCAAGTAACAAAGACTTACACTGATACCCAGCAACACAGACACACACTTACACCAAGTCATAAAGCACACACTGACACCCAGTAACAAAGACATACACTGCACCCAGTGAGAAAGAAACACACTGACACCCAGTAACAAAGACATACACTGATACCCAGTAACACAGACACACACTTACACCAAGTAACAAAGACATACACTGACACCAAGTAACAAAGACATACACTGACACCAAGTAACAATGACATACACTTACACCAAGTAACAAAGACATACACTGACAACAATTAACTATGACATACACCGACACCCAGCAACACAGATACACACTGAATCCCAGTAACAAAGAGAAGAACTGACACCAAGTAACAAAGACACACACTGACACCAAGTAACACAGACACACACTGACACCAAGTAACAAAGACATCCACTGACACCAAGTACAAACACATACACTGACAACAAGTAACAAAGACATACAATTATACCCAGTAACACAGACACGCACTGACACCCAGTAACAAAGACATACACTGACACCAAGTAACAAAGACAGACACTGATACCCAGTAACACAGACTCACACTTACACCAAGTAACAAAGAAATACACTGATCCCCAATAACACAGACACACACTTACACCAACTAACACCGACATACACTGACACAAGGTAACAAACACATACACTGACACCCAGTAACAAAGACACGCACTTTCACCAAGTAAGAAAGACACACACTTACACCAAGTAACAAAGACATACACTGACACCCAGCGACACAGACACACTCTTACACCAAGTAACAAAGACATACACTGATACCCAGTAACACAGGCACACACTTACACCAAGTATCAAAGACATGCACTGACACCAAGTAGCAAAGACATACACTTACACCAAGTAACAAAGACATACACTGACACCAAGTAACAAAGACATACACTGACACCAAGTAACAAAGACACACAGTTACACCAAGTAACACAGACATACAGTGACACCAAGTAACAAAGACATACACTGATACCCAGTAACACAGACACACACTTACACCAAGTAACAAAGACAGTCAAAAATACCCAGTAACAAAGATACACACTTACACCAGGTCACAAAGACAGACACTGACATCCAGTAACAAAGACAGACACTGATACCCAGTAACACAGACACACATTTACACCAAGTAACAAAGACTTACACTGATACCCAGCAACACAGACACACACTTACACCAAGTCAGAAAGACACACACTTACACCAAGTAACAAAGACATACACTGACACCAAGTAACAAAGACATACACTTACACCAAGTAACAAAGACATACACTGACAACAATTAACTATGACATGCACCGACACCCAGCAACACAGATACACACTGACACCCAGTAACAAAGATAAAAACTGACACCAAGTAACAAAGACACACACTGACACCAAGTAACACAGACACACACTGACACCAAGTAACAAAGACATCCACTTACACCAAGTACAAAGACATACACTGACACCAAGTAACAAAGACATAAAATTATACCCAGTAACACAGACACGCACTGACACCCAGTAACAAAGACATACACTGACACCAAGTAACAAAGACAGACACTGATACCCAGTAACACAGACACACACTTACACCAAGTAACAAAGAAATACACTGAACCCCAATAACACAGACACACACTTACACCAACTAACACCGACATACACTGACACAAAGTAACAAACACATACACTGACACCCAGTAACAAAGACATACACTGACACCAAGTAACAAAGACACACACTGACACCAAGTAACAAGGACATACACTGACACCAAGTAACAAAGACACACACTTACACCAAGTAACAAAGACATACACTGACACCAAGTAACAAAGACATGCACTTACACCAAGTAACAAAGACATGCACTGACACCAAGTAACAAAGACATACACTGATACCCAGTAACACAGACACACACCTACACCAAGTAACAAAGGCATACACTGATACCCAATAACACAGACACACATTTACACCAACTAACACAGACATACACTTACACCAAGTAACAAAGACAGATACTGATACCCAGTAAAACAGACACACACTTACACCAAGTCACAAAGAAATACACTGACACCCAGTGACAAAGACATGCACTGACACCAAGTAACACAGACACACACTGACACCAAGTAACAAAGACATCCACTGACACCAAGTACAAACACATACACTGACAACAAGTAACAAAGACATACAATTATACCCAGTAACACAGACACGCACTGACACCCAGTAACAAAGACATACACTGACACCAAGTAACAAAGACAGACACTGATACCCAGTAACACAGACTCACACTTACACCAAGTAACAAAGAAATACACTGATCCCCAATAACACAGACACACACTTACACCAACTAACACCGACATACACTGACACAAGGTAACAAACACATACACTGACACCCAGTAACAAAGACACGCACTTTCACCAAGTAAGAAAGACACACACTTACACCAAGTAACAAAGACATACACTGACACCCAGCGACACAGACACACTCTTACACCAAGTAACAAAGACATACACTGATACCCAGTAACACAGGCACACACTTACACCAAGTATCAAAGACATGCACTGACACCAAGTAGCAAAGACATACACTTACACCAAGTAACAAAGACATACACTGACACCAAGTAACAAAGACATACACTGACACCAAGTAACAAAGACACACAGTTACACCAAGTAACACAGACATACAGTGACACCAAGTAACAAAGACATACACTGATACCCAGTAACACAGACACACACTTACACCAAGTAACAAAGACAGTCAAAAATACCCAGTAACAAAGATACACACTTACACCAGGTCACAAAGACAGACACTGACATCCAGTAACAAAGACAGACACTGATACCCAGTAACACAGACACACATTTACACCAAGTAACAAAGACTTACACTGATACCCAGCAACACAGACACACACTTACACCAAGTCAGAAAGACACACACTTACACCAAGTAACAAAGACATACACTGACACCAAGTAACAAAGACATACACTTACACCAAGTAACAAAGACATACACTGACAACAATTAACTATGACATGCACCGACACCCAGCAACACAGATACACACTGACACCCAGTAACAAAGATAAAAACTGACACCAAGTAACAAAGACACACACTGACACCAAGTAACACAGACACACACTGACACCAAGTAACAAAGACATCCACTTACACCAAGTACAAAGACATACACTGACACCAAGTAACAAAGACATAAAATTATACCCAGTAACACAGACACGCACTGACACCCAGTAACAAAGACATACACTGACACCAAGTAACAAAGACAGACACTGATACCCAGTAACACAGACACACACTTACACCAAGTAACAAAGAAATACACTGAACCCCAATAACACAGACACACACTTACACCAACTAACACCGACATACACTGACACAAAGTAACAAACACATACACTGACACCCAGTAACAAAGACATACACTGACACCAAGTAACAAAGACACACACTGACACCAAGTAACAAGGACATACACTGACACCAAGTAACAAAGACACACACTTACACCAAGTAACAAAGACATACACTGACACCAAGTAACAAAGACATGCACTTACACCAAGTAACAAAGACATGCACTGACACCAAGTAACAAAGACATACACTGATACCCAGTAACACAGACACACACCTACACCAAGTAACAAAGGCATACACTGATACCCAATAACACAGACACACATTTACACCAACTAACACAGACATACACTTACACCAAGTAACAAAGACAGATACTGATACCCAGTAAAACAGACACACACTTACACCAAGTCACAAAGAAATACACTGACACCCAGTGACAAAGACATGCACTGACACCCAGTAACAAAGACACACACTGATACCAAGTAACAAAAACATACACTGATACCCAGTAACACAGACACACACGTACACCAAGAAACAGAGACATACACTGACACCAATAAACAAAGACATACGCTGATACCCAGTAACACAGACACACACTTACACCAAGAAACAAAGACATACACTGATACCCAGTTACACAGACACACACTTGCACCAAGTAACACAGACACACACAGACACCAAGTAACAAAGACATACACTGACACCCAGTAACACAGAGACACACTTACACCAAGTAACAAAGACATACACTGACACCAAGTAACAAAGACAGGCACTGATACCCAGTAACAACGACACATACTTACACCAAGTCACAAAGACATACACTGACACCCAGTAACAAAGACATAGACTGACACCCAGTAACAAAGACACACACTGACACCAAGTAACAAAGACATATACTGATACCCAGTAACACAGGCACACACTTACACCAAGTAACAAAGACATACATTGACACCAAGTAACACAGACACACACTTAAGCCAAGTAACAAAGACATACACTGACACCAAGTAACAAAGACATAGACTTACACCAAGTAACAAAGACATACACTTAAACCGAGTAACAAAGACATACACTGATACCCAGTAACACAGACACACACTTACACCAAGTAACACAGACACACACAGACACCAAATAACAAAGACAAATAATGACACCCAGGAACACAGATACACACTGACACCCAGTAACACAGAGAAACACTGAAACCAACTACCAAAGACACACACTGACACCAAGTAACACAGACATACACTGACACCAAGTAAAAAAGACATCCACTTACACCAAGTACAAAGACAAACACTGACACGAAGTAACAAAGACATACAATTATCACCAGTAACACAGACACGCACTGCCACCCAGTAACAAAGACATACACTGACACCAAGTAACAAAGACAGACACTGATACCCAGTAACACAGACACACACTTACACCAAGAAACAAAGAAATGCACTGATACCCAATAACACAGACACATACTTACACCAACTAACACAGACATACACTGACTCAAAGTAACAAAGACATACACTGACACCCAGTAACAAAGACACACACTGACACCAAGTAACAAAGACATACACTGACAGCAAGTAACAAAGACACACACTTATACCAAGTATCAAAGACATACACTGACACCAAGTAACAAAGACATAGACTTACACCAAGTAACAAAGACATACACTGACACCAAGTAACAAAGACATGCACTGATACCCAGTAACACAGACACACACTTACACCAACTAACACAGACATACACATACACCAAGTAACAAAGACATACACTGATACCCAATAACACAGACACACACTTACACCAACTAACACAGACATACACATACACCAAGTAACAAAGACATACACTGATACCCAATAACACAGACACACACTTACACCAACTAACACAGACATACACATACAGCAAGTAACAAAGACAGACACTGATACCCAGTAACACAGACACACACATACACCAAGTCACAAAGACATACACTGACATCCAGTAACAAAGACATGCACTGACACCCAGTAACAAAGACACACACAAACACCAAGTCACAAAGACAGACACTGTTACCCAGTAACACAGACACACACTTACACCAAGTAACAAAGACATACACTGACACCAATTAACAAAGACATACAATTACACCAAGTAAAAAAGACATACACAGACACCAAGTAACAAAGACAGACACTGATACCCAGTAACAAAGACACACACTGACACCAAGTAACAAAGACAGGCACTGATACCCAGTAACACGGACACACACTTACACCAAGTCACAAAGACATACACTGTTACCCAGTCACACAGACACACACTTACACCAAGTAACAAAGACATACACTGACACAAAGTAACAAAGACATACGCTTACACCAAGCAACAAAGACGTACACTGACACCAAGTAACAAAGACATACACTGATACCCAGTAACACAGACAAACACTTACACCAAGTAACAAAGACATGCACTGATACCCAATAACACAGACACACACTTACACCAACTAACACAGACAGACACTGACACCAAGTAACAAAGACATACACTGACACCCAGGAACACAGATACACACTGACACCCAGGAACACAGAGAAACACTGACACCAAGTAACAAAGACAGACACTGATACCCAGTAACACAGACACACACTTACACCAAGTCACAAAGACATGCACTGACACCCAGTAGCAAAGACATGCACTGACACGCAGTAACAAAGACACACACTGACACCAAGTATTAAAGGCATACACGTACACCAAGTAACACAGACACACAGTTACACCAAGTAACACAGACATACAGTGACACCAAGTAACAAAGACATACACTGATACCCAGTAACACAGACACACACTTACACCAAGTAACAAAGACAGTCACTAATACCCAGTAACAAAGATACACACTTACACCAGGTCACAAAGACAGACACTGACATCCAGTAACAAAGACAGACACTGATACCCAGTAACACAGACACACATTTACACCAAGTAACAAAGACTTACACTGATACCCAGCAACACAGACACACACTTACACCAAGTCAGAAAGACACACACTGACACCCAGTAACAAAGACATACACTGCACCCAGTGAGAAAGAAACACACTGACACCCAGTAACAAAGACATACACTGATACCCAGTAACACAGACACACACTTACACCAAGTAACAAAGACATACACTGACACCAAGTAACAAAGACATACACTGACACCAAGTAACAAAGACATACACTTACACCAAGTAACAAAGACATACACTGACAACAATTAACTATGACATGCACCGACACCCAGCAACACAGATACACACTGACACCCAGTAACAAAGATAAAAACTGACACCAAGTAACAAAGACACACACTGACACCAAGTAACACAGACACACACTGACACCAAGTAACAAAGACATCCACTTACACCAAGTACAAAGACATACACTGACACCAAGTAACAAAGACATAAAATTATACCCAGTAACACAGACACGCACTGACACCCAGTAACAAAGACATACACTGACACCAAGTAACAAAGACAGACACTGATACCCAGTAACACAGACACACACTTACACCAAGTAACAAAGAAATACACTGAACCCCAATAACACAGACACACACTTACACCATCTAACACCGACATACACTGACACAAAGTAACAAACACATACACTGACACCCAGTAACAAAGACATACACTGACACCAAGAAACAAAGACACACACTGACACCAAGTAACAAGGACATACACTGACACCAAGTAACAAAGACACACACTTACACCAAGTAACAAAGACATACACTGACACCAAGTAACAAAGACATGCACTTACACCAAGTAACAAAGACATGCACTGACACCAAGTAACAAAGACATACACTGATACCCAGTAACACAGACACACACCTACACCAAGTAACAAAGGCATACACTGATACCCAATAACACAGACACACATTTACACCAACTAACACAGACATACACTTACACCAAGTCACAAAGAAATACACTGACACCCAGTGACAAAGACATGCACTGACACCCAGTAACAAAGACACACACTGATACCAAGTAACAAAAACATACACTGATACCCAGTAACACAGACACACACGTACACCAAGAAACAGAGACATACACTGACACCAATAAACAAAGACATACGCTGATACCCAGTAACACAGACGCACACTTACACCAAGTATCAAAGACATACACTGACGCCAAGTAACAAAGACATACAATTGCACCAAGTAAAAAAGTCATACACTGACACCAAGTAACAAAGACATACACTGATACCCAATAACACAGACACACACTTACACCAAGAAACAAAGACATACACTGATACCCAGTTACACAGACACACACTTGCACCAAGTAACACAGACACACACAGACACCAAGTAACAAAGACATACACTGACACCCAGTAACACAGACACACACTTACACCAAGTAACAAAGACATACACTGACACCAAGTAACAAAGACAGGCACTGATACCCAGTAACAACGACACATACTTACACCAAGTCACAAAGACATACACTGACACCCAGTAACAAAGACATAGACTGACACCCAGTAACAAAGACACACACTGACACCAAGTAACAAAGACATATACTGATACCCAGTAACACAGGCACACACTTACACCAAGTAACAAAGACATACATTGACACCAAGTAACACAGACACACACTTAAGCCAAGTAACAAAGACATACACTGACACCAAGTAACAAAGACATAGACTTACACCAAGTAACAAAGACATACACTTAAACCGAGTAACAAAGACATACACTGATACCCTGTAACACAGACACACACTTACACCAAGTAACACAGACACACACAGACACCAAATAACAAAGACAAATAATGACACCCAGGAACACAGATACACACTGACACCCAGTAACACAGAGAAACACTGAAACCAACTACCAAAGACACACACTGACACCAAGTAACACAGACATACACTGACACCAAGTAAAAAAGACATCCACTTACACCAAGTACAAAGACAAACACTGACACGAAGTAACAAAGACATACAATTATCACCAGTAACACAGACACGCACTGCCACCCAGTAACAAAGACATACACTGACACCAAGTAACAAAGACAGACACTGATACCCAGTAACACAGACACACACTTACACCAAGAAACAAAGAAATGCACTGATACCCAATAACACAGACACATACTTACACCAACTAACACAGACATACACTGACTCAAAGTAACAAAGACATACACTGACACCCAGTAACAAAGACACACACTGACACCAAGTAACAAAGACATACACTGACAGCAAGTAACAAAGACACACAATTATACCAAGTATCAAAGACATACACTGACACCAAGTAACAAAGACATACACTTACACCAAGTAACAAAGACATACACTGACACCAAGTAACAAAGACATGCACTGATACCCAGTAACACAGACACACACTTACACCAACTAACACAGACATACACATACACCAAGTAACAAAGACATACACTGATACCCAATAACACAGACACACACTTACACCAACTAACACAGACATACACATACACCAAGTAACAAAGACATACACTGATACCCAATAACACAGACACACACTTACACCAACTAACACAGACATACACATACAGCAAGTAACAAAGACAGACACTGATACCCAGTAACACAGACACACACATACACCGAGTCACAAAGACATACACTGACATCCAGTAACAAAGACATGCACTGACACCCAGTAACAAAGACACACACAAACACCAAGTCACAAAGACAGACACTGTTACCCAGTAACACAGACACACACTTACACCAAGTAACAAAGACATACAATTACACCAAGTAAAAAAGACA
Source organism: Heterodontus francisci (assembly GCF_036365525.1). Taxonomy (NCBI): domain Eukaryota; kingdom Metazoa; phylum Chordata; class Chondrichthyes; order Heterodontiformes; family Heterodontidae; genus Heterodontus; species Heterodontus francisci. The sequence goes on from NC_090391.1 coordinate 68,224,565, forward strand.
TACACAGACACCAAGTAACAAAGACAGACACTGATACCCAGTAACAAAGACACACACTTACACCAAGTAACAAAGACATACACTGACACCAAGTAACAAAGACAGGCACTGATACCCAGTAACACGGACACACACTTACACCAAGTCACAAAGACATACACTGTTACCCAGTCACACAGACACACACTTACACCAAGTAACAAAGACATACACTGACACAAAGTAACAAAGACATACGCTTACACCAAGTAACGAAGACGTACACTGACACCAAGTAACAAAGACATACACTGATACCCAGTAACACAGACAAACACTTCCACCAAGTAACAAAGACATGCACTGATACCCAATAACACAGACACACACTTACACCAACTAACACAGACAGACACTGACACCAAGTAACAAAGACATACACTGACACCCAGGAACACAGATACACACTGACACCCAGTAACACAGAGAAACACTGACACCAAGTCACAAAGACATGCACTGACACCCAGTAGCAAAGACATGCACTGACACGCAGTAACAAAGACACACACTGACACCAAGTATTAAAGGCATACACGTACACCAAGTAACACAGACACACAGTTACACCAAGTAACACAGACATACACTGACACCAAGTCACAAAGACATACACTGATGCCCAGTAACACAGACACACACTTACACCAAGTAACAAAGACATACACTGACACAAAGTAACAAAGACATACACTTACACCAAGTAACAAAGACAGACACTGACACCAAGTAACAAAGACATACACTGATACCCAGTAACAAAGACGTACACTGACACCAAGTAACAAAGACACACACTTACACCAGGTCACAAATACATACACTGATACCCAGTAACACAGACACACACTTACACCAAGTAACAAAGACATACATTGACACCAAGTAACAAAGGCATACACTGATACCAAGTAGCTAAGACATACACTGACACCAAGTAACAAAGACACAAACTTACACCAAGTCACAAAGACATACACTGACACCCAGTAACAAAGACATACACTGACACCCAGTAACAAAGACACACACTGACACCCAGTAACACAGACACACCGTTACACCAAGTAACAAAGACGTACACTGACACAAAGTAACAATGACAGAGACAGACAACAAGTAACAAAGACATACACTGATACCCAGTAACACAGACACACACTTACACGAAGTAACAAAGACACACACAGATACCCAGTAACACAGACACACACTTCCACCAAGTATCACAGACATACACAGACACCAACTAACAAAGACATACACTGATATCCAGTAACAAAGACATACACTTACACCAAGTAACAAAGACAAACACTGACACGAAGTAACAAAGACATACAATCATCACCAGTAACACAAACACGCACTGACACCCAGTAACAAAGACATACACTGACACCAAGTAACAAAGACAGACACTGATACCCAGTAACACAGACACACACTTACACCAAGTAACAAAGAAATGCACTGATACCCAATAACACTGACACATACTTACACCAACTAGCAAAGACATACACTGACACAAAGTAACAAAGACATGCACTGACACCCTGGAACAAAGACAAACACTGACACCAAGTAACAAAGACATACACTGACACCAAGTAACAAAGACACACACTTATACCAAGTATCAAAGACATGCACTGACACCAAGTAACAAAGACATACACTTACACCAAGTAACAAAGACATACACTGACACCAAGTAACAAAGACATACACTGATACCCAGTAACACAGACACACACTTACACCAACTAACACAGACATACACATACACCAAGTCACAAAGACATACACTGATACCCAATAACACAGACACACACTTACACCAACTAACACAGACATACACAAACACCAAGTAACAAAGACATACACTGATACCCAATAACACAGACACACACTTACACCAACTAACACAGACATACACATACAGCTAGTAACAAAGACAGACACTGATACCCAGTAACACAGACACACACTTACACCAAGTAACAAAGACATACACTGACACCAAGTAACAAAGACAGGCACTGATACCCAGTAACACGGACACACACTTACACCAAGTCACAAAGACATACACTGATACCCAGTAACACAGACACACACTTACACCAAGTAACAAAGACATACACTGACACAAAGTAACAAAGACATACGCTTCCACCAAGTAACAAAGACATACACTGACACCAAGTAACAAAGACATACACTGATACCCAGTAACACAGACAAACACTTACACCAATTAACAAAGACATGCACTGATACCCAATAACACAGACACACACTTACACCAACTTACACAGACATACACTGACACCCAGTAACACAGAGAAACACTTACACCAAGTAACAAAGACAGACACTGATACCCAGTAACACAGACACACACGTACACCAAGTCACAAAGACATGCACTGACACCCAGTAGCAAAGACATGCACTGACACCCAGTAACAAAGACACACTGACACCAAGTATCAAAGGCATACACGTACATCAAGTAACACAGACACACAGTTACACCAAGTAACACAGACATACACTGACACCAAGTCACAAAGACATACACTGATACCCAGTAACACAGACACACACTTACACCAAGTAACAAAGACATACACTGACACAAAGTAACAAAGACATACACTTACACCAAGTAACAAAGACAGACACTGACACCAAGTAACAAAGACATACACTGATACCCAGTAACAAAGACGTACACTGACACCAAGTAACAAAGACACACACTTACACCAGGTCACAAATACATACACTGATACCCAGTAACACAGACACACACTTACACCAAGTAACAAAGACATACATTGACACCAAGTAACAAAGACATACACTGATACCAAGTAGCTAAGATATACACTGACACCAAGTAACAAAGACACAAACTTACACCAAGTAACAAAGACATACACTGATACCCAGTAGCAAAGACATACACTGACACAAAGTAACAAAGACAGAAACTTACACCAAGTAACACAGACATACACTGACACCAAGTAACAAAGAAATACACTTACACCAAGTAACAAAGACATAAACTGATACCCAGTAACACAGACACACACTTTCACCAAGTAACAAAGACAGACACTGATACCCAGTAACACTGACACACACTTACACCAAGTCACAAAGACATACACTGACACCCAGTAACAAAGACATACACTGACACCCAGTAACAAAGACACACACTGACACCAAGTAACAAAAACATACACTGATACCCAGTAACACAGACACACCGTTACACCAAGTAACAAAGACGTACACTGACACAAAGTAACAAAGACATACACAGACACCAATTAACAAAGACATACACTGATACCCAGTAACACAGACACACACTTACACGAAGTAACAAAGACACACACAGATACCCAGTAACACAGACACACACTTACACCAAGTATCACAGACATACACAGACACCAACTAACAAAGACATACACTGATACCCAGCAACACAGACAAACACTTACACCAAGTAACAAAGACATACACTGACACCAAGTAACAAACACAGACACATACACCAAATAACACAGACTTACACTGACACCAATTAGCAAAGACATACACGTACACCAACTAACAAAGACACACACTTACACCAAGAAACATTGACATGCACTGACACCAAGTAACAAAGACATGCACTTACACCAAGTAAGAAAGACGCACACTTACACCAAGTAACACAGACCCACACTGACACCAAGTAACAAAGACATACACTGATACCCAGCAACACAGACACACTCGTACACCAAGTAACGAAGACAGACACTGATACCCAGTAACACAGACACACACTTACACCAAGTATCAAAGACATACACTGACACCAAGTAACAAAGACATACACTTACACCAAGTAACAAAGACTTACACTGAAACCAAGTAACAAAGACATACACTTACACCAAGTCACAAAGACATACACTGACACCAAGTAACAAAGACATACACTGACACCAAGTAACAAAGACATACACTTACACAAAGTAACACAGACATACACTTACACCAAGTAACAAAGACACACACTTACACGAAGTAACACAGACATACAGTGACACCAAGTAACAAAGTCATACACTGATACCCAGTAACACAGACACACACATACACCAAGTAACAAAGACAGGCACTGATACCCAGTAACACAGAAACACACTTACACCAGGTCACAAAGACACACACTGACACCCAGTAACAAAGACAGACACTGATACCCAGTAACACAGACACACACTTACACCAAGTAACAAAGACAGACGCTGATACCCAGTAACACAGACACACACTTACACCAAGTCACAAAGACATACACTGACACCCAGTAACAAAGACATAGACTGACACCCAGTAACAAAGACACACACTGACACCAAGTAACAAAGACATGCACTGTCACCAAGTAACAAAGACATACACTGACACCAATTAACAAAGACATACACTGACACCAAGTAACAAAGACATACACTGACACCAAGTAACAAAGACATACACTGATACCCAGTAACACAGACACACACTTACACCAAGTCACAAAGACATACACTGACACTCAGTAACAAAGACATAGACTGACATCCAGCAACAAAGACATACACTGATACCCAGTAACACAGACACACACTGACACCAAGTAACAAAGACACAAACTTACACCAAGTAACACATACATACACTGACACCAAGTAACAAAGAAATACACTTACACCAAGTAACAAAGACATACACTGATACCCAGTAACACAGACACACACTTTCACCAAGTAACAAAGACAGACACTGATACCCAGTAACACTGACACACACTTACACCAAGTCACAAAGACATACACTGACACCCTGTAACAAAGACATACACTGACACCCAGTAACAAAGACACACACTGACACCAAGTAACAAAAACATACACTGATACCCAGTAACACAGACACACCGTTACACCAAGTAACAAAGACGTACACTGACACAAAGTAACAAAGACATACACAGACACCAATTAACAAAGACATACACTGATACCCAGTAACACAGACACACACTTACACGAAGTAACAAAGACACACACAGATACCCAGTAACACAGACACACACTTACACCAAGTATCACAGACATACACAGACACCAACTAACAAAGACATACACTGATACCCAGCAACACAGACAAACACTTACACCAAGTAACAAAGACATACACTGACACCAAGTAACAAACACAGACACTTACACCAAATAACACAGACATACACTGACACCAATTAACAAAGACATACACTTACACCAACTAACAAAGACACACACTTACACCAAGTAACATTGACATGCACTGACACCAAGTAACAAAGACATGCACTTACACCAAGTAAGAAAGACGCACACTTACACCAAGTAACACAGACCTACACTGACACCAAGTAACAAAGACATACACTGATACCCAGCAACACAGACACACTCTTACACCAAGTAACAAAGAAAGACACTGATGCCCAGTAACACAGACACACACTTACACCAAGTATCAAAGACATACACTGACACCAAGTAACAAAGATATACACTTACACCAAGTAACAAAGACTTACACTGAAACCAAGTAACAAAGACATACACTTACACCAAGTCACAAAGACATACACTGACACCAAGTAACAAAGACATACACTGACACCAAGTAACAAAGACATACACTTACACAAAGTAACACAGACATACACTTACACCAAGTAACAAAGACACACACTTACACGAAGTAACACAGACACACACATACACCAAGTAACAAAGACAGGCACTGATACCCAGTAACACAGAAACACACTTACACCAGGTCACAAAGACACACACTGACACCCAGTAACAAAGACAGACACTGATACCCACTAAAACAGACACACACATACACCAAGTAACAAAGACAGACACTGATACCCAGTAACACAGACACACACTTACACAAAGTCACAAAGACATACACTGACACCCAGTAACAAAGACATAGACTGACACCCAGTAACAAAGACACACACTGACACCAAGTAACAAAGACATGCACTGTCACCAAGTAACAAAGACATACACTGTCACCAAGTAACAAAGACATACACTGACACCAAGTAACAAAGACATACACTTACACAAAGTAACACAGACATACACTTACACCAAGTAACAAAGACACACACTTACACGAAGTAACACAGACATACAGTGACACCAAGTAACAAAGACATACACTGCTACCCAGTAACACAGACACACACATACACCAAGTAACAAAGACAGGCACTGATACCCAGTAACACAGAAACACACTTACACCAGGTCACAAAGACACACACTGACACCCAGTAACAAAGACAGACACTGATACCCAGTAACACAGACACACACTTACACCAAGTCACAAAGACATACACTGACACCCAGTAACAAAGACAGACACTGATACCCAGTAACACAGGCACTCACTTACACCAAGTAACAAAGACATACATTGACACCAAGTAACACAGACACACACTTAAGCCAAGTAACAAAGACATACACTGACACCAAGTAACAAAGACAGAGACTTACACCAAGTAACAAAGACATACACTTAAACCGAGTAACAAAGACATACACTGATACCCAGTAACACAGACACACACTTACACCAAGTAACACAGACACACACAGACACCAAATAACAAAGACAAATAATGACACCCAGGAACACAGATACACACTGACACCCAGTAACACAGAGAAACACTGAAACCAACTACCAAAGACACACACTGACACCAAGTAACACAGACATACACTGACACCAAGTAAAAAAGACATCCACTTACACCAAGTACAAAGACAAACACTGACACGAAGTAACAAAGACATACAATTATCACCAGTAACACAGACACGCACTGCCACCCAGTAACAAAGACATACACTGACACCAAGTAACAAAGACAGACACTGATACCCAGTAACACAGACACACACTTACACCAAGAAACAAAGAAATGCACTGATACCCAATAACACAGACACATACTTACACCAACTAACACAGACATACACTGACTCAAAGTAACAAAGACATACACTGACACCCAGTAACAAAGACACACACTGACACCAAGTAACAAAGACATACACTGACACCAAGTAACAAAGACACACACTTATACCAAGTATCAAAGACATACACTGACACCAAGTAACAAAGACATACACTTACACCAAGTAACAAAGACATACACTGACACCAAGTAACAAAGACATGCACTGATACCCAGTAACACAGACACACACTTACACCAACTAACACAGACATACACATACACCAAGTAACAAAGACATACACAGATACCAAATAACACTGACACACACTTACACCAACTAACACAGACATACACATACACCAAGTAACAAAGACATACACTGATACCCAATAACACAGACACACACTTACACCAACTAACACAGACATACACATACAGCAAGTAACAAAGACAGACACTGATACCCAGAAACACAGACACACACATACACCAAGTCACAAAGACATACACTGACATCCAGTAACAAAGACATGCACTGACACCCAGTAACAAAGACACACACAAACACCAAGTCACAAAGACAGACACTGTTACCCAGTAACACAGACACACACTTACACCAAGTAACAAAGACATACACTGACACCAATTAACAAAGACATACAATTACACCAAGTAAAAAAGACATACACAGACACCAAGTAACAAAGACAGACACTGATACCCAGTAACAAAGACACACACTTACACCAAGTAACAAAGACATACACTGACACCAAGTAACAAAGACAGGCACTGATACCCAGTAACACGGACACACACTTACACCAAGTCACAAAGACATACACTGTTACCCAGTCACACAGACACACACTTACACCAAGTAACAAAGACATACACTGACACAAAGTAACAAAGACATACGCTTACACCAAGTAACAAAGACGTACACTGACACCAAGTAACAAAGACATACACTGATACCCAGTAACACAGACAAACACTTACACCAAGTAACAAAGACATGCACTGATACCCAATAACACAGGCACACACTTACACCAACTAACACAGACAGACACTGACACCAAGTAACAAAGACATACACTGACACCCAGGAACACAGATACACACTGACACCCAGTAACACAGAGAAACACTGACACCAAGTAACAAAGACAGACACTGATACCCAGTAACACAGACACACACTTACACCAAGTCACAAAGACATGCACTGACACCCAGTAGCAAAGACATGCACTGACACGCAGTAACAAAGACACACACTGACACCAAGTATTAAAGGCATACACGTACACCAAGTAACACAGACACACAGTTACACCAAGTAACACAGACATACACTGACACCAAGTCACAAAGACATACACTGATGCCCAGTAACACAGACACACACTTACACCAAGTAACAAAGACATACACTGACACAAAGTAACAAAGACATACACTTACACCAAGTAACAAAGACAGACACTGACACCAAGTAACAAAGACATACACTGATACCCAGTAACAAAGACGTACACTGACACCAAGTAACAAAGACACACACTTACACCAGGTCACAAATACATACACTGATACCCAGTAACACAGACACACACTTACACCAAGTAACAAAGACATACATTGACACCAAGTAACAAAGGCATACACTGATACCAAGTAGCTAAGACATACACTGACACCAAGTAACAAAGACACAAACTTACACCAAGTCACAAAGACATACACTGACACCCAGTAACAAAGACATACACTGACACCCAGTAACAAAGACACACACTGACACCAAGTAACAAAAACATACACTGATACCCAGTAACACAGACACACCGTTACACCAAGTAACAAAGACGTACACTGACACAAAGTAACAAAGACAGAGACAGACAACAAGTAACAAAGACATACACTGATACCCAGTAACACAGACACACACTTACACGAAGTAACAAAGACACACACAGATACCCAGTAACACAGACACACACTTCCACCAAGTATCACAGACATACACAGACACCAACTAACAAAGACATACACTGATATCCAGTAACAAAGACATACACTTACACCAAGTAACAAAGACAAACACTGACACGAAGTAACAAAGACATACAATCATCACCAGTAACACAAACACGCACTGACACCCAGTAACAAAGACATACACTGACACCAAGTAACAAAGACAGACACTGATACCCAGTAACACAGACACACACTTACACCAAGTCACAAAGACATACACCGACACCAATTAACAAAGACATACAATTACACCAAGTAAAAAAGACAGACACAGACAACAAGTAACAAAGACATACACTGATACCCAGTAACACAGACACACACTTACACCAACTAGCAAAGACATACACTGACACAAAGTAACAAAGACATACACTGACACCCAGGAACAAAGACAAACACTGACACCAAGTAACAAAGACATACACTGACACCAAGTAACAAAGACACACACTTATACCAAGTATCAAAGACATACACTGACACCAAGTAACAAAGACATACACTTACACCAAGTAACAAAGACATATACTGACACCAAGTAACAAAGACATACACTGATACCCAGTAACACAGACACACACTTACACCAACTAACACAGGCATACACATACACCAAGTCACAAAGACATACACTGATACCCAATAACACAGACACACACTTACACCAACTAACACAGACATACACAAACACCAAGTAACAAAGACATACACTGATACCCAATAACACAGACACACACTTACACCAACTAACACAGACATACACATACAGCAAGTAACAAAGACAGACACTGATACCCAGTAACACAGACACACACTTACACCAAGTCACAAAGACATACACCGACACCAATTAACAAAGACATACAATTACACCAAGTAAAAAAGACAGACACAGACACCAAGTAACAAAGACATACACTGATACCCAGTAACACAGACACAAACTTACACCAAGTAACAAAGACATACACTGACACCAAGTAACAAAGACAGGCACTGATACCCAGTAACACGGACACACACTTACACCAAGTCACAAAGACATAGACTGATACCCAGTAACACAGACACACACTTAAACCAAGTAACAAAGACATACACTGACACAAAGTAACAAAGACATACGCTTCCACCAAGTAACAAAGACATACACTGACACCAAGTAACAAAGACATACACTGATACCCAGTAACACAGACAAACACTTACACCAATTAACAAAGACATGCACTGATACCCAATAACACAGACACACACTTACACCAAATTACACAGACATACACTGACACCCAGGAACACAGAGAAACACTTACACCAAGTAACAAAGACAGACACTGATACCCAGTAACGCAGACACACACGTACACCAAGTCACAAAGACATGCACTGACACCCAGTAGCAAAGACATGCACTGACACCCAGTAACAAAGACACACTGACACCAAGTATCAAAGGCATACACGTACACCAAGTAACACAGACACACAGTTACACCAAGTAACACAGACATACACTGACACCAAGTCACAAAGACATACACTGATACCCAGTAACACAGACACACACTTACACCAAGTAACAAAGACATACACTGACACAAAGTAACAAAGACATACACTTACACCAAGTAACAAAGACAGACACTGACACCAAGTAACAAAGACATACACTGATACCCAGTAACAAAGACTTACACTGACACCAAGTAACAAAGACACACACTTACACCAGGTCACAAATACATACACTGATACCCAGTAACACAGACACACACTTACACCAAGTAACAAAGACATACATTGACACCAAGTAACAAAGACATACACTGATACCAAGTAGCTAAGATATACACTGACACCAAGTAACAAAGACACAAACGTACACCAAGTAACAAAGACATACACTGATACCCAGTAGCAAAGACATACACTGACACCAAGTAACAAAGACACAAACTTACACCAAGTAACACAGACACACACTGACACCAAGTAACAAAGAAATTCACTTACACCAAGTAACAAAGACATACACTGATACCCAGTAACACAGACACACACTTTCACCAAGTAACAAAGACAGACACTGATACCCAGTAACACTGACACACACGGACACCAAGTCACAAAGACATACACTGACACCCAGTAACAAAGACATACACTGACACCCAGTAACAAAGACACACACTGACACCAAGTAACAAAAACATACACTGATACCCAGTAACACAGACACACCGTTACACCAAGTAACAAAGACGTACACTGACACAAAGTAACAAAGACATACACAGACACCAATTAACAAAGACATACACTGATACCCAGTAACACAGACACACACTTACACGAAGTAACAAAGACACACACAGATACCCAGTAACACAGACACACACTTACACCAAGTATCACAGACATACACAGACACCAACTAACAAAGACATACACTGATACCCAGCAACACAGACAAACACTTACACCAAGTAACAAAGACATACACTGACACCAAGTAACAAACACAGACACTTACACCAAATAACACAGACATACACTGACACCAATTAACAAAGACACACACGTACACCAACTAACAAAGACACACACTTACACCAAGTAACATTGACATGCACTGACACCAAGTAACAAAGACATGCACTTACACCAAGTAAGAAAGACGCACACTTACACCAAGTAACACAGACCCACACTGACACCAAGTAACAAAGACATACACTGATACCCAGCAACACAGACACACTCTTACACCAAGTAACAAAGACAGACACTGATACCCAGTAACACAGACACACACTTACACCAAGTGTCAAAGACATACACTGACACCAAGTAACAAAGACATACACTTACACCAAGTAACAAAGACTTACACTGAAACCAAGTAACAAAGACATACACTTACACCAAGTCACAAAGACATACACTGACACCAAGTAACAAAGACATACACTGACACCAAGTAACAAAGACATACACTTACACAAAGTAACACAGACATACACTTACACCAAGTAACAAAGACACACACTTACACGAAGTAACACAGACATACAGTGACACCAAGTAACAAAGTCATACACTGATACCCAGTAACACAGACACACACATACACCAAGTAACAAAGACAGGCACTGATACCCAGTAACACAGAAACACACTTACACCAGGTCACAAAGACACACACTGACACTCAGTAACAAAGACAGACACTGATACCCAGTAACACAGACACACACTTACACCAAGTAACAAAGACAGACGCTGATACCCAGTAACACAGACACACACTTACACCAAGTCACAAAGACATACACTGACACCCAGTAACAAAGACATAGACTGACACCCAGTAACAAAGACACACACTGACACCAAGTAACAAAGACATGCACTGTCACCAAGTAACAAAGACATACACTGACACCAATTAACAAAGACATACACTTACACCAAGTAACAAAGACATACACTGACACCAAGTAACAAAGACATACACTGATACCCAGTAACACAGACACACACTTACACCAAGTCACAAAGACATACACTGACACCCAGTAACAAAGCCATAGACTGACATCCAGCAACAAAGACATACACTGATACCCAGTAACACAGACACACACTGACACCAAGTAACAAAGACACAAACTTACACCAAGTAACACAGACATACACTGACACCAAGTAACAAAGAAATACACTTACACCAAGTAACAAAGACATACACTGATACCCAGTAACACAGACACACACTTTCACCAAGTAACAAAGACAGACACTGATACCCAGTAACACTGACACACACTTACACCAAGTCACAAAGACATACACTGACACCCAGTAACAAAGACATACACTGACACCCAGTAACAAAGACACACACTGACACCAAGTAACAAAAACATACACTGATACCCAGTAACACAGACACACCGTTACACCAAGTAACAAAGACGTACACTGACACAAAGTAACAAAGACATACACAGACACCAATTAACAAAGACATACTCTGATACCCAGTAACACAGACACACACTTACACGAAGTAACAAAGACACACACAGATACCCAGTAACACAGACACACACTTACACCAAGTATCACAGACATACACAGACACCAACTAACAAAGACATACACTGATACAGAGCAACACAGACAAACACTTACACCAAGTAACAAAGACATACACTGACACCAAGTAACAAACACAGACACTTACACCAAATAACACAGACATACACTGACACCAATTAACAAAGACATACACTTACACCAACTAACAAAGACACACACTTACACCAAGTAACATTGACATGCACTGACACCAAGTAACAAAGACATGCACTTACACCAAGTAAGAAAGACGCACACTTACACCAAGTAACACAGACCTACACTGACACCAAGTTATAAAGACATACACTGATACCCAGCAACACAGACACACTCTTACACCAAGTAACAAAGACAGACACTGATACCCAGTAACACAGACACACACTTACACCAAGTATCAAAGACATACACTGACACCAAGTAACAAAGACATACACTTACACCAAGTAACAAAGACTTACACTGAAACCAAGTAACAAAGACATACAATTACACCAAGTCACAAAGACATACACTGACACCAAGTAACAAAGACATACACTGACACCAAGTAACAAAGACATACACTTACACAAAGTAACACAGACATACACTTACACCAAGTAACAAAGACACACACTTACACGAAGTAACACAGACATACAGTGACACCAAGTAACAAAGACATACACTGATACCCAGTAACACAGACACACACATACACCAAGTAACAAAGACAGGCACTGATACCCAGTAACACAGAAACACACTTACACCAGGTCAAAAAGACACACACTGACACCCAGTAACAAAGACAGACACTGATACCCACTAACACAGACACACACATACACCAAGTAACAAAGACAGACACTGATACCCAGTAACACAGACACACACTTACACCAAGTCACAAAGACATACACTGACACCCAGTAACAAAGACATAGACTGACACCCAGTAACAAAGACACACACTGACACCAAGTAACAAAGACATGCACTGTCACCAAGTAACAAAGACATACACTGACACCGATTAACAAAGACATACACTTACACCAAGTAACAAAGACATACACTGACACCAAGTAACAAAGACATACACTGATACCCAGTAACACAGACACACACTTACACCAAGTCACAAATACATACACTGACACCCAGTAACAAAGACATAGACTGACACCCAGTAACAAAGACATACACTGATACCCAGTAACACAGACACACACTTACACCAAGTAACAAAGACGTACACTGACACCAAGTAACAAAGACATACACTGACACCAAGTAACAAAGACATACACTGATACCCAGTAACACAGACACAAACTTGCACCAAGTAACACAGACATACACTGACACCAAGTAACAAAGACATATAATGACACCCAGGAACACAGATACACACGACACCCAGTAACACAGTCATCCACAGACACCAAGTAACAAATACATCGACTTACACCAAGTACAAAGACATACACTGACACGAAGTAACAAAGACATACAATTATATCCAGTAATACAGACACGCACTGACACCCAGTAACAAAGACATACACTGACACCAAGTAACAAAGACAGACACTGATACCCAGTAACACAGACACACACTTACACCAAGTAACAAAGAAAGGCACTGATACCCAATTACACAGACACATACTTACACCAACTAACACAGACATACACTGACACAAAGTAACAAAGACATACACTGACACTCAGTAACAAAGACACACACTGACACCAAGTAACAAAGACATACACTTACTCCAAGTAACAAAGACACACACATATACCAAGTAACAAAGACATACACTGACACCAAGTAATAAAGACATGCACTTACACCAAGTAACAAAGACATACACTTACACCAAGTAACAAAGACATACACTGATACCCAGTAACACAGACACACACTTACACCAATTAACAAAGACATACACTGATACCCAATAACACAGACACACACTTACACCAACTAACACAGACATACACTTACAGCAAGTAAAAAAAGACAGACACTGATACCCAGTAACACAGACACACACTTACAACAAGTCACAAAGACATACACTGACATCCAGTGACAAAGACATGCACTGACACCCAGTAACAAAGACACACACTGACACCAAGTAACAAAGACATACACTGATACCCAGTAACACAGACACACACTTACACCAAGAAACAAAGACATACACTGACACCAATTAACAAAGACATACACTGATACCCAGTAACACAGACACACACTTACACCAAGTAACAAAGACATACACTGACACCAAGTAACAAATACATACAATTACACCAAGTAAAAAAGACATACACAGACACCAAGTAACAAAGACATACACTGATACCCAGTAACACAGACACACACTTACACCAAGTAACAAAGACATACACTGACACCAAGTAACAAAGACAGGCACTGAAACCCAGTAACACAGACACACACTTACACCAAGTCACAAATACATACACTGATACTCAGTAACACAGACACACACTTACACCAAGTAACAAAGACATACACTGACACAAAGTAACAAAGACATACACTTACACCAAGTAACAAAGACGTACACTGACACCAAGTAACAAAGACATACACAGATACCGAATAACACAGACACACACTTACACCAACTAACACAGACATACACTGACACAAATGTAACAAAGGCATACACTGACACCCAGGAACACAGATACACACTGACACCCGGTAACACAGAGAAACACTTACACCAAGTAAGAAAGAAAGGCACTGATACCCAATAACACAGACACATACTTACACCAACTAACACAGACACACACTGACACCAAGTAACAAAGATATGCACTGACACCATGTAACAAAGACACACACAAATACCAAGTAACAAATACATACACTGACACCAAGTAACAAAGACATACACTTACACCAAGTAACAAAGACATAAACTGACACCAAGTAACAAAGACATACACTGATATCCAGTAACACAGACACACACTTACACCATTTAACTAAGACATACACTGATACCCAATAACACAGACACACACTTCCACCAACTAACACAGACATACACTTACAGCAAGTAAAAAAGACAGACACTGATACCCAGTAACACAGACACACACTTACACCAAGTCACAAAGACATACACTGACACCCAGTAACAAAGATATGCACTGACACCCAGTAACAAAGACACATACAGACACCAAGTAACACAGACACACACTTACACCAAGTAACAAAGACAGTCACTAATACCCAGTAACACAGATACACACTTACACCAGGTCACAAAGACACACACTGACATCCAGTAACAAAGACAGACACTGATACCCAGTAACACAGACACACATTTACACCAAGTAACAAAGACTTACACTGATACCCAGCAACACAGACACACAATTACACCAAGTCAGAAAGACACACACTGACACCCAGTAACAAAGACATACACTGCACCCAGTGAGAAAGAAACACACTGACACCCAGTAACAAAGACATACACTGATACCCAGTAACACAGACACACACTTACACCAAGTAACAAAGACATACACTGACACCAAGTAACAAATACATACACTGACACCAAGTAACAAAGACATACACTTACACCAAGTAACAAAGACATACACTGACAACAATTAACTATGACATACACCGACACCCAGCAACACAGTTACAGACTGACAGCCAGTAACAAAGAGAAAAACTGACACCAAGTAACAAAGACACACACTGACACCAAGTAACACAGACACACACTGACACCAAGTAACAAAGACATCCACTGACACCAAGTACAAAGACATACACTGACACCAAGTAACAAAGACAGACACTGATACCCAGTAACACAGACACACACTTACACCAAGTAACAAGGAAATACACTGAACCCCAATAACACAGACACACACTTACACCAACTAACACCGACATACACTGACACAAAGTAACAAACACATACACTTACTCCAAGTAACAAAGACACACACATATACCAAGTAACAAAGACATACACTGACACCAAGTAATAAAGACATGCACTTACACCAAGTAACAAAGACATACACTTACACCAAGTAACAAAGACATACACTGATACCCAGTAACACAGACACACACTTACACCAATTAACAAAGACATACACTGATACCCAATAACACAGACACACACTTACACCAACTAACACAGACATACACTTACAGCAAGTAAAAAAAGACAGACACTGATACCCAGTAACACAGACACACACTTACAACAAGTCACAAAGACATACACTGACATCCAGTGACAAAGACATGCACTGACACCCAGTAACAAAGACACACACTGACACCAAGTAACAAAGACATACACTGATACCCAGTAACACAGACACACACTTACACCAAGAAACAAAGACATACACTGACACCAATTAACAAAGACATACACTGATACCCAGTAACACAGACACACACTTACACCAAGTAACAAAGACATACACTGACACCAAGTAACAAATACATACAATTACACCAAGTAAAAAAGACATACACAGACACCAAGTAACAAAGACATACACTGATACCCAGTAACACAGACACACACTTACACCAAGTAACAAAGACATACACTGACACCAAGTAACAAAGACAGGCACTGAAACCCAGTAACACAGACACACACTTACACCAAGTCACAAATACATACACTGATACTCAGTAACACAGACACACACTTACACCAAGTAACAAAGACATACACTGACACAAAGTAACAAAGACATACACTTACACCAAGTAACAAAGACGTACACTGACACCAAGTAACAAAGACATACACAGATACCGAATAACACAGACACACACTTACACCAACTAACACAGACATACACTGACACAAATGTAACAAAGGCATACACTGACACCCAGGAACACAGATACACACTGACACCCGGTAACACAGAGAAACACTTACACCAAGTAAGAAAGAAAGGCACTGATACCCAATAACACAGACACATACTTACACCAACTAACACAGACACACACTGACACCAAGTAACAAAGATATGCACTGACACCATGTAACAAAGACACACACAAATACCAAGTAACAAATACATACACTGACACCAAGTAACAAAGACATACACTTACACCAAGTAACAAAGACATAAACTGACACCAAGTAACAAAGACATACACTGATATCCAGTAACACAGACACACACTTACACCATTTAACTAAGACATACACTGATACCCAATAACACAGACACACACTTCCACCAACTAACACAGACATACACTTACAGCAAGTAAAAAAGACAGACACTGATACCCAGTAACACAGACACACACTTACACCAAGTCACAAAGACATACACTGACACCCAGTAACAAAGATATGCACTGACACCCAGTAACAAAGACACATACAGACACCAAGTAACACAGACACACACTTACACCAAGTAACAAAGACAGTCACTAATACCCAGTAACACAGATACACACTTACACCAGGTCACAAAGACACACACTGACATCCAGTAACAAAGACAGACACTGATACCCAGTAACACAGACACACATTTACACCAAGTAACAAAGACTTACACTGATACCCAGCAACACAGACACACAATTACACCAAGTCAGAAAGACACACACTGACACCCAGTAACAAAGACATACACTGCACCCAGTGAGAAAGAAACACACTGACACCCAGTAACAAAGACATACACTGATACCCAGTAACACAGACGCACACTTACACCAAGTAACAAAGACATACACTGACACCAAGTAACAAAGACATACACTGACACCAAGTAACAAATACATACACTTACACCAAGTAACAAAGACATACACTGACACCAAGTAACAAAGGCATACAATTATACCCAGTAACACAGACACGCACTGACACCCAGTAACAAAGACATACACTGACACCAAGTAACAAAGACAGACACTGATACCCAGTAACACAGACACACATTTACACCAAGTCACAAAGACTTACACTGATACCCAGCAACACAGACACACACTTACACCAAGTCAGAAAGACACACACTGACACCCAGTAACAAAGACATACACTGCACCCAGTGAGAAAGAAACACACTGACACCCAGTAACAAAGACATACACTGATACCCAGTAACACAGACACACACTTACACCAAGTAACAAAGACATACACTGACACCAAGTAACAAAGACATACACTGACACCAAGTAACAAAGACATACACTTACACCAAGTAACAAAGACATACACTGACAACAATTAACTATGACATACACCGACACCCAGCAACACAGATACAGACTGACAGCCAGTAACAAAGAGAAAAACTGACACCAAGTAACAAAGACACACACTGACACCAAGTAACACAGACACACACTGACACCAAGTAACAAAGACATCCACTTACACCAAGTACAAAGACATACACTGACACCAAGTAACAAAGACATAAAGTTATACCCAGTAACACAGACACGCACTGACACCCAGTAACAAAGACATACACTGACACCAAGTAACAAAGACAGACACTGATACCCAGTAACACAGACACACACTTACACCAAGTAACAAGGAAATACACTGAACCCCAATAACACAGACACACACTTACACCAACTAACACCGACATACACTGACACAAAGTAACAAACACATACACTGACACCCAGTAACAAAGACATACACTGACACCAAGTAACAAAGACACACACTGACACCAAGTAACAAGGACATACACTGACACCAAGTAACAAAGACACACACTTACACCAAGTAACAAAGACATACACTGACACCAAGTAACAAAGACATGCACTTACACCAAGTAACAAAGACATGCACTGACACCAAGTAACAAAGACATACACTGATACCCAGTAACACAGACACACACCTACACCAAGTAACAAAGGCATACACTGATACCCAATAACACAGACACACTTTTACACCAAGTAACACAGACACACACAGACACCAAATAACAAAGACAAATAATGACACCCAGGAACACAGATACACACTGACACCCAGTAACACAGAGAAACACTGACACCAACTACCAAAGACACACACTGACACCAAGTAACACAGACATACACTGACACCAAGTAAAAAAGACATCCACTTACACCAAGGACAAAGACAAGCACTGACACGAAGTAACAAAGACATACAATTATCACCAGCAACACAGACACGCACTGCCACCCAGTAACAAAGACATACACTGACACCAAGTAACAAAGACAGACACTGATACCCAGTAACACAGACACACACGTACACCAAGAAACAAAGAAATGCACTGATACCCAATAACACAGACACATACTTACACCAACTAACACAGACATCCTTTCCTTTTGGGCCTCCTTATCTCGAGAGACAATGGATATGCGCCTGGAGGTGGTCAGTGGTTTGTGAAGCAGCGCCTGGAGTGGCTATAAAGGCCAATTCTGGAGTGACAGGCTCTTCCACAGGTGCTGCAGAGAAATTTGTTTGTTGGGGCTGTTGCACAGTTGGCTCTCCCCTTGCGCCTCTGTCTTTTTTCCTGCCAACTACTAAGTCTCTTCGACTCGCCACAATTTAGCCCTGTCTTTATGGCTGCCCGCCAGCTCTGGCGAATGCTGGCAACTGACTCCCACGACTTGTGATCAATGTCACACGATTTCATGTCGCGTTTGCAGACGTCTTTATAACGGAGACATGGACGGCCGGTGGGTCTGATACCAGTGGCGAGCTCGCTGTACAATGTGTCTTTGGGGATCCTGCCATCTTCCATGCGGCTCACATGGCCAAGCCATCTCAAGCGCCGCTGACTCAGTAGTGTGTATAAGCTGGGGGTGTTGGCCGCTTCAAGGACTTCTGTGTTGGAGATATAGTCCTGCCACCTGATGCCAAGTATTCTCCGAAGGCAGCGAAGATGGAATGAATTGAGACGTCGCTCTTGGCTGGCATACGTTGTCCAGGCCTCGCTGCCGTAGAGCAAGGTACTGAGGACACAGGCCTGATACACTCGGACTTTTGTGTTCCGTGTCAGTGCGCCATTTTCCCACACTCTCTTGGCCAGTCTGGACATAGCAGTGGAAGCCTTACCCATGCGCTTGTTGATTTCTGCATCTAGAGACAGGTTACTGGTGATAGTTGAGCCGAGGTAGGTGAACTCTTGAACCACTTCCAGAGCGTGGTCGCCAATATTGATGGATGGAGCATTTCTGACATCCTGCCCCATGATGTTCGTTTTCTTGAGGCTGATGGTTAGGCCAAATTCATTGCAGGCAGACGCAAACCTGTCGATGAGACTCTGCAGGCATTCTTCAGTGTGAGATGTTAAAGCAGCATCGTCAGCAAAGAGGAGTTCTCTGATGAGGACTTTCTGTACTTTGGACTTCGCTCTTCGACGGGCAAGGTTGAACAACCTGCCCCCTGATCTTGTGTGGAGGAAAATTACTTCTTCAGAGGATTTGAACGCATGTGAAAGCAGCAGGGAGAAGAAAATCCCAAAAAGTGTGGGTGCGAGAACACAGCCCTGTTTCACACCACTCAGGATAGGAAAGGGCTCTGATGAGGAGCCACCATGTTGAATTGTGCCTTTCATATTGTCATGGAATGAGGTGATGATACTTAGTAGCTTTGGTGGACATCCGATCTTTTCTAGTAGTCTGAAGAGACCACGTCTGCGGACGAGGTCAAAGGCTTTGGTGAGATCAATGAAAGCAATGTAGAGGGGCATCTGTTGTTCACGGCATTTCTCCTGTATCTGACGAAGGGAGAACAGCATGTCAATAGTCGATCTGTCTGCACGAAAGCCACACTGTGCCTCAGGGTAGACGCGCTCGGCCAGCTTCTGGAGCCTGTTCAGAGCGACTC
Organism: Heterodontus francisci; assembly: GCF_036365525.1. NCBI lineage: Eukaryota > Metazoa > Chordata > Chondrichthyes > Heterodontiformes > Heterodontidae > Heterodontus > Heterodontus francisci. Next base: position 68,246,873 of record NC_090391.1, read on the forward strand.
GAGCAAAGACTTTCCCCACTATGCTGACATAGTGTTACCCAGTAACACAGACATACACTGACTCAAAGTAACAAAGACATACACTGACACCAAGTAACAAAGACACACACTTATACCAAGTATCAAAGACATACACTGACACCAAGTAACAAAGACATACACTTACACCAAGTAACAAAGACATACACTGACACCAAGTAACAAAGACATGCACTGATACCCAGTAACACAGACACACACTTACACCAACTAACACAGACATACACATACACCAAGTAACAAAGACATACACTGATACCCAATAACACAGACACACACTTACACCAACTAACACAGACATATACATACACCAAGTAACAAAGACATACACTGATACCCAATAACACAGACACACACTTACACCAACTAACACAGACATACACATACAGCAAGTAACAAAGACAGACACTGATACCCAGTAACACAGACACACACTTACACCAAGTCACAAAGACATACACTGACATCCAGTAACAAAGACATGCACTGACACCCAGTAACAAAGACACACACAAACACCAAGTCACAAAGACAGACACTGTTACCCAGTAACACAGACACACACTTACACCAAGTAACAAAGACATACACTGACACCAATTAACAAAGACATACAATTACACCAAGTTAAAAAGACATACACAGACACCAAGTAACAAAGACAGACACTGATACCCAGTAACACAGACACACACTTACACCAAGTAACAAAGACATACACTGACACCAAGTAACAAAGACAGGCACTGATACCCAGTAACACGGACACACACTTACACCAAGTCACAAAGACATACACTGTTACCCAGTAACACAGACACACACTTACACCAAGTAACAAAGACATACACTGACACAAAGTAACAAAGACATACGCTTACACCAAGTAACAAAGACGTACACTGACACCAAGTAACAAAGACATATACTGATACCCAGTAACACAGACAAACATTTACACCAAGTAACAAAGACATGCACTGATACCCAATAACACAGACACACACTTACACCAACTAACACAGACAGACACTGACACCAAGTAACAAAGACATACACTGACTCCCAGGTACACAGATACACTCTGACACCCAGTAACACAGAGAAACACTGACACCAAGTAACAAAGACAGACACTGATACCCAGTAACACAGACACACACTTACACCAAGTCACAAAGACATGCACTGACACCCAGTAGCAAAGACATGCACTGACACGCAGTAACAAAGACACACACTGACACCAAGTATTAAAGGCATACACGTACACCAAGTAACACAGACACACAGTTACACCAAGTAACACAGACATACACTGACACCAAGTCACAAAGACATACACTGATGCCCAGTAACACAGACACACACTTACACCAAGTAACAAAGACATACACTGAAACAAAGTAACAAAGACATACACTTACACCAAGTAACAAAGACAGACACTGACACCAAGTAACAAAGACACACACTTACACCAGGTCACAAATACATACACTGATACCCAGTCACACAGACACACACTTACACCAAGTAACAAAGACATACATTGACACCAAGTAACAAAGACATACACTGATACCAAGTAGCTAAGACATACACTGACACCAAGTAACAAAGACACAAACTTACACCAAGTCACAAAGACATACACTGACACCCAGTAACAAAGACATACACTGACACCCAGTAACAAAGACACATACTGACACCAAGTAACAAAAACATACACTGATACCCAGTAACACAGACACACCGTTACACCAAGTAACAAAGACGTACACTGACACAAAGTAACAAAGACATACACAGACACCAATTAACAAAGACATACACTGATACCCAGCAAACACAGACACACACTTACACCAAGTAACAAATGCATACACTTACACCAAGTAACAAAGACAGACACAGACAACAAGTAACAAAGACATACACTGATACCCAGTAACACAGACACACACTTGCACGAAGTAACAAAGACACACACAGATACCCAGTAACACAGACACACACTTCCACCAAGTATCACAGACATACACAGACACCAACTAACAAAGATATACACGGATATCCAGCAACACAGACAAGCACTTACACAAAGTTACAAAGACATACACTGACACCAAGTAACAAACACAGACACTGACACCAAATAACACAGACATACACTTACACCAACTAACAAAGACACACACTTACACCAAGTAACACAGACATGCACTGACACCAAGTAACAAAGACATGCACTTACACCAAGTAAGAAAGACACACACTTACACCAAGTAACACAGACCTACACTGACACCAAGAAACAAAGACATACACTGATACCCAGCAACACAGACACACTCTTACACCAAGTAACAAAGACAGACACTGATACCCAGTAACACAGACACAAACTTACACCAAGTATCAAAGACATACACTGACACCAAGTAACAAAGACATACACTTACACCAAGTAACAAAGACATACACTTACACAAAGTAACACAGACATACACTTACACCAAGTCACAAAGACATACACTTACACCAAGTCACAAAGACATGCACTGACACCAAGTAACACAGACATACACTTACACCAAGTAACAAAGACACACACTTACGCGAAGTAACAAAGACAGACACAGATACCCAGTAACACAGACACACACTTACACCAAGTCACAAAGACATACACTGACACCCAGTAACAAAGACATAGACTGACACCCAGTAACACAGACACACACTTACACCAAGTAACAAAGACAGGCACTGATACAAAGAAACACAGAAACACACTTACACCAGGTCACAAAGACACACACTGACACCCAGTAACAAAGACAGACACTGATACCCAGTAACACAGACACACACTTACACCAAGTAACAAAGACAGACACTGATACCCAGTAACACAGACACACACTGACACCAAGTAACAAAGACATACACTGACACCAAGTAACAAAGACATGCACTGACACCAATTAACAAAGACATACACTTACACCAAGTAACAAAGACATACACTGACACCAAGTAACAAAGACATACACTGATACCCAGTAACACAGACACACACTTACACCAAGTCACAAAGACATACACTGACACCCAGTAACAAAGACATACACTTACACCAAGTAACAAAGACAAACACTGACACGAAGTAACAAAGACATACAATCATCACCAGTAACACAGACACGCACTGACACCCAGTAACAAAGACATACACTGACACCAAGTAACAAAGACAGACACTGATACCCAGTAACACAGACACGCACTTACACCAAGTAACAAAGAAATGCACTGATACCCAATAACACAGACACATACTTACACCAACTAGCAAAGACATACACTGACACAAAGTAACAAAGACATACACTGACACCCAGGAACAAAGACAAACACTGACACCAAGTAACAAAGACATACACGGACACCAAGTAACAAAGACACACACTTATACCAAGTATCAAAGACATACACTGACACCAAGTAACAAAGACATACACTTACACCAAGTAACAAAGACATACACTGACACCAAGTAACAAAGACATACACTGATACCCAGTAACACAGACATACACTTACACCAACTAACACAGACATACACATACACCAAGTCACAAAGACATACACTGATACCCAATAACACAGACACACAATTACACCAACTAACACAGACATACACAAACACCAAGTAACAAAGACATACACTGATACCCAATAACACAGACACACACTTACACCAACTAACACAGACATACACATACAGTAAGTAACAAAGACAGACACTGATACCCAGTAACACAGACACACACTTACACCAAGTCACAAAGACATACACTGACATCCAGTAACAAAGACACACACTTACACCAAGTAACAAAGACATGCACCGACACCAATTAACAAAGACAAACGCTTACACCAAGTAAAAAAGACAGACACAGACCAGAAGTAACAAAGACATACACTGATACCCAGTAACACAGACACACACTTACACCAAGTAACAAAGACATACACTGACACCAAGTAACAAAGACAGGCACTGATACCCAGTAACACGGACACACACTTACACCAAGTCACAAAGACATACACTGATACCCAGTAACACAGACACACACTTACACCAAGTAACAAAGACATACACTGACACAAAGTAACAAAGACATACGCTTACACCCAGTAACAAAGACATACACTGACACCAAGTAACACAGAGAAACACTTGCACCAAGTAACAAAGACAGACACTGATACCCAGTAACACAGACACACACGTACACCAAGTCACAAAGACATGCACTGACACCCAGTAGCAAAGACATGCACTGACACCCAGTAACAAAGACACACACTGACACCAAGTATCAAAGGCATACACGTACACCAAGTAACACAGACACACAGTGACAACAAGTAACACAGACATACACTGACACCAAGTCACAAAGACATACACTGATACCCAGTAACACAGACACACACTTACACCAAGTAACAAAGACATACACTGACACAAAGTAACAAAGACATACACTTACACCAAGTAACAAAGACAGACACTGACACCAAGTAACAAAGACATACACTGATACCCAGTAACAAAGACGGAAACTGACACCAAGTAACAAAGACACACACTTACACCAGGTCACAAATACATACACTGATACCCAGTAACACAGACACACACTTACACCAGGTAACAAAGACATACATTGACACCAAGTAACAAAGACATACACTGATACCAAGTAGCTAAGATATACACTGACACCAAGTAACAAAGACACAAACTTACACCAAGTAACAAAGACATACACTGATACCCAGTAGCAAAGACATACACTGACATCAAGTAACAAAGACACAAACTTACACCAAGTAACACAGACATACACTGACACCAAGTAACAAAGAAATACACTTACACCAAGTAACAAAGACATACACTGATACCCAGTAACACAGACACACACTTTCACCAAGTAACAAAGACAGACACTGATACCCAGTAACACTGACACACACTTACACCAAGTCACAAAGACATACACTGACACCCAGTAACAAAGACATACACTGACACCCAGTAACAAAGACACACACTGACACCAAGTAACAAAAACATACACAGATACCCAGTAACACAGACACACCGTTACACCAAGTAACAAAGACGTACACTGACACAAAGTAACAAAGACATACACAGACACCAATTAACAAAGACATACACTGAAACCCAGGAACACAGACACACACTTACACGAAGTAACAAAGACACACACAGATACCCAGTAACACAGACACACACTTACACCAAGTATCACAGACATACACAGACACCAACTAACAAAGACATACACTGATACACAGCAACACAGACAAACACTTACACCAAGAAACAAAGACATACACTGACACCAAGTAACAAACACAGACACTTACAACAAATAACACAGACATACACTGACACCAATTAACAAAGACATACACGGACACCAACTAACAAAGACACACACTTACACCAAGTAACATTGACATGCACTGACACAAAGTAACAAAGACATGCAATTACACCAAGTAAGAAAGACACACACTTACACCAAGTAACACAGACCTACACTGACACCAAGTAACAAAGACATACACTGATACCCAGTAACACAGACACACACTTACACCAAGTATCAAAGACATACACTGACACCAAGTAACAAAGACATACACTTACACCAAGTAACAAAGACTTACACTGAAACCAAGCAACAAAGACATACACTTACCCCAGGTCACAAAGACATACACTGACACCAAGTAACAAAGACATACACTGACACCAAGTAAGAAAGACATACACTTACACAAAGTAACACAGACACACACTGACACCCAGTAACAAAGACAGACACTGATACCCACTAACACAGACACACACATACACCAAGTAACAAAGACAGACACTGATACCCAGTAACACAGACACACACTTACACCAAGTCACAAAGACATACACTGACACCCAGTAACAAAGACATAGACTGACACCCAGTAACAAAGACACACACTGACACCAAGTAACAAAGACATGCACTGACACCAAGTAACAAAGACATACACTGATACCCAGTAACACAGACACACACTTACACCAAGTCACAAAGACATACACTGACACCCAGTAACAAAGACATAGACTGACACCCAGTAACAACGACATACACTGATACCCAGTAACACAGACACACACTTGCACCAAGTAACACAGACATACACTGACACCAAGTAACAAAGACATATAATGACACCCAGGAACACAGATACACACGACACCCAGTAACACAGTCATCCACTGACACCAAGGAACAAATACATCGACTTACACCAAGTACAAAGACATACACTGACACGAAGTAACAAAGACATACAATTATATCCAGTAATACAGACACGCACTGACACCCAGTAACAAAGACATACACTGACACCAAGTAACAAAGACAGACACTGATACCCAGTAACACAGACACACACTTACACCAAGTAACAAAGAAAGGCACTGATACCCAATAACACAGACACATACTTACACCAACTAACACAGACATACACGGACACAAAGTAACAAAGACATACACTGACACTCAGTAACAAAGACACACACTGACACCAAGTAACAAAGACATACACTTACTCCAAGTAACAAAGACACACACATATACCAAGTAACAAAGACATACACTGACAACAAGTAATAAAGACATGCACTTACACCAAGTAACAAAGACATACACTGACACCAAGTAACAAAGACATACACTGATACCCAGTAACACAGACACACACTTACACCAATTAACAAAGCCATACACTGATACCCAATAACACAGACACACACTTACACCAACTAACACAGACATACACTTACAGCAAGTAAAAAAGACAGACACTGATACCCAGTAACACAGACACACACTTACACCAAGTCACAAAGACATACACTGACATCCAGTAACAAAGACATGCACTGACACCCAGTAACAAAGACACACACTTACACCAAGAAACAAAGACATACACTGACACCAATTAACAAAGGCATACACTGATACCCAGTAACACAGACACACGTTTACACCAAGTAACAAAGACATACACTGACACCAAGTAACAAAGACATACAATTACACCAAGTAAAAAAGACATACACAGACACCAAGTAACAAAGGCATACACTGACACCAAGTAACAAAGACAGGCACTGAAACCCAGTAACACAGACACACACTTACACCAAGTCACAAATACACACACTGATACTCAGTAACACAGACACACACTTGCACCAAGTAACAAAGACATACACTGACACAATGTAACAAAGACATACACTTACACCAAGTAACAAAGACGTACACTGACACCAAGTAACAAAGACATACACTGATACCGAATAACACAGACACACACTTACACCAACTAACACAGACATACACTGACACAAATGTAACAAAGGCATACACTGACACCCAGGAACACAGATACACACTGACACCCGGTAACACAGAGAAACACTTACACCAAGTAAGAAAGAATGGCACTGATACCCAATAACACAGACACATACTTACACCAACTAACACAGACATACACTGACACAAAGTAACAAAGACATACACTGACACTCAATAACAAAGACACACACTGACACCAAGTAACAAAGACATACACTGACACCATGTAACAAAGACACACACAAATACCAAGTAACAAATACATACACTGACACCAAGTAACAAAGACATACACTTACACCAAGTAACACAGACATAAACTGACAACAAGTAACAAAGACATACACTGATACCCAGTAACACAGACACACACTTACACCATTTAACTAAGACATACACTGATACCCAATAACACAGACACACACTTCCACCAACTAACACAGACATACACTTACAGCAAGTAAAAAAGACAGACACTGATACCCAGTAACACAGACACACACTTACACCAAGTCACAAAGACATACACTGACACCCAGTAACAAAGACATGCACTGACACCCAGTAACAAAGACACACACTGAAACCTAGTAACAAAGACATTCACTGATACCCAGTAACACAGACACACACTTACACCAAGAAACAAAGACATACACTGACACCAATTAACAAAGAGATACACTGATACCCAGTAACACAGACACACACTTACACTATTTAACAAAGACATACACTGACACCAAGTAACAAAGACATACAATTACACCAAGTAAAAAAGACATACACAGACACCAAGTAACAAAGACATACACTGATACCCAGTAACACAGACACTCACTTACACCAAGTAACAAAGACATACACTGACACCAAGTAACAAAGACAGGCACTGATACCCAGTAACACAGACACACACTTACACCAAGTCACAAAGACATACACTGATACCCAGTAACACAGACATACACTTACACCAAGTAACAAAGACATTCACTGACACAAAGTAACAAAGACATACACTTACACCAAGTAACAAAGACGTACACTGACACCAAGTAACAAAGACATGCACTGATACCCAATAACACAGACACACACTTACACCAACGAACACAGACATGCACTGACACCAAGTAACAAAGGCATACACTGACACCCAGGAACACACATACACACTGACACCCAGTAACACAGAGAAACACTTACACCAAGTAACAAAGACAGACACTGATACCCAGTAACACAGACACACACTTACACCAAGTCACAAAGCCATACACTGACACCCAGTAACAAAGACATGCACTGACACCCAGTAACAAAGACACACACAGACACCAAGTAACAAAGGCATACACTCATACCCAGTTACACAGACACACACTTACATCAAGTTACACTGGCATACACAGACACCCAGTAACAAAGACAGACACTAATACCCAGTAACACAGACACACACTTACACCAAGTAACAAAGACATACACTGACACCCAGGAACACAGATACACACTGACACCCAGTAACACACAGAAACACTGACACCAAGTAGCAAAGACAGACACTGACACCAAGTACAAAGACATACACTTGACACCAAGTAACAAAGACATACAATGATACCCAGTAACACAGACACACACTGACACCCAGTAACAAAGACACACACTGACACCAAGTAACAAAGACATACACTGATAACCAGTAACACAGACACACACTTACACAAAGTAACAAAGACATACACTGACACAAAGAAACAAATATAAACACTTACACCAAGTAACAAAGACATGCACTGACACCAAGTAACAAGGACATACACTGATTCCCAGTAACACAGACACACACTTACACCAAGGAATGAAGACAGACACTGATACCCAATAACACAGACACACAGTTACACCAACTAACACAGAAATACACTGACACAAAGAAACAAAGAGATGCACTGACACCCAGTAACAAAGACATAAAACTGAGACCCAGTAACAAAGACACGCCCTGACACCAAGTAACAAAGACACACACTGACACCAAGTAACAAAGACATACACTGATAACCAGAAACACAGACAGACACTTACACCAAGTAACAAAGACATGCACTGACACCAAGTAACAAAGACATACACTGACACCAAGTAACAAAGACATACACTTACACCAAGTAACAAAGACATACACTGACACCAAGGAACAAAGACATTCACTTACACGAAGTAACACAGACATGCTCTTACACCTAATAACAAAGACATACACTGACACCAAGTAACTAAGACATACAAGTGATACCCAGTAACACAGAAACACACTTACACCAAGTAACAAAGACAGACACTGATACCCAGTAACACTGACACACACTTACACCAAGTCACAAAGACACACACTAACACCCAGTAACAAAGACAGACACTGATACCCAGTAATACAGACACACACTTACACCAAGTAAATGGGTGGTGGATGTTCGGCAAACAATCGGTGGGCCGAAGGGCCTGTTTCAGTGCTGTATCTCTAAACTAAACACTGACACCTAGTGTCACAGACACACACTGACACACAGGAACACAGAGAAACACTGACACCAAGTAACAAAGACGGACACTGACACCCAGTAACCAAGACATACACTTACACCATGTAACAAAGACATACACTGATACCCAATAACACAGACACACACTTACACCAACTAACACAGACATACACTGACACCCAGGAACACAGATATACACTGACACCCAGTAACACGGAGAAACACTTGCACCAAGTAACAAAGACAGACATTGATACCCAGTAACACAGACACAAACTTACACCAAGTCACAAACACATGCACTGACACCCAGTAACAAAGACACACACTGACACCAAGTAACAAAGACATACACTGATACCCAGTAACACAGACACACACTTACACCAAGTAACAAAGACAGACACTGACACCAATTAACAACGACATACACTGATACCCAGTAACACAGACACACACTTACACCAAGTAACAAAGACATACACTGACACCAAGTAAAAAAGACATTCACTTACACCAAGTAAAAAAGACATACACTGACACCAAGTAGCAAAGACATACACTGATACCCAGTAACACAGACACACACTTACACCAAGTAACAAAGACATACACTGATACCCAGTTACACTGACACACACTTCCACCAAGTCACACAGACACACTCAGACATCAAGTAACAAAGACATACACAGATACCCAGTAACACAGACACACACTTACACCAAGTAACAAAGACAAACACTGACACCAAGTCACAAAGACATACACTTACACCAAGTAACAAAGACATACACTGACACCAAGTAACAGAGGCATACACTGATACCCAGTGACACAGACACACACTTACACCAAGTAACAAAGACAAACAAAGATACCCAGTAGCCAAGAAATACACTTACACCAAGTAACACAGACATACGCTGACACCAAGTAACAAAGACATCCACTTACACCAAGTAAAAAAGTCATACATTGATACCAAGTAACAAAGACATACATTGATACCCAGTAACGAAGACATACATTGATACCCAGTAACACAGAGAGGCACTGACACCCAGTAACAAAGACATACACTGATACCCAGTAACACAGACAGGCACTGACACACAGTAACAAAGACATACACTGACACCAAGTCACAAAGACATACACTGACACCAAGTAACAAAGGCAGACACTGACACCAAGTAACAAAGACATACACTGATACCCAGTAACACAGACACACACTTACACCAAGTAACAAAGACAGACACTGACACCAATTAACAACGACATACACTGATACCCAGTAACACAGACACACACTTACACCAAGTAACAAAGACATACACTGACACCAAGTAAAAAAGACATTCACTTACACCAAGTAAAAAAGACATACACTTACACCAAGTAGCAAAGACATACACTGATACCCAGTAACACAGACACACACTTACACCAAGTAACAAAGACATACACTGATACCCAGTTACACTGACACACACTTACACCAAGTCACACAGACACACACTTACACCAAGTAACAAAGACATACACAGATACCCAGTAAAAAAGACATTCACTTACACCAAGTAAAAAAGACATACACTTACACCAAGTAGCAAAGGCAGACACTGATACTAAGTAACACAAACACACACTTACACCAAGTAACAAAGACATACACTGATACCCAGTAACACAGACACACACTTACACCAAGTAACAAAGACATACACTGATACCCAGGAACACAGACACACACTTACACTAAGTAATAAAGACATACACTGACACAAAGTAACAAAGAAATACACTTACACCAAGTAACAAAGACATACACTGACACCAAGTAACAAAGACATACACTGATACCCAGTAACACAGACACACACTTACACCAAGTAACTATGACATGCACAGACACCCATTAACACAGACACGCACTGACACCCAGTAACAAAGACATACACTGACACCAAGTAACAAAGACATACACTGATACCAAGTAACAAAGACATACACTGATACCCAGTAACACAGAGACAAACTTACACCAAGTAACAAAGACATAAACTGACACCAATTAACAAAGACATACACTGATACCCAGTTACACTGACATACACTTACACCAAGTAACACAGACACACACTTACACCAAGTAACAAAGACATACACTGATACCCAGTAACACAGACACAAACTTACACCAAGTAACAAAGACACACACTTACACCAAGTAACACAGACATACACTGACGCCAAGTAACAAAGACATCAACTTACACCAAGTAACAAACACATACATTGATACCCAGTAACAAAGACATACATTGATACCCAGTAACACAGACACGCACTGACACCCAGTAACAAAGACATACACTGATTCCCAGTAACACAGACACGCACTGACACCCAGTAACAAAGACATACACTGACACCAAGTCACAAAGACATACACTTACACCAAGTAACAAAGACATACACTGATACCCAATAACACAGACACACACTTACACCAACTAACACAGATATACACTGACACCAAGTAACAAAGACATACACTGACACCCAGGAACACAGATACACACTGACACCCAGTAACACAGAGAAACACTGACACCAAGTCACAAAGACAGGCATTGATGCCCAGTATCACAAACACAAACTTACACCAAGTCACAAAGACATGCACTGACACCCAGTAACACAGACACACACTGACACCAAGTAACACAGACATACACTGATACCAAGTAACACAGACACACACTTACACCAAGTAACAAAGACATACACTGACACCAATTAAAAAAGACATACACTGATACCCAGTAACACAGACACACACTTACACCAAGTAACAAATACATACACTGACAACAAGTAACAAAGACATACACTTACACCAAGTAAAAAAGACATACACTGACACGAAGTAACAAAGACAAAGTATGATACCCAGTAACACAGACACACACTTACACCAAGTAACAAAGACATACACTAATACCCAGTTGCACTGACACACACTGACACCAAGTAACAAAGACTAACACATACACACACTATCACCAAGTAACAAAGACATACACAGACACCCAGTTAGAAAGACATACACTGACACAAAGTCACATAGAAATGCACTGACAACCAGTCACAAAGATACACACTGACAGCAAGTAACAAAGACATACACTGATACGCAGTAACACAGACACACACTTACACCAAGTAACAGAGACATGCACTGATACCCAGGAACACAGACACACACTTACACCAAGTAACAAAGACAGACACTGATACCCAGTAACACAGACACACACTTGCACCAAGTAACAAGGACATACACTGATACCAAGTAACAAAGACATACACTGACACCAAGTAACAAAGACATACACTGATACCCAGTAACACAGACACACACTTACACCAAGTAACAAAGACATACACTGATACCCAGTTACACTGACACACACTTACACCAAGTAACACAGACACACACAGACACCAAGTAACAAAGACATACAGTGACACCCAGTAACACAGACACACACTTACTCCAAGTAACAAAGACATGCACTGACACCAAGTAACAAAGACATACATTTACATCAAGTAACAAACACATACACTGACACCAAGTAACAAAGACATACAAAAATACCCAGGAACCAAGACATCCACTTACACCAAGTAACACAGACATACGCTGACACCAAGTAACAAAGAAATACATTGATACCCAGTAACACAGACACGCACTGACACCCAGTAACAAAGACATACACTGATAGCCAGTAACACAGACACGCACTGACACCCAGTAACAAAGACATACACTGTCACCAAGTCACAAAGACATACACTGACACCAAGTCACATAGACATACAATGACACCAAGTAACAAAGCCATACACTGATACCCAGGAACACAGACACACACTTACACCAAGTAACAAAGACAGGCACTGATACCCAGTAACACAGACACACCCTTACACCAAGTCACAAAGACATACACTGACACCCAGTAACAAAGACATACACTGATACCCATTAACATAGACACGCACTGACACCCAGTAACAAAGACATACACTGACACCAAGTCACAAAGACAGACACTGACACAAAGTAACAAAGACATACACTTACTCCAAGTAACAAAGACAGACACTGATACCCAGTAACACAGACACACACTTGCACCAAGTAACAAGGACATACACTGATACCAAGTAACAAAGACATACACAGACACCAAGTAACAAAGACATACACTGATACCCAGTAACACAGACACACACTTACACCAAGTAACAAAGACATACACTGATACCCAGTTACACTGACACACACTTCCACCAAGTAACACAGACACACACAGACACCAAGTAACAAAGACGTGCACTGATACCCAGTAACACAGACACAAACTTACACCAAGTAACAAATACATGCACTGACACCAAGTAACAAAGACATACATTTACACCAAGTAACAAACACATACACTGACACCAAGTAACAAAGACATTCACTGATACCCAATAACAAAGACATACACTTACACCAAGTAACAAAGACATACACTGATACCCAGTAACACAGACACACACTTACACCATTTAACAAAGACATACACTGATACCCAGTAACACAGACACACACTGACCCCCAGTAACAAAGACATACTCTGACACCAAGTCACAAAGACATACACTGACACCAAGTAACACAGACATACACTGACACCAAGTAACACAGACATACACTGACACCAAATAACAAAGACATACTTTGATACCCATTAACAAAGACATACATTGATACCCAGTAACACAGACACGCACTGACACCCAGTAACAATGACATGCACTCACATCCAGTGACACAGACCCGCACTGACACCCAGTAACAAAGACATACTCTGACACCAAGTCACAAAGACATACACATGACACCAAGTCACAAAGACATACACTGACACCAAGTCACAAAGACATACACTGACACCAAGTAACAAAGACAGACGCTGATACCCAGTGACACAGACACACACTGGGCTGCACATTGGAGCAGTGGTTGGCACCGCAGCCTCAAAGCTCCAGGGACCGGGTTCGATTCTGGGTAATGCCTGTGCGGAGTTTGCAACTTCTCCCTGTGTCTGCGTGGGTTTCGTCACGGTGCTCCGGTTTCCTCCCACATGCCAAAGACTTGCAGGTTGATAGGTTAATTGGCCATCATAAATTGCCCCAAGTATAGGTAGGTGGTTGGGAAATATATAGGGATAGGTGGGGATGTGATAGGAATACGGGATTAGTGTAGGATTAGTGTAAATGGGTGGTTGATGGTCGGCACAGACTCAGTGGGCCGAAGGGCCTGTTTAAGTGCTGTATCTCGAAACTAATCTAAATACTGACACCTAGTGTCACAGACACACACTGAAACCCAGGAATACAGATACACACTGACATCCAGTAACACAGAGAAACACTGACACCAAGTAAATAAGACATACACTGATACCGAGTCACACAGACACACACTTACATTAAGTAATAAAGACATACACTGACACAAAGTAGCAAAGACATACACTTACGCCAAGTAACAAAGAGATACACTGACTCCAAGAAACAAAGACATCCACTTACACCAAGTAACAAAGACATAAATTGATACCCAGTAGCAAAAACATACATTGGTACCCAGTAACACAGACACGCACTGACAGTCAGTATCAATGACATACACTGATACCCAGTAACACAGAGACGCACTGACACCCAGTAACAAAGACATACACTGACACAAAGTAACAAAGACATGCACTTACACAATGTAACAAAGACATACACTGATACCCAGTAACACAGACATACACTGACACCAAGTAACAAAGACATACACTTACACCAAGTATCAAAGACACACACTTACACGAAGTCACAAAGACATACACTTGCACCAAGTAACAAAGACATACACTGATACCCAGGAACACAGACACAAACTTACACTAAGTAATAAAGACATACACTGATACCCAGTAACACAGACACGCACTGACACCCAGTAACACAAACACACACTTACACCTAGTAACAAAGACATACACTGACACCAAGTAACAAAGACATACAATTACACCAAGTAACAAAGACACACACCTACACCAAGTAACACAGATATACACTGACACCAAGTAACAAAGACATACACTGTTACCCAGTAACACAGACGCACACTTACACCAAGTAACAAAGACGTCCATTGATACCAAGTAACACAGACACACACTTGCACCAAGTAACAAAGACACAAACTTACACCAAGTAACATAGACATACACTGACACCAAGTAACAAAGTCTTTCACTTGCACCAAGTAACACAGACATACGCTGACACCAAGGAACAAAGACATACAATTACACCAAGTAACAAAGACACACACTTACACCAAGTAACACAGACATACACTGACACCATGTAACAAAGACATGCACTGATACCCAGTAACACAGACACACACTTACACCAAGTAACAAAGATATACACTGATACCCAATAAAACCGACACACACTGACACCAAGTAACAAAGACATACACTGACACCAAGTAACAAAGTCATTCACTTACACCAAGTAACACAGACATACGCTGACACCAAGGAACAAAGACATACAATTACACCAAGTAACAAAGACACACACTTACACCAAGTAACACAGACATACACTGACACCATGTAACAAAGACATGCACTGATACCCAGTAACACAGACACACACTTACACCAAGTAACAAAGATATACACTGATACCCAATAAAACCGACACACACTGCCACCAAGTAACAAAGACATACACTGACACCAAGTCACAAAGACAGACACTGACACCCAGTAACAAAGACAAACACTGACACCAAGAAACGAAGCAGACACTGACACCCAGTAACAAAGACATACACTTACACCAATTAACACAGACATACACTGACACCATGTAACAAAGACATGCAGTGATACCCAGTAACACAGACATACACTGACACCAAGTAACAAAGACACACACTTACACCAAGTAATACAGACATACACTGATACCAAGTAACAAAGACATACACTGTTACCCAGTAACACAGACACACACTTACACCAAGTAACAAAGACATACACTGATACCAAGTAACACAGACACACACTTACACCAAGTAACACAAACACACACTTACACCAAGTAACAAAGACAAACAATTACACCAAGTAACAAAAACATACACTTACACCAAGTAACAAAGACATACACTGTTCCCCAGTAACACAGACACACTCACAACTAGTAACAAAGACATACACTGACACCCATTAACAAAGACACACACTGACACCATGTAACACAGACATACACTGACACCAAGTAACAAAGACATACACTGACACCCAGTAACACAGACACACACTTACACCAAGTAACAAAGACATATACTGCCACCAAGTAACAAAGACATACACTGATACCCAGTAACACAGACACACACTTACACCAAGTAACAAAGACATGCACTGATACCAATTAACACAGACACACACTTACACCAAGTCACACAAACACACACCTACACCAAGTAACAAAGACATACACTGACACCAAGTAACAAAGACACGCACTTACACCAAGTAACAAAGACAGACAATTGCAACAAGTAACAAAGACATACACTGATACCCAGTAACATAGACACACACTTACACCAAGTAACACAGACATACACTGACACCCAGCAACACAGACACACACTTGCACCAAGTCACAAAGACACACACTGACACCCCGTAACACAGACACACACTTACACCAAGTAACACAGACACACACTTACTCCACGTAACAAAGACAGACACTGACACCAAGTCACAAAGTCAAACACTGACACCCAGTAACAAAGACATACACTGTCACCAAGTCACAAAGACATACACTGATACCCAGTAACACAGACACACACTTACACCAAGTAACACAGACATACACTGACACCAAGTAACAAAGACATACACTGATACCCAGTAACACAGACGCACACTTACACCAGGTAACACAGACACACTCTTACACCAAGTAACAAATACATACACTGACACCAAGTGACAAAGACATACACTTTACACCAAGTAACACAGACACACTCTTACACCAAGTAACAAAGACATACACTGACACCAAGTGACAAAGACATACACAGACACCCAGTAACACAGACACACACGGACACCAAGTAACAAAGACACACACTTACACCAAGTAACACAGACACACACTGACACCCAGTAACACGGGCACACACTTACACCAAGTAACACAGACATACACTGACACCAAGTAACAAAGACATACATTGATTACCAGTAACACAGGCACACACTGGGGGTAGGGGTAGGGCACATTGGCGCAGTGGTTAGCACCGCAGCCTCACAGCTCCAGGGACCCGGGTTCGATTCTGGGTACTGCCTGTGCGGAGTTTGCAAGTTCTCCCTGTGTCTGCGTGGGTTTCCTCCGGGTGCTCCGCTTTCCTCCCACATGCCAAAGACTTGCAGGTTGATAGGTTAATTGGCCATCATAAATTGCCCCTAGTATAGGTAGGTGGTAGGGAAATATATAGGGACAGGTGGGGATGTGATTGGAATACGGGATCAGTGTCGGATTAGTATAAATGGGTGGTTGATGGTCGGCACAGACTCGGTGGGCCGAAGGGCCTGTTCAAGTGCTGTATAACTAAACTAAATACTGACACCGAGCGTCGCTGACACCCAGTCACACAACAAGCACACACTGACACCCAGTAACACAGAGAAACACTGATACACAGTAACAAAGACATACACTGACACCAAGTGACACAGACACACACTGATACCGAGTCACAAAGACATACACTGATACCCAGTAACACAGACACACACTTCCACCAAGTAACACAGACATACACAGACACCAAGTAACAAAGACATACACTGATACCCAGTAACACAGACGCACACTGACACACAGTAACAAAGACATACAATGACACCAAGTCACAAACACATACACTGACACCAAGTAACAAAGACATACACTTACACCAAGTAACACAGACACACACTGACAACCAGTTCGAAACACACACTGACCCCCAGTAACACAGACACACACTGACCCCAATTAAAACAGACATGCACTGTCAGCGAGTAACACAGACACACACTTACACCACGTAACAAAGACATACACTGACACCAAGTAACAAAGACATACACTGACACCCAGTAACACAGACACACACTTACACCAAGTAACAAAGACAGACACTGATACCCAGTAACACAGACACACACTTACACCAAGTAACAAAGACATGCACTTCCACCAAGTTTCACAGACATACACTTACAACAAGTATTTTGACATACACTTACACCAAGTAACAAAGACACACACTTACACCAAGTAACACAGACATACAGTGACACCAAGTAACAAAGACATACACTGACACCAAGTAACAAAGACATACACTTACACCAAGTAACAAAGACAGACACTGACACCCAGTAACACAGACACACACTTACACCAAGTAACAAAGACAGACACTGATACCCAGTAACACAGACACACACTTACACCAAGTAACAAAGACACACACTGACACCAAGTAACACAGACATACGCTGACACCGAGGAACAAAGACATACACAGACACCAAGTAACAAAGACATACACTTACACCAAGTAACAAAGACAGACACTGACACCCAGTAACAAAGACAAACACTTACACCAAGTAACACAGAAATACACTGACACCAAGTAACAAAGACATGCACTGACACCATGTAACAAAGACGGACACTTACACCAAGTAACAAAGACATACAATGACACCAAGTCACAAACACATACACTGACACCAAGTAACAAAGACATACACTTACACCAAGTAACAAAGACATACACTGATACCCAGTAACACAGACACACACTGACAACCAGTTCGAAACACACACTGACCCCCAGTAACACAGACACACACTGACCCCAATTAACACAGACATGCACTGACAGCGAGTAACACAGACACACACTTACACCACGTAACAAAGACATACACTGACACCAAGTAACAAAGACATACACTGACACCCAGTAACACAGACACACACTTACACCAAGTAACAAAGACAGACACTGATACCCAGTAACACAGACACACACTTACACCAAGTAACAAAGACATGCACTTCCACCAAGTTTCACAGACATACACTTACAGCAAGTATTTTGACATACACTTACACCAAGTATTTTGACATACACTTACACCAAGTAACAAAGACACACACTTACACCAAGTAACACAGACATACAGTGACACCAAGTAACAAAGACATACACTGACACCAAGTAACAAAGACATACACTTACACCAAGTAACAAAGACAGACACTGACACCCAGTAACACAGACACACACTTACCCCAAGTAACAAAGACAGACACTGATACCCAGTAACACAGACACACACTTACACCAAGTAACAAAGACACACACTGACACCAAGTAACACAGACATACGCTGACACCGAGGAACAAAGACATACACAGCAACCAAGTAACAAAGACATACACTTACACCAAGTAACAAAGACAGACACTGACACCCAGTAACAAAGACAAACACTTACACCAAGTAACACAGACATACACTGACACCAAGTAACAAAGACATGCACTGACACCAAGTAACAAAGACGGACACTTACACCAAGTAACAAAGACAGACAATTACACCAAGTTACAAAGACATACACTTACACCAAGTATTTTGACATACACTGACAACAGGTAACAAAGACATACACTGATACCCAGCAACACAGACACACACTTGCACCAAGTCACAAAGACACACACTGACACCCAGTAACACAGACACACACTTACACCAAGTAACACAGACACACACTTACTCCAAGTAACAAAGACATGCACTGACACCAAGTCACAAAGACAAACACTGACACCCAGTAACAAAGACATACACTGTCACCAAGTCAAAAAGACATACACTGATACCCAGTACCACAGACACACACTTACACCAAGTAACACAGACATACACTGACACCAATTAACAAAGACATACACTGATACCCAGTAACACAGACGCACACTTACACCAAGTAACACAGACACACTCTTACACCAAGTAACAAATACATACACTGACACCAAGTAACAAAGACATACACTTACACCAAGTAACAAAGACACACACTTCCACCAAGTAACACAGACATACACTGACACCAAGTAACAAAGACATGCACTGACACCAAGTAACAAAGACGTACACTTACACCAAGTAACAAAGACAGACAATTACACCAAGTTACAAAGACATACACTTACACCAAGTATTTTGACATACACTGACAACAGGTAACAAAGACATACACTGATACCCAGCAACACAGACACACACTTGCACCAAGTCACAAAGACACACACTGACACCCAGTAACACAGACACACACTTACACCAAGTAACACAGACACACACGTACTCCAAGTAACAAAGACATACACTGACACCAAGTCACAAAGACAAACACTGACACCCAGTAACAAAGACATACACTGTCACCAAGTCACAAAGACATACACTGATACCCAGTAACACAGACACACACTTACACCAAGTAACACAGACATACACTGACACCAAGTAACAAAGACATACACTGATACCCAGTAACACAGACGCACACTTACACCAAGTAACACAGACACACTCTTACACCAAGTAACAAATACATACACTGACACCAAGTGACAAAGACATACACTTACACCAAGTAACACAGACACACTCTTACACCAAGGAACAAAGACATACACTGACACCAAGTGACAAAGACATACACAGACACCCAGTAACACAGACACACACGGACACCCAGTAACAAAGACACACACTTACACCAAGTAACACAGACACACACTGACACCCAGTAACACGGGCACACACTTACACCAAGTAACACAGACATACACTGACACCAAGTAACAAAGACATACATTGATTACCAGTAACACAGGCACACACTGGGGGTAGGTGGAGGGCACATTGGCGCAGTGGTTAGCACCGCAGCCTCACAGCTCCAGGGACCCGGGTTCGATTCTGGGTACTGCCTGTGCGGAGTTTGCAAGTTCTCCCTGTGTCTGCGTGGGTTTCCTCCGGGTGCTCCGCTTTCCTCCCACATGCCAAAGACTTGCAGGTTGATAGGTTAATTGGCCATCATAAATTGCCCCTAGTATAGGTAGGTGGTAGGGAAATATATAGGGACAGGTGGGGATGTGATTGGAATACGGGATCAGTGTCGGATTAGTATAAATGGGTGGTTGATGGTCGGCACAGACCCGGTGGGCCGAAGGGGCTGTTCAAGTGCTGTATAACTAAACTAAATACTGACACCGAGCGTCGCTGACACCCAGTCACACAACAAGCACACACTGACACCCAGTAACACAGAGAAACACTGATACACAGTAACAAAGACATACACTGACACCAAGTGACACAGACACACACTGATACCGAGTCACAAAGACATACACTGATACCCAGTAACACAGACACACACTTCCACCAAGTAACACAGACATACACAGACACCAAGTAACAAAGACATACACTGATACCCAGTAACACAGACGCACACTGACACACAGTAACAAAGACATACAATGACACCAAGTCACAAACACATACACTGACACCAAGTAACAAAGACATACACTTACACCAAGTAACAAAGACATACACTGATACCCAGTAACACAGACACACACTGACAACCAGTTCGAAACACACACTGACCCCCAGTAACACAGACACACACTGACCCCAATTAACACAGACATGCACTGACAGCGAGTAACACAGACACACACTTACACCACGTAACAAAGACATACACTGACACCAAGTAACAAAGACATACACTGACACCCAGTAACACAGACACACACTTACACCAAGGAACAAAGACAGACACTGATACCCAGTAACACAGACACACACTTACACCAAGTAACAAAGACATACACTTCCACCAAGTTTCACAGACATACACTTACAACAAGTATTTTGACATACACTTACACCAAGTAACAAAGACACACACTTACACCAAGTAACACAGACATACAGTGACACCAAGTAACAAAGACATACACTGACACCAAGTAACAAAGACATACACTTACACCAAGTAACAAAGACAGACACTGACACCCAGTAACACAGACACACACTTACACCAAGTAACAAAGACAGACACTGATACCCAGTAACACAGACACACACTTACACCAAGTAACAAAGACACACACTGACACCAAGTAACACAGACATACGCTGACACCGAGGAACAAAGACATACACTTACACCAAGTAACAAAGACAGACACTGACACCCAGTAACAAAGACACACACTTACACCAAGTAACACAGACATACACTGACACCAAGTAACAAAGACATGCACTGACACCAAGTAACAAAGACGGACACTTACACCAAGTAACAAAGACAGACAATTACACCAAGTTACAAAGACATACACTTACACCAAGTATTTTGACATACACTGACAACAGGTAACAAAGACATACACTGATACCCAGCAACACAGACACACACTTGCACCAAGTCACAAAGACACACACTGACACCCAGTAACACAGACACACACTTACACCAAGTAACACAGACACACACTTACTCCAAGTAACAAAGACATGCACTGACACCAAGTCACAAAGACAAACACTGACACCCAGTAACAAAGACATACACTGTAACCAAGTCACAAAGACATACACTGATACCCAGTACCACAGACACACACTTACACCAAGTAACACAGACATCCACTGACACCAAGTAACAAAGACATACACTGATACCCAGTAACACAGACGCACACTTACACCAAGTAACACAGACACACTCTTACACCAAGTAACAAATACATACACTGACACCAAGTAACAAAGACATAAACTTACACCAAGTAACAAAGACACACACTTCCACCAAGTAACACAGACATACACTGACACCAAGTAACAAAGACATGCACTGACAACAAGTAACAAAGACGTACACTTACACCAAGTAACAAAGACAGACAATTACACCAAGTTACAAAGACATACACTTACACCAAGTATTTTGACATACACTGACAACAGGTAACAAAGACATACACTGATACCCAGCAACACAGACACACACTTGCACCAAGTCACAAAGACACACACTGACACCCAGTAACACAGACACACACTTACACCAAGTAACACAGACACACACGTACTCCAAGTAACAAAGACATACACTGACACCAAGTCACAAAGACAAAAACTGACACCCAGTAACAAAGACATACACTGTCACCAAGTCACAAAGACATACACTGATACCCAGTAACACAGACACACACTTACACCAAGTAACACAGACATACACTGACACCAAGTAACAAAGACATACACTGATACCCAGTAACACAGACGCACACTTACACCAAGTAACACAGACACACTCTTACACCAAGTAACAAATACATACACTGACACCAAGTGACAAAGACATACACTTACACCAAGTAACACAGACACACTCTTACACCAAGTAACAAATACATACACTGACACCAAGTAACAAAGACATACACTGACACCAAGTGACAAAGACATACACAGACACCCAGTAACACAGATACACACGGACACCAAGTAACAAAGACACACACTTACACCAAGTAACACAGACACACACTGACACCCAGTAACACAGGCACACAATTACACCAAGTAACACAGACATACACAGACACCAAGTAACAAAGACATACACTGATACCCAGTAACACAGACGCACTCTGACACACAGTAACAAAGACATACAATGACACCAAGTCACAAACACATACACTGACACCAAGTAACAAAGACATACACTTACACCAAGTAACAAAGACATACACTGATACCCAGTAACACAGACACACACCAACAACCAGTTAGAAACACACACTGACCCCCAGTAACACAGACACACACTGACCCCAATTAACACAGACATACACTGACACCAAGTAACAAAGACATACACTTACACCAAGTAACAAAGACAGACACTGACACCCAGTAACACAGACACACACTTACACCAAGTAACAAAGACAGACACTGATACCCAGTAACACAGACACACACTTACACCAAGTAACAAAGACACACACTGACACCAAGTAACACAGACATACGCTGACACCGAGGAACAAAGACATACACAGACACCAAGTAACAAAGACATACACTTACACCAAGTAACAAAGACAGACACTGACACCCAGTAACAAAGACACACACTTACACCAAGTAACACAGACATACACTGACACCAAGTAACAAAGACATGCACTGACACCAAGTAACAAAGACGGACACTTACACCAAGTAACAAAGACACACACTTACACCAAGTAACACAGACATACACTGACACCAAGTAACAAAGACATGCACTGACACCAAGTAACAAAGACATACACTTACACCAAGTATTTTGACATACACTGACAACAGGTAACAAAGACATACACTGATACCCAGCAACACAGACACACACTTGCACCAAGTCACAAAGACACACACTGACACCCAGTAACACAGACACACACTTACACCAAGTAACACAGACACACACTTACTCCAAGTAACAAAGACATGCACTGACACCAAGTCACAAAGACAAACACTGACACCCAGTAACAAAGACATACACTGTCACCAAGTCACAAAGACATACACTGATACCCAGTACCACAGACACACACTTACACCAAGTAACACAGACATACACTGACACCAAGTAACAAAGACATACACTGATACCCAGTAACACAGACGCACACTGACACCAAGTAACACAGACACACTCTTACACCAAGTAACAAATACATACACTGACACCAATTAACAAAGACATACACTTACACCAAGTAACAAAGACACACACTTCCACCAAGTAACACAGACATACACTGACACCAAGTAACAAAGACATGCACTGACACCAAGTCACAAAGACGTCCACTTACACCAAGTAACAAAGACAGACAATTACACCAAGTTACAAAGACATACACTTACACCAAGTATTTTGACATACACTGACAACAGGTAACAAAGACATACACTGATACCCAGCAGCACAGACACACACTTGCACCAAGTCACAAAGACACACACTGACACCCAGGAACACAGACACACACTTACACCAAGTAACACAGACACACACGTACTCCAAGTAACAAAGATATACACTGACACCAAGTCACAAAGACAAACACTGACACCCAGTAACAAAGACATACACTGTCACCAAGTCACAAAGACATACACTGATACCCAGTAACACAGACACACACTTACACCAAGTAACACAGACATACACTGACACCAAGTAACAAAGACATACACTGATACCCAGTAACACAGACGCACACTTACACCAAGTAACACAGACACACTCTTACACCAAGTAACAAATACATACACTGACATCAAGTGACAAAGACATACACTTACACCAAGTAACACAGACACACTCTTACACCAAGTAACAAATACATACACTGACACCAAGTAACAAAGACATACACTGACACCAAGTGACAAAGACATGCACAGACACCCAGTAACACAGATACACACGGACACCAAGTAACAAAGACACACACTTACACCAAGTAACACAGACACACACTGACACCCAGTAACACAGGCACACAATTACACCAAGTAACACAGACATACACAGACACCAAGTAACAAAGACATACACTGATACCCAGTAACACAGACGCACTCTGGCACACAGTAACAAAGACATACAATGACACCAAGTCACAAACACATACACTGACACCAAGTAACAAAGACATACACTTACACCAAGTAACAAAGACATACACTGATACCCAGTAACACAGACACACACTGACAACCAGTTAGAAACACACACTGACCCCCAGTAACACAGACACACACTGACCCCTATTAACACAGACATGCACTGACAGCGAGTAACACAGACACACACTTACACCACGTAACAAAGACATACACTGACACCAAGTAACAAAGACATACACTGACACCCAGTAACACAGACACACACTTACACCAAGTAACAAAGACAGACACTGATACCCAGTAACACAGACACACACTTACACCAAGTAACAAAGACATACACTTACACCAAGTAACACAGACATACAGTGACACCAAGTAACAAAGACATACACTGACACCAAGTAACAAAGACATACACTTACACCAAGTAACAAAGACAGACACTGACACCCAGTAACACAGACACACACTTACACCAAGTAACAAAGACAGACACTGATACCCAGTAACACAGACACACACTTACACCAAGTAACAAAGACACACACTGACACCAAGTAACACTGACATACGCTGACACCGAGGAACAAAGACATACACTGACACCAAGTAACAAAGACATACACTTACACCAAGTAACAAAGACAGACACTGACAACCAGTAACAAAGACACACACTTACACCAAGTAACACAGACATACACTGACACCAAGTAACAAAGACATGCACTGACACCAAGTAACAAAGACGTACACTTACACCAAGTATCAAAGACAGACAATTACACCAAGTTACAAAGACATACACTTACACCAAGTATTTTGACATACACTGACAACAGGTAACAAAGACATACACTGATACCCAGCAACACAGACACACACTTGCACCAAGTCACAAAGACACACACTGACACCCAGGAACACAGACACACACTTACACCAAGTAACACAGACACACACTTACTCCAAGTAACAAAGACATGCACTGACACCAAGTCACAAAGACAAACACTGACACCCAGTAACAAAGACATATACTGTCACCAAGTCACAAAGACATACACTGATACCCAGTACCACAGACACAAACTTACACCAAGTAACACAGACATACACTGACACCAAGTAACAAAGACATACACTGATACCCAGTAACACAGACGAACACTTACACCAAGTAACACAGACACACTCTTACACCAAGTAACAAATACATACACTGACACCAAGTAACAAAGACATACACTTACACCAAGTAACAAAGACACACACTTCCACCAAGTAACACAGACATACACTGACACCAAGTAACAAAGACATGCACTGACACCAAGTAACAAAGACGTACACTTACACCAAGTAACAAAGACAGACAATTACACCAAGTTACAAAGACATACACTTACACCAAGTATTTTGACATACACTGACAACAGGTAACAAAGACATACACTGATACCCAGCAACACAGACACACACTTGCACCAAGTCACAAAGACACACACTGACACCCAGTAACACAGACACACACTTACACCAAGTAACACAGACACACACGTACTCCAAGTAACAAAGACATAAACTGACACCAAGTCACAAAGACAAACACTGACACCCAGTAACAAAGACATACACTGTCACCAAGTCACAAAGACATACACTGATACCCAGTAACACAGACACATACTTACACCAAGTAACACAGACATACACTGACACCAAGTAACAAAGACATACACTGATACCCAGTAACACAGACGCACACTTACACCAAGTAACACAGACACACTCTTACACCAAGTAACAAATACATACACTGACACCAAGTGACAAAGAAATACACTTACACCAAGTAACACAGACACACTCTTACACCAAGTAACAAAGACATACACTGACACCAAGTGACAAAGACATACACAGACACCCAGTAACACAGATACACACGGACACCAAGTAACAAAGACACACACTTACACCAAGTAACACAGACACACACTGACACCCAGTAACACAGGCACACAATTACACCAAGTAACACAGACATACACTGACACCAAGTAACAAAGACATACATTGATTACCAGTAACACAGGCACTCACTGGGGGTAGGGGGAGGGCACATTGGCGCAGGGGTTAGCACCGCAGCCTCACAGCTCCAGGGACCCGTGTTCGATTCTGGGTGCTGCCTGTGCGGAGTTTGCAAGTTCTCCCTGTGTCTGCGTGGGTTTCCTCCGGGTGCTCCGCTTTCCTCCCACATGCCAAAGACTTGCAGGTTGATAGGTTAATTGGCCATCATAAATTGCCCCTGGTATAGGTAGGTGGTAGGGAAATATATAGGGACAGGTGGGGATGTGATTGGAATACGGGATTAGTGTCGGATTAGTATAAATGGGTGGTTGATGGTCGGCACAGAGTCGGTGGGCCGAAGGGCCTGTTCATGTGCTGTATAACTAAACTAAATACTGACACCGAGCCTCGCTGACACCCAGTCACACAACATGCACACACTGACACCCAGTAACACAGAGAAACACTGATACACAGTAACAAAGACATACACTGACACCAAGTGACACAGACACACACTGATACCGAGTCACAAAGACATACACTGATACCCAGTAACACAGACACACACTTCCACCAAGTAACACAGACATACACAGACACCAAGTAACAAAGACATACACTGATACCCAGTAACACAGACGCACACTGACACACAGTAACAAAGACATACAATGACACCAAGTCACAAACACATACACTGACACCAAGTAACAAAGACATACACTTACACCAAGTAACAAAGACATACACTGATACCCAGTAACACAGACACACACTGACAACCAGTTCGAAACACACACTGACCCCCAGTAACACAGACACACACTGACCCCAATTAACACAGACATGCACTGACAGCGAGTAACACAGACACACACTTACACCACGTAACAAAGACATACACTGACACCAAGTAACAAAGACACACACTTACACCAAGTGACACAGACACACACTGATACCGAGTCACAAAGACATGCACTGATACCCAGTAACACAGACACACACTTCCACCAAGTAACAAAGACATACACTGACACCAAGTAACAAAGACACACACTTACACCAAGTAACACAGACATACACTGACACCAAGTAATAAAGACATACACTGATACCCAGTAACACAGACGCACACTTCCACCAAGTAACAAAGACATACACTGACACCAAGTATTTTGACATACACCTACACCAAGTGACTTAGACATACACTGACACCAAGTAACAAAGACATACACTTGCACCAAGTAACAAAGACATACACTGATACCCAGTAACACAGACACACACTGACAACCAGTTAGAAACACACACTGACCCCCAGTAACACAGACACACACTGACCCCAATTAACACAGACATGCACTGACAGCGAGTAACACAGACATACACTTACACCACGTAACAAAGACATACACTGACACCAAGTAACAAAGACATACACTGACACCCAGTAACACAGACACACACTTACAACAAGTAACAAAGACAGACACTGATACCCAGTAACACAGACACACACTTACACAAAGTAACAAAGACATACACTTACAGCAAGTATCACAGACATACACTTACAACAAGTATTTTGACATACACTTACACCAAGTAACAAAGACACACACTTACACCAAGTAACACAGACATACAGTGACACCAAGTAACAAAGACATACACTGACACCAAGTAACAAAGACATACACTTACACCAAGTAACAAAGACAGACAATTACACCAAGTAACAAAGACATACACTTACACCAAGTATTTTGACATACACTTGCACCAAGTAACAAAGACATACACTGACACCCAGTAACAAAGACATACATTGACACCAAGTCACAAAGACATACACTGATACCCAGTAACACAGACACACATTTACACCAATTAGAAAGACAGACACTGATACCCAGTTACACAGACAAGCACTTACACCAAGTAACAAAGACATACAGTTACACCAAGTAACACAGGCACACACTTACACCAAGTATTTTGAAATACACTTACACCAAGTAACAAAGACATACACTGACACCCAGTAACAAAGACATACACTGACACCAAAACACAAACACATACACTGACACCAAGTAACAAAGACATACACTGATACCCAGTAACACAGACACACACTTACACCAAGTAACAAAGACAGACACTGATACCCAGTAACACAGACAAACACTTACACCAAGTAACAAAGACATACACTTACACCAAGTAACACAGACATACACTTACACCAAGTATTTTGACATACACTGACACCAAGTAACAAAGACAGACACTGACACCCAGTAACAAAGACATACACTGACACCCAGTAACAAAGACATGCACTTACACCAAGTAACACAGACATACAATTATACCAAGTAACAAAGACATACACTGACACCAAGTAACAAGAGATAACAAAGGAGAAGGTGCAGATTGGACCAGGGCACATAGCTGACCAAAAGGTCACGGAGCAAAGGCAAACAATATGTTCATGGTGTGTTGAAAGACAAAGCATTAGTGCAGATTAGGTGTGAATATACTGAATATTGAACATCAGCAAGTGCAAACCTGAAGAAGAACAACCTGAAAAAAACAGTGGGTAAGCAAACTGAACAAACTAAGATGAAATGAAATAAATGCAAAAAAAGATTGTAAAAAATGTAAAAAGGAATGCAAAAAAAGGAAGAAAAAATGACTAAAAATGAAAGTAATGTGGGGGGGGGCTGTCATGCTCTGAAATTATTGAACTCAATGTTCAGTCCGGCAGGCTGTAGTGTGCCTAATCGGTAGATGAGATGCTGTTCCTCGAGCTTGCGTTGATGTTCACTGGAACACTGCAGCAATCCCAGGACAGAGATGTGAGCATGAGAGCAGGGGGGAGTGTTGAAATGGCAAGCAACCGGAAGCTCAGGGTCCTGCTTGCGGACTGAGCGGAGATGTTCCGCAAAGCGGTCACCCAGTCTGCGCTTGGTCTCCCCAATGCAGAGGAGACCACACTGTGAGCAGCGAATACAGTATACTACATTGAAAGAAGTACAAGTAAATCGCTGCTTCACCTGAAAGGAGTGTTTGGGGCCTGGGATAGTGAGGAGAGAGGAGGTAAATGGGCAGGTATTACACCTCCTGCGATTGCAAGGGAAGGTGCCCTGGGACGGGGACGAGGTGGTGGGGGTAATGGAGGAGTGGACCAGGGTGTCGCGGAGGGAACGATCCCTTCGGAATGCTGACAGGGGAAGGGAGGGGAAGATGCGACTGGTAGTGGCATCACGCTGGAGGTGGTGAAAATGGCGGAGGATGATCCTTTGGATATGTCGGCTGGAGGGATGAAAAGTGAGGACAAGGGGAACCCTGTCACGGTTCTGGGAGGGAGGGGAAGGGGTGAGCGTCGAGATGCGGGCAATAGATCGGACACGGTTGAGGGCCCTGTCAACCACAGTGGGGGCAAATCCTCGGTTGAGGAAAAAGGAGGGCACATCAGAAGCAACGTCATGGAAGGTAGCATCATCAGAGCAGATGCGTCGGAGACAGAGAAACTGGGAGAATGGAATGGAGTCCTTACAGGAGGTAGGGTGTGAAGAAGTGTAGTCGAGATAGCTGAGGGAGTCAGTGGGCTTATAATGGATATTGGGAGACAACCTATCCCCAGAGATGGAGACAGAGAAGTCGAGGAATGGAAGGGAAGTGTCAGAGATGGACCATCTAAAGGTGAGAGAAGGGTGGAAATTGGAAGCAAAGTTGTTGATAGGAATACGGGATTCGTGTAGCATTAGTATAAATGGGTGGTTGATGGTCGGCACAGACTCGGTGGGCCGAAGGGCCTGTTTCAGTGCTGTATCTCCAAACTAAACTAAATACTGACACCTAGTGTCACAGACACACACTGACACCAGTAACACACACTGAGACACAGTAACAAAGACATACACTGATACCAAGTCACAAAGACATGCACTGATACCCAGTAACACAGACACACACTGACACCAAGTAACAAAGATATACACTCACACCAAGTAACAAAGACACACACTTACACCAAGTAACACAGACAGACACTGACACGAAGTAACAAAGACATACACTTACACCAAGTAACAAAGACAGACAATTACACCAAGTAACAAAGACATACACTTACACCAAGTATTTTGACATACACTTACACCAAGTAACAAAGATATGCACTGACACCCAGTAACAAAGACATACACTGACACCAATTCACAAACACATACACTGACACCAAGTAACAAAGACATACACTTACACCAAGTAAAAAAGACATACACTGATACCCAGTAACACAGACACACACTGACACCCAGTTAGAAACACACACTGACCCCCCGTAACACAGACACACACTGACCCCCAGTAACACAGACATACACTGACACCCAGTAGCACAGACACACACTTAAACCAATTAACAAAGACATACACTGAAACCCAGTGACACAGACACACACTTACACCAAGTAACAAAGAAAGACACTGATACCCAGTAACACAGACACACACTTACACTAAGTATTTTGACATACACTTACAACAAGTAACAAATACACACACTTACACGAAGTAACACGGACACACACTGACCCCCAGTAACACAGACATACACTGATACCCAGTAACACAGACACACACTTACACCAAGTAACACAGACATACACTGACACCAAATAACAAAGACATACACTGACACAAAGTAACAAAGACATACACTTACACCAAGTAACAAAGACAGACAATTACACCAAGTAACAAAGACATACACTTACATCAAGTATTTTGACATACACTTACACCAAGTAACAAAGACATGCACTTACACCAAGTAACACAGACATACAATTACACCAAGTAACAAAGACATACACTGACACCAAGTAACAAAGACAGACAATTACACCAAGTAACAACGACATACACTTACACCAAGTATTTTGACATAAACCTACACCAAGTGACAAAGACATACACTGACACACAGTAACAAAGACATACAATGACACCAAGTCACAAACACATACACTGACACCAAGTAACAAAGACATACACTTACACCAAGTAACAAAGACATACACTGATACCCAGTAACACAGACACACACTGACAACCAGTTAGAAACACACACTGACCCCCAGTAACACAGACACACAGTGACCCCAATTAACACAGACATGCACTGACAGCGAGTAACACAGACACACACTTACACCACGTAACAATAACATACACTGACACCAAGTAACAAAGACATACACTGACACCCAGTAACACAGACATACACTTACACCAAGAAACAAAGACACACACTGACACCCAGTAACACAGACACACACTTCCACCAAGTAACACAGACATACACTGACACCAAGTAATCAAGACATACACTGATACCCAGTAACACAGACACACACTTACACCAAGTAACAAAGACAGACACTGATACCCAGTAACACAGACACACACTGACACCCAGTTAGAAACACACACTGACCCCCAGTAACACAGACATACACTGACACCCAGTCGCACAGACACACACTTAAACCAATGAACAAAGACATACACTGACACCAAGTAACAAAGACATACACTGAAACCCAGTAACACAGACACACACTTACACCAAGTAACAAAGAAAGACACTGATACCCAGTAACACAGACACACACTTACACCAAGTATTTTGACATACACTTACACCAAGTAACAAAGACACACACTTACATGAAGTAACACGGACATACACTGACACCAAGTAACAAAGACATACACTGACACCAAGTAACAAAGACATACACTTACACCAAGTAACAAAGACAGACAATTAGACCAAGTAACAAAGACATCCATTTACACCAAGTATTTTGACATACACTTACACCAAGTAACAAAGACATGCACTGACACCAAGTAACAAAGACATACACTGACACCAAGTAACAAAGACATACACTTACACCAAGTAACAAAGACATACACTTACACCAAGAAACAAAGACAGACAATTACACCACGTAACAAAGACATACACTTACACCAAGTATTTTGACATACACCTACACCAAGTGACAAAGACATACACTAACACACAGTAACAAAGACAGACAATGACACCAAGTCACAAACACATACACTGACACCATGTAACAAAGACATACACTTACAACAAGTAACAAAGACATGCACTGATACCCAGTAACACAGACACACACTTACAACCAGTTAGAAACACACACTGACCCCCAGTAACACAGACACACACTGACCCCCAGTAACACAGACATGCACTGACACCCAGTAACACAGACACACACTTACACCACGTAACAAAGACATACACTGACACCAAGTAACAAAGACGTACACTGATACCCAGTAACACAGACACACACTTACACCAATTCACAAAGACAGACACTGATACCCAGGAACACAGAGACACACTTACACACAGTAACAAAGACATACACTTACACCAAGTAACACAGACATACACTTACACCAAGTATTTTGACATAAACTTACACCAAGTAACAAAGACACACACTTACTCCAAGTAACACAGACATACAGTGACACCAAGTAACAAAGACATACACTGACACCAAGTAACAAAGACATACACTTACACCAAGTAACAAAGACAGACAATTACACCAAGTAACAAAGACATACACTTACACCAAGTCACAAACACATACACTGACACCAAGTAACAAGACATACACTTACACCAAGTAACAAAGACATACACTGATACCCAGTAACACAGACACACACTGACACCCGGTTAGAAACACACACTGACCCCCAGTAACACAGACACACACTGACCCCCAGTAACACAGACATACACTGATACCCAGTAACACAGACACACACTTACACCAAGTAACACAGACATACACTGACACCAAATAACAAAGACATACACTGACACAAAGTAACAAAGACAGTCACTTACACCAAGTAACAAAGACAGACAATTACACCAAGTAACAAAGACATACACTTACACCAAGTATTTTGACATACACTTACACCAAGTAACAAAGACATGCACTGACACCCAGTAACAAAGACATCCACTTACACCAAGTAACACAGACATACAATTACACCAGGTAACAAAGACATACACTGACACCAAGTAACAAAGACAGACAATTACACCAAGTAACAAAGACATACACTTACACCAAGTATTTTGACATACACCTACAAAAAGTGACAAAGACATACACTGACACACAGTAACAAAGACATACACTTACACCAAGTAACAAAGACATACACTGATACCCAGTAACACAGACACACACTGACAACCAGTTAGAAACACACACTGACCCCCAGTAACACAGACACACACTGACCCCAATTAATACAGACATGCACTGACAGCGAGTAACACAGACACACACTTACACCACGTAACAAAGACATACACTGACACCAAGTAACAAAGACATGCACTGACACCCAGTAACACAGACACACACTTACACCAAGTAACAAAGACAGACACTGATACCCAGTAACACAGACACACACTTACACCAAGTAACAAAGACATACACTTACACCAAGATTCACAGACATACAGTGACAATAAGTAACAAAGACATACACTGGCACCAAGTAACAAAGACATACACTTACACCAAGTAACACAGACATACAGTGACACCAAGTAACAAAGACATACACTGACACCAAGTAACAAAGACATACACTTACACCAAGTAACAAAGACAGACAATTACACCAAGTAACAAAGACATACACTTACACCAAGTATTTTGACATACACTTGCACCAAGTAACAAAGACATACACTGACACCCAGTAACAAAGACATACATTGACACCAAGTAACAAAGACAGACAATTACACCAAGTAACAAAGACATACACTTACACCAAGTATTTTGACATACACTTGCACCAAGTAACAAAGACATACACTGACACCCAGTAACAAAGACATACATTGACACCAAGTAACAAAGACATACACTGATACCCAGTAACAGACACACACTTACACCAAGTAACAAAGACAGACACTGATACCCAGTAACACAGACACACACTTACACCAAGTAACAAAGACATACACTTACACCAAGTTTCACAGACATACACTTACAACAAGTATTTTGACATACACTTGCACCAAGTAACAATGACACACACTTACACCAAGTTACACAGACATACAGTGACACCAAGTAACAAAGACATACACTGACACCAAGTAACAAAGACATACACTTACACCAAGTAACAAAGACAGACAATTACACCAAGTAACAAAGACATACACTTACACCAAGTATTTTGACATACACCTGCACCAAGTAACAAAGACATACACTGACACCCAGTAACAAAGACATACATTGACACCAAGTAACAAAGACATACACTGATACCCAGTAACACAGACACTCATTTACACCAATTAGAAAGACAGACACTGATACCCAGTAACACAGACAAACACTTACACCAAGTAACAAAGACATACAGTTACACCAAGTAACACAGGCACACACTTACACCAAGTATTTTGAAATACACTGACACCAAGTAACAAAGACAAACACTGACACCCAGTAACAAAGACATACACTGACACCAAGTCACAAACACGTACACTGACACCAAGTAACAAAGACAGACACTGATACCCAGTAACACAGACAAACACTTACACCAAGTAACAAAGACATGCAGTTACACCAAGTAACACAGGCACACACTTACACCAAGTATTTTGAAATACACTTACACCAAGTAACAAAGACATACACTGACACCCAGTAACAAAGACATGCGCTTACACCAAGTAACACAGACATACACTGACACCAAGTAACAAGAGATAACAAAGGAGAAGGTGCAGATTGGACCAGGGCACATAGCTGACCAAAAGGTCACGGAGCAAAGGCAAACAATATGTTCATGGTGTGTTGAAAGACAAAGCATTAGTGCAGATTAGGTGTGAATATACTGAATATTGAACATCAGCAAGTGCAAACCTGAAGAAGAACAACCTGAAAAAAACAGTGGGTAAGCAAACTGAACAAACTAAGATGAAATGAAATAAATGCAAAAAAAGATTGTAAAAAATGTAAAAAGGAATGCAAAAAAAAGGAAGAAAAAATGACTAAAAATGAAAGTAATGTGGGGGGGGGGCTGTCATGCTCTGAAATTATTGAACTCAATGTTCAGTCCGGCAGGCTGTCGTGTGCCTAATCGGTAGATGAGATGCTGTTCCTCGATCTTGCGTTGATGTTCACTGGAACACTGCAGCAATCCCAGGACAGAGATGTGAGCATGAGAGCAGGGGGGAGTGTTGAAATGGCAAGCAACCGGAAGCTCAGGGTCCTGCTTGCGGACTGAGCGGAGATGTTCCGCAAAGCGGTCACCCAGTCTGCGCTTGGTCTCCCCAATGCAGAGGAGACCACACTGTGAGCAGCGAATACAGTATACTACATTGAAAGAAGTACAAGTAAATCGCTGCTTCACCTGAAAGGAGTGTTTGGGGCCTGGGATAGTGAGGAGAGAGGAGGTAAATGGGCAGGTATTACACCTCCTGCGATTGCAAGGGAAGGTGCCCTGGGACGGGGACGAGGTGGTGGGGGTAATGGAGGAGTGGACCAGGGTGTCGCGGAGGGAATGATCCCTTCGGAATGCTGACAGGGTAAGGGAGGGGAAGATGCGACTGGTAGTGGCATCACGATGGAGGTGGTGAAAATGGCGGAGGATGATCCTTTGGATATGTAGGCTGGAGGGATGAAAAGTGAGGACAAGGGGAACCCTGTCACGGTTCTGGGAGGGAGGGGAAGGGGTGAGCGTAGAGATGCGGGCAATAGATCGGACACGGTTGAGGGCCCTGTCAACCACAGTGGGGGCAAATCCTCGGTTGAGGAAAAAGGAGGTCATATCAGAAGCAATCGTCATAGAAGCTAGCATCATCAGAGCAGATGCGTCGGAGACAGAGAAACTGGGAGAATGGAATGGAGTCCTCACAGGAGGTAGGGTGTGAAGAATTGTAGTCGAGATAGCTGTGGGAGTCAGTGGGCTTATAATGGATATTGGGAGACAACCTATCCCCAGAGATGGAGACAGAGAAGTCGAGGAATGGAAGGGAAGTGTCAGAGATGGACCATCTAAAGGTGAGAGAAGGGTGGAAATTGGAAGCAAAGTTGTTAATAGGAATACGGGATTAGTGTCGCATTTGTATAAATGGGTGGTCGATGGTCGGGACAGACTCGGTGGGCCGAAGGGCCTGTTTCAGTGCTGTTTCTCTAAACTAAACTAAATACTGACACCTAGTGTCACAGACACACACTGACACCAGTAACACACACTGAGACACAGTAACAAAGACATACACTGATACCAAGTCACAAAGACATGCACTGATACCCAGTAACACAGACACACACTGACACCAAGTAACAAAGACATACACTCACACGAAGTAACAAAGACACACACTTACACCAAGTAACACAGACAGACACTGACACGAAGTAACAAAGACATACACTTACACCAAGTAACAAAGACAGACAATTACACCAAGTAACAAAGACATACACTTACACCAAGTATTTTGACATACACTTACACCAAGTAACAAAGATATACACTGACACCCAGTAACAAAGACATACACTGACACCAAGTCACAAACACATACACTGACACCAAGGAACAAAGACATACACTTACACCAAGTAACAAAGACATACACTGATACCCAGTAACACAGACACACACTGACACCCAGTTAGAAACACACACTGACCCCCCGTAACACAGACACACACTGACCCCCAGTAACACAGACATACACTGACACCCAGTAGCACAGACACACACTTAAACCAAGTAACAAAGACATACACTGAAACCCAGTAACACAGACACACACTTACACCAAGTAACAAAGAAAGACACTGATACCCAGTAACACAGACACACACTTACACCAAGTATTTTGACATACACTTACACCAAGTAACAAAGACACACACTTACACGAAGTAACACGGACACACACTGACCCCCAGTAACACAGACATACTCTGATACCCAGTAACACAGACACACACTTACACCAAGTAACACAGACATACACTGACACCAAATAACAAAGACATACACTGACACAAAGTAACAAAGACATACACTTACACCAAGTAACAAAGACAGACAATTACACCAAGTAACAAAGACATACACTTACACCAAGTATTTTGACATACACTTACACCAAGTAACAAAGACATGCACTGACACCCAGTAACAAAGACATGCACTTACACCAAGTAACACAGACATACAATTACACCAAGTAACAAAGACATACACTGACACCAAGTAACAAAGACAGACAATTACACCAAGTAACAACGACATACACTTACACCAAGTATTTTGACATAAACCTACACCAAGTGACAAAGACATACACTTACACCAAGTAACAAAGACAAGCACTGATACCCAGTAACACAGACACACACTGACAACCAGTTAGAAAAACACACTGACCCCCAGTAACACAGACACACACTGACCCCCAGTAACACAGACATGCACTGACACCCAGTAACACAGACACACACTTACACCACGTAACAAAGACATACACTGACACCAAGTAACAAAGACATACACTGATACCCAGTAACACAGACACACACTTACACCAAGTAACAAAGACAGACACTGATACCCAGGAACACAGACACACACTTACACACAGTAACAAAGACATACACTTGCAACAAGTAACACAGACATACACTTACACCAAGTATTTTGACACACACTTACACCAAGTAACAAAGACACACACTTACACCAAGTAACACAGACATACAGTGACACCAAGTAACAAAGACATACACTGACACCAAGTAACAAAGACATACACTTACACCAAGTCACAAACACATACACTGACACCAAATAACAAAGACATACACTGACTCCAAGGAACAAAGACATACACTGATACCCAGTAACACAGACACACACTGACACCCAGTTAGAAACACACACTGACCCCCAGTAACACAGACACACACTGACCCCCAGTAACACAGACATACACTGATACCCAGTAACACAGACACACACTTACACCAAGTAACACAGACATACACTGACACCAAATAACAAAGACATACACTGACACAAAGTAACAAAGACATACATTTACACCAAGTAACAAAGACAGACAATTACACCAAGTAACAAAGACATACACTTACACCAAGTATTTTGACATACACTTACACCAAGTAACAAAGACATGCACTGACACCCAGTAACAAAGACATGCACTTACACCAAGTAACACAGACATACAATTACAACAAGTAACAAAGACATACACTTACACCAAGTAACAAAGACAGACACTGATACCCAGTAACACAGACACACACTTACACCAAGTAACACAGACATACAGTGACACCAAGAAACAAAGACATACACTGACACCAAGTAACAAAGACATACACTTACACCAAGTAACAAAGACAGACAATTCCACCAAGTCACAAAGACATACACTTACACCAAGTATTTTGACATACACTTGCACCAAGTAACAAAGACATACACTGACACCCAGTAACAAAGACATACATTGACACCAAGTAACAAAGACATACACTGATACCCAGTAACACAGACACACATTTACACCAATTAGAAAGACAGACTTTGATACCCAGTGACACAGACAAACTCTTCCACCAAGTAACAAAGACATACAGTTACACCAAGTAACACAGGCACACACTTACACCAAGTATTTTGAAATACACTTACACCAAGTAACAAAGACATACACTGACACCCAGTAACAAAGACAGACACTGACACCAAGTCACAATCACATACACTGACACCAAGTAACAAAGACATACACTGATACCCAGTAACACAGACACACACTTACACCAAGTAACAAAGACAGACACTGATACCCAGTAACACAGACAAACACTTACACCAAGTAACAAAGACATACACTTACACCAAGTAACACAGACATACACTTACACCAAGTATTTTGACATACACTTACACCAAGTAACAAAGACATACACTGACACCCAGTAACAAAGACATACACTGACAACAAGTCACAAACACATACACTGACACCAAGTAACAAAGACATACACTTACACCAAGTAACAATGACATGCACTGATACCCAGTAACACAGACACACACTGACACCCAGTTAGAAACACACACTGACCCCCAGTAACACAGACACACACTGACCCCCAGTAACACAGACATACACTGACACCAAGTCACAAAGACACACACTGACAACCAGTAACAAAGACATACACTGACACCAAGTCACAAAGACATACACTGATACACAGACACACACTTACACCAAGTAACACAGACATACACTGATACCAAGTCACAAAGACATACACTGATACCCAGTAACACAGACACACACTGACACCAAGTAACAAAGACATACACTGATACCAAGTCACAAAGACATACACTGATACCCAGTAACACAGACACACACTGACAACCAGTAACAAAGGCATACACTGATACCCAGTAACACAGACACACACTGACACCAAGTAACAAAGACATACACTGACACCAAGTAACAAAGACACACACTTACACCAAGTAACACAGACAGACACTGACACCAAGTAACAAAGTCATACACTGACACCAAGTAACAAAGAAATACATTTACACCAAGTAACAAAGACATACACTGACACCAAGTCACAAAGACATACACTGATACCCAGTAACACAGACACACACTTACACCAAGTAACACAGACAAACACTGAAACCCAGTAACACAGACACACACGGACACCAAGTAACAAAGACACACACTTACACCAAGAAACAAAGACACACACTGACACCCAGTAACACAGACACACACTTCCACCAAGTAACACAGACATACACTGACACCAAGTAACCAAGACATACACTGATACCCAGTAACACAGACAAACACTTACACCAAGTAACTAAGACAGACACTGATAACCAGTAACACAGACAAACAGTTACACCAAGTAACAAAGACATACAGTTACACCAAGTAACACAGACATACACATCCACCAATTATTTTGAGTTACACTTACTCCAAGTAACAAAGACATACACTGACACCCAGTAACAAAGACATACACTGACACCAAGTCACAAACACATACACAGATACCCAGTAACACAGACACACACTGACACCCAGTTAGAAAGACATACACTGACACCAAGTCACAAAGACACACACTGACACCATGTAACAAAGACATACACTGATACAAAGTCACAAAGACATACACTGATACCCAGGAACTCAGACACACACTGACACCCAGTAACAAAGACATACACTGATATCAAGTCACAAAGAGATACACTGATACCCAGTAACACAGACACACACTGACACCCAGTAACAAAGACATACACTGATACCAAGTCACAAAGACATACACTGATACCCAGTAACACAGACACACAATGACACCCAGTAACAAAGACATACACTGATACCAAGTCACAAAGGCATACACTGATACCCAGTAACACAGGCACACACTGACACCAAGTAACAATGACATACGCTTACACCAAATAACAAAGACACACACTTACACCAAGTAACAAAGTCATACATTGACACCAAGTTACAAAGACATACACTGACACCAAGTAACAAAGACATACATTTACACCAAGTAACAAAGACATACACTGACACCAAGTCACAAAGACATACACTGATACCCAGTACCACAGACACACACCTACACCAAGTAACACAGACATACACTGACACCCAGTAACACAGACACACACGGACACCAAGTAACAAAGACACACACATACACCAAGTAACACAGGCACACACTGACACCCCGTCACACAGAGACACACTTACACCAAGTAACACAGACATACACTGACACCAAGTAACAAAGACATACACTGACACCAAGTCACAAAGACATACACTGATACCCAGTAACACAGACACACATTTACACCAATTAGAAAGACAGACACTGATACCCAGTAACACAGACAAACACTTCCACCAAGTAACAAAGACATACAGTTACACCAAGTAACACAGGCACACACTTACACCAAGTATTTTGAAATACACTTACACCAAGTAACAAAGACATACACTGACACCCAGTAACAAAGACATACACTGACACCAAG
This sequence comes from Heterodontus francisci, assembly GCF_036365525.1. NCBI lineage: Eukaryota > Metazoa > Chordata > Chondrichthyes > Heterodontiformes > Heterodontidae > Heterodontus > Heterodontus francisci. The sequence goes on from NC_090391.1 coordinate 68,291,483, forward strand.
TCACAGTCACATACACTGACACCAAGTAACAAAGACATACACTGATACCCAGTAACACAGACACACACTTACACCAAGTAACAAAGACAGACACTGATACCCAGTAACACAGACAAACACTTACACCAAGTAACACAGACATACACTTACACCAAGTATTTTGACATACACTTACACCAAGTAACAAAGACATACACTGACACCAAGTCACAAAGACATACACTGACACCAAGTAACAAAGACATTCACTTACACCAAGTAACAATGACATGCACTGATACCCAGTAACACAGACACACACTGACCCCCAGTTAGAAACACACACTGACCCCCAGTAACACAGACACACACTGACTCCCAGTAACACAGACATACACTGACACCAAGTCACAAAGACACACACTGACAACCAGTAACAAAGACATACACTGACACCAAGTCACAAAGACATACACTGATACCCAGTAACACACTTACACCAAGTAACACAGACATACACTGACACCAAGTCACAAAGACATACACTGATACCCAGTATCACAGACACACACTTACACCAAGTAACAAAGACATACACTGACACCAAGTCACAAATGCATACACTGATGCCCAGGAACACAGACACACACTGACACCCAGTAACAAAGACATACACTGATACCAAGTCACAAAGACATACACTGATACCCAGTAACACAGACACACACTGACAACCAGTAACAAAGGCATACACTGATACCCAGTAACACAGACACACACTGACACCAAGTAACAAAGACATACACTGACACCAAGTAACAAAGACACACACTTACACCAAGTAACAAAGACATACACTGACACCAAGTAACAAAGTCATACACTGACACCAAGTAACAAAGAAATACATTTACACCAAGTAACAAAGACATACACTGACACCAAGTCACAAAGACATACACTGATACCCAGGAACACAGACACACACTTACACCAAGTAACACAGACAAACACTGAAACCCAGTAACACAGACACACATGGACACCAAGTAACAAAGACACACACTTACACCAAGAAACAAAGACACACACTGACACCCAGTAACACAGACACACACTTCCACCAAGTAACACAGACATACACTGACACCAAGTAATCAAGACATACACTGATACCCAGTAACACAGACAAACACTTACACCAAGTAACAAAGACAGACACTGATAACCAGTAACACAGACACACAGTTACACCAAGTAACAAAGACATACAGTTACACCAAGTAACACAGACATACACATCCACCAATTATTTTGACATACACTTACTCCAAGTAACAAAGACATACACTGACACCCAGTAACAAAGACATACACTGACACCAAGTCACAAACACATACACAGATACCCAGTAACACAGACACACACTGACACCCAGTTCGAAAGACATACACTGACACCAAGTCACAAAGACACACACTGACACCATGTAACAAAGACATACACTGATACCCAGGAACTCTGACACACACTGACACCCAGTAACAAAGACATGCACTGATACCAAGTCACAAAGAGATACACTGATACCCAGTAACACAGACACACACTGACACCCAGTAACAAAGACATACACTGATACCAAGTCACAAAGACATACACTGATACCCAGTAACACAGACACACAATGACACCCAGTAACAAAGACATCAACTGATACCAAGTCACAAAGGCATACACTGATACCCAGTAACACAGGCACACACTGACACCAAGTAACAATGACATACGCTGACACCAAATAACAAAGACACACACTTACACCAAGTAACAAAGTCATACACTGACACCAAGTAACAAAGACATACACTGACACCAAGTAACAAAGACATACATTTACACCAAGTAACAAAGACATACACTGACACCAAGTAACAAAGACATACACTGACACCAAGTAACAAAGACACACACTTACACCAAGTAACACAGACACACACTGACACCCAGTCACACAGAGACACACTTACACCAAGTAACACAGACATACACTGACACCAAGTAACAAAGACATACACTGACACCAAGTCACAAAGACATACACTGATACACAGGCACACACTTAAACCCAGTATCACAGACACACACTTACAGCAAGTAACAAAGACATACACTGACACCAAGTCACAGAGACACACACTGACACCGAGTAACAAAGACATACACTTACACCAAGTAACAAAGACATACACTGATACCCAGTAACACAGACACACACTGACACCCAGTTAGAAACACACACTGACCCCCAGTAACACAGACACACACTGATCCAGTAACACAGACATACACTGATACCCAGTAACACAGACACACACTTAAACCAAGTAACACAGACATACACTGACACCAAGTAACAAAGACATACACTGACACAAAGTAACAAAGACATACACTTACACCAAGTAACAAAGACAGACAATTACACCAAGTAACAAAGACATACACTTACACCAAGTATTTTGACATACACTTACACCAAGTAACAAAGACATGCACTGACACCCAGTAACAAAGACATGCACTTACACCAAGTAACACAGACATACAATTACACCAAGTAACAAAGACTTACACTGACACCAAGTAACAAAGACAGACAATTACACCAAGTAACCAAGACATACACTTACACCAAGTATTTTGACATACACCTGCACCAAGTGACAAAGACATACACTGACACACAGTAACAAAGACATACAATGACACCAAGTCACAAACACATGCACTGACACCAAGTAACAAAGACATACACTTACACCAAGTAACAAAGACATACACTGATACACAGGCACACACTTAAACCCAGTATCACAGACACACACTTACACCAAGTAACAAACACATACACTGACACCAAGTCACAGAGACACACACTGACACCGAGTAACAAAGACAGACACTTACACCAAGTAACAAAGACATACACTGATACCCAGTAACACAGACACACACTGACACCCAGTTAGAAACACACACTGACCCCCAGTAACACAGACACACACTGACCCCCAGTAACACAGACATACACTGATACCCAGTAACACAGACACACACTTACACCAAGTAACACAGACAAACACTGACACCAAGTAACAAAGACATACACTGACACAAAGTCACAAAGACATAGACTTACACCAAGTAACAAAGACAGACAATTACACCAATTAACAAAGACATACACTTACACCAAGTATTTTGACATACACTTACACCAAGTAACAAAGACATGCACTGACACCCAGTAACAAAGACATGCACTTACACCAAGTAACACAGACATACAATTACACCAAGTAACAAAGACATACACTGACACCAAGTAACAAAGACAGACAATTACACCAAGTAACAAAGACATACAATTGCACCAAGTATTTTGACATACACCTGCACCAAGTGACAAAGACATACACTGACACACAGTAACAAAGACATACAATGACACCAAGTCACCAACAAATACACTGACACCAAGTAACAAAGACATACACTTACACCAAGTAACAAAGACATACACTGATACCCAGTAACACAGACACACACTGACAACCAGTTAGAAACACACACTGACCCCCAGTAACACAGACACACACTGACCCCAATCAACACAGACATGCACTGACACCGAGTAACACAGACACACACTTATACCACTTAACAAAGACATGCACTGACACCAAGTAACAAAGACATACACTGACACCCAGTAACAGAGACACACAATTACACCAAGTAACAAAGACAGACACTGATACCCAGTAACACAGACACACTCTTACACCAAGTAACAAAGACATACACTGACAACAAGTCACAAAGACATACACTGATACCCAGTAACACAGACACACACTTACACCAAGTAACACAGACATACACTGACACCCATCAACACAGACACACAAGGACAGCAAGTAACAAAGACACACACTTACACCAAGTAACAAAGACACACACTGACACCCAGTATCACAGACACACACTTACACCAAGTAACACAGACATACACTGACACCAAGTAACAAAGATATACACTTACACCAAGTAACAAAGACAAACACTGATACCCAGTAACACAGACACACACTGACACCCAGTTAGAAACACACACTGACCCCCAGTAACACAGACACACACTGACCCCCGGTAACACAGACATACACTGACACCAAGTCACAAAGACATACACTGATACACAGACATACTCTTACACCAAGTAACACAGACATACACTGACACCAAGTAACAAAGACATACACTGACACCAAGTCACAAATGCACACACTGATACCCAGGAACACAGACACACACTGACACCCAGTAACAAAGACATACACTGATACCAAGTCACAAAGACATACACTGATACCCAGTCACACAGACACACACTGACAACCAGTAACAAAGGCATACACTGATACCCAGTAACACAGACACACACTGACACCAAGTAACAAAGACATACATTGACACCAAGTAACAAAGACACACACTTACACCAAGTAACACAGACATACACTGACACCAAGTAACAAAGTCATACACTGACACCAAGTAACAAAGAAATACATTTACACCAAGTAACAAAGACATACACTGACACCAAGTCACAAAGACATACACTGAAACCCAGTAACACAGACACACACTTACAACATGTAACACAGACAAACACTGACACCCAGTAACACAGACACACACGGACACCAAGTAACACAGACACACACTTACACCAAGAAACAAAGACACACACTGACACCCAGTAACACAGACACACACTTCCACCAAGTAACACAGACATACACTGACACCAAGTAACCAAGACATACACTGATACCCAGTAACACAGACACACACTTACACCAAGTAACAAAGACAGACACTGATACCCAGTAACACAGACACACACTGACACCCTGTTGGAAAGACTCACATTGACACCCAGTAAGAAAGACAGACACTGATACAATGTCACAAAGACATACACTGATACCCAGGAACTCAGACACACACTGACACCCAGTAACAAAGACATACACTGATACCAAGTCACAAAGACATACACTGATACCCAGTAACACAGACACACACTGACACCCAGTGACAAAGACATACACTGATACCAAGTCACAAAGACATACACTGATACCCAGTAACACAGACACACAATGACACCCAGTAACAAAGACATACACTGATACCAAGTCACAAAGGCATACACTGATACCCAGTAACACAGGCACACACTGACACCAAGTAACAATGACATACGCTTACACCAAGTAACAAAGACACACACTTACACCAAGTAACAAAGTCATACACTGACACCCAGTAACAAAGACATACACTGACACCAAGTAACAAAGACATACATTTACACCAAGTAACAAAGACATACACTGACACCAAGTCACAAAGACATACACTGATACCCAGTAACACAGACACACACCTACACCAAGTAACACAGACATACACTGACACCCAGGAACACAGACACACACGGACACCAAGTAACAAAGACACACACTTACACCAAGTAACACAGACACACACTGACACCCAGTAACACAGACACACACTTACAACAAGTAACACAGACATACACTGACACCAAGTAACAAAGTCATACACTGACACCATGTAACAAAGAAATACATTTACACCAAGCAACAAAGACATACACTGAAACCAAGTCACAAAGACATACACTGATACCCAGTAACACAGACACACACTTACACCAAGTAACACAGACAAACACTGAAACCCAGTAACACAGACACACACGGACACCAAGTAACAAAGACACACACTTACACCAAGAAACAAAGACACACACTGACACCCAGTAACACAGACACACACTTCCACCAAGTAACACAGACATACACTGACACCAAGTAACCAAGACATACACTGATACCCAGTAATACAGACAAACACTTACACCAAGTAACAAAGACAGACACTGATAACCAGTAACACAGACAAACACTTACACCAAGTAACAAGGACATACAGTTCCACCAAGTAACACAGACATACACATACACCAATTATATTGACATACACTTACTCCAAGTAACAAAGACATACACTGACACCCAGTAACAAAGACATACACTGACACCAAGTCACAAACACAGACACTGATACCCAGTAACACAGACACACACTGACACCCAGTTAGAAAGACATACACTGACACCAAGTCACAAAGACACACACTGACACCCAGGAACAAAGACATACACTGATACAAAGTCACAAAGACATACACTGATACCCAGGAACTCAGACACACACTGACACCCAGTAACAAAGACATACACTGATACCAAGTCCCAAAGAGATACACTGATACCCAGTAACACAGACACACAATGACACCCAGTCACAAAGACATACACTGATACCAAGTCACAAAGGCATACACTGATAAACAGTAACACAGGCACACACTGACACCAAGTAACAATGACATACGCTTACACCAAGTAACAAAGACATACATTTACACCAAGTAACAAAGACATACACTGACACCAAGTCACAAAGACATACACTGATACCAAGAAACACAGACACACACCTACACCAAGTAACACAGACATACACTGACAACCAGTAACACAGACACACACGGACACCAAGTAACAAAGACACACACACTTACACCAAGTAACACAGGCACACACTGACACCCAGTCACACAGAGACACACTTACACCAAGCAACACAGACATACACTGACACCAAGTAACAAAGACATACACTGACACCAAGTCACAAAGACATACACTGATACACAGGCACACACTTCAACCCAGTATCACAGACACACACTTACACCAAGTAACAAAGACATACACTGACACCAAGTCACAGAGACACACACTGACACCGAGTAACAAAGACATACACTGACACAAAGTCACAAAGACATACACTGATACCCAGGAACACAGAGACACACTGACACCCAGTAACAAAGATATACACTGATACCAAGTCACAAAGAGATACACTGATACCCAGTAACACAGACACACACTGACACCCAGTAACAAAGACATACACTTACACCAAGTCACTAAGACATACACTGATACCCAGTAACATAGACACACAATGACACCCAGTAACAAAGACATACACTGATACCAAGTCACAAAGGCATACACTGATACCCAGTAACACAGGCACACACTGACACCAAGTAACAATGACATACGCTTACACCAAGTAACAAAGACACACACTTACACCAAGTAACAAAGTCATACACTGACACCAAGTAACAAAGACATACATTTACACCAAGTAACAAAGACATACACTGACACCAAGTCACAAAGACATACACTGATACCCAGTAACACAGACACACACCTACACCAAGTAACACAGACATACACTGACACCCAGTAACACAGACACACACGGACACCAAGAAACAAAGACACACACTTACGCCAAGTAACACAGACACACACTGACACCCAGTCACACAGTGACACACTTACACCAAGTAACACAGACATACACTGACACCAAGTAACAAAGACATACACTGACACCAAGTCACAAAGACATACACTGATACACAGGCACACACTTAAACCCAGTATCACAGACACACACTTACACCAAGTAACAAAGACACACACTGACACCAAGTCACAGAGACACACACTGACACCGAGTAACAAAGACATACACTTACACCAAGTAACAAAGACACACACTTACACCAAGTAACAAAGTCATACACTGACACCAAGTAACAAAGACATACACTGACACCAAGTAACAAAGACATACATTTACACCAAGTAACAAAGACATACACTGACACCAAGTCACAAAGACATACACTGATACCCAGTAACACAGACACACACTTACACCAAGTAACACAGACATACACTGACACCCAGTAAGCACAGACACACACGGACACCAAGTAACAAAGACACACACTTACACCAAGTAACACAGACACACACTGACACCCAGTCACAAAGAGACACACTTACACCAAGTAACACAGACATACACTGACACCAAGTAACAAAGACATACACTGACACCGAGTCTCAAAGACATACACTGACACCAAGTCACAAAGACATACACTGATACACAGGCACACACTTAAACCCAGTATCACAGACACACACTTACACCAAGTAACAAAGACATACACTGACACCAAGTCACAGAGACACACACTGACACCGAGTAACAAAGACATACACTTACACCAAGTAACAAAGACATACACTGATACCCAGGAACACAGAGACACACTGACACCCAGTAACAAAGACATACACTGATACCAAGTCACAAAGAGATGCACTGATACCCAGTAACACAGACACACACTGACACCCAGTAACAAAGACATACACTGATACCAAGTCACAAAGACATACACTGATACCCAGTAACACAGACACACAATGACAACCAGTAACAAAGACATACACTGATACCAAGTCACAAAGGCATACACTGATACCCAGTAACACAGGCACACACTGACACCAATTAACAATGACATACGCTTACACCAAGTAACAAAGACACACACTTACACCAAGTAACAAAGTCATACACTGACACCAAGTAACAAAGACATACATTTACACCAAGTAACAAAGACATACACTGACACCAAGTCACAAAGACATACACTGATACCCAGTAACACAGACACACACCTACACCAAGTAACACAGACATACACTGACACCCAGTAAGCACAGACAAACACGTACACCAAGTAACAAAGACACACACTTACACCAAGTAACACAGACACACACTGACACCCAGTCACACAGAGACACACTTACACCAAGTAACACAGACATACACTGACACCAAGTAACAAAGACATACACTGACACCAAGTCACAAAGACATACACTGATACACAGGCACACACTTAAACCCAGTATCACAGACACACACTTACACCATGTAACAAAGACATACACCGACACCAAGTCACAGAGACACACACTGACACCGAGTAACAAAGACATACACTTACACCAAGGAACAAAGACATACACTGATACCCAGTAACACAGACACACACTGACACCCTGTTAGAAACACACACTGACCCCCAGTAACACAGACACACACTGACCCCCAGTAACACAGACATACACTGATACCCAGTAACACAGACACACACTGACACCAAGTAACACAGACATACACTGACACCAAGTAACAAAGACATTCACTGACACAAAGTAACAAGGACATACACTTACACCAAGTAACAAAGACAGACAATTACACCAAGTAACAAAGACATGCACTTACACCAAGTATTTTGACATACACTTACACCAAGTAACAAAGACATGCACTGACACCCAGTAACAAAGACATGCACTTACACCAAGTAACACAGACATACAATTACACCAAGTAACAAAGACATACACTGACACCAAGTAACCCAGACAGACAATTACACCAAGTAACAAAGGCATACACTGACACACAGTAACAAAGACATACAATGACACCAAGTCACAAACACATACACTGACACCAAGTAACTAAGACATACACTTACACGAAGTAACAAAGACATACACTGATACCCAGTAACACAGACACACACCTACACCAAGTAACACAGACAAACACTGACACCAAGTAACAAAGACATACACTGACACCAAGTCACAAAGACATACACTTACACCAAGTAACAAAGACATACACTGATACACAGACATACTCTTACACCAAGTAACACAGACATACACTGACACCAAGTCACAAAGACAAGCACTGATACCCAGTATCACAGACACACGCTTACACCAAGTAACAAAGACATACACTGACACCAAGTAACAAAGACATACACTGATACCCAGTAACACAGACACACACTGACACCCAGTTAGAAACACACACTGACCCCCAGTAACACAGACACACACTGACCCCCAGTAACACAGACATACACTGATACCCAGTAACACAGACACACACTGACACCAAGTAACAAAGACATACACAGACACAAAGCAACAAAGACATACACTTACACCAAGTAACAAAGACAGACAATTACACCAAGTAACAAAGACATACACTTACACCAAGTATTTTGACATACACTTACACCAAGTAACAAAGACATGCACTGACACGCAGTAACAAAGAAATGCACTTACACCAAGTAACACAGACATACAATTACACCAAGTAACAAAGACATACACTGACACCAAGTAACAAAGACAGACAATTACACCAAGTAACAAAGACATACACTTACACCAAGTATTTTGACATACACCTACACCAAGTGACAAAGACATACACTGACACACAGTAACAGAGACATACAATGACACCAAGTCACAAACACATACACTGACACCAAGTAACAAAGACATACACTGATACCCAGTAACACAGACAAACACTGACAACCAGTTCGAAACACACACTGACCCCCAGTAACACAGACACACACTGTCCCCAATCAACACAGACATGCACTGACACCGAGTAACACAGACACACACTTGCACCACGTAGCAAAGACATACACTGACACCAAGTAACAAAGACATACACTGACACCCAGTAACACAGACACACACTTACACCAAGTAACAAAGACAGACACTGATACCCAGTAACACAGACACACACTTACACCAGGTAACAAAGACATACACTGACAACAAGTCACAAAGACATACACTGATACCCAGTAACACAGACACACACTTACACAAAGTAACACAGACATACACTGACACCCAGTAACACAGACACACAAGGACACCAAGTAACAAAGACACACACTTACACCAAGTAACAAAGACACACACTGACGCCCAGTAACACAGACACACACTTACACCAAGTAACACAGACATACACTGACACCAAGTAACAAAGATATACACTTACACCAAGTAACAAAGACAAACACTGATACCCAGTAACACAGACACACACTGACACCCAGTTAGAAACACACACTGACCCCCAGTAACACAGACACACACTGACCCCCAGTAACACAGACATACACTGACACCAAGTCACAAAGACACACTCTGACACCCAGTAACAAAGACATACACTGACACCAAGTCACAAAGACATACACTGATACACAGACATACTCTTACACCAAGTAACACAGACATACACTGACACCAAGTAACAAAGACATGCACTGATACCCAGTATCACAGACACACACTTACACCAAGTAACAAATACATACACTGACACCAAGTCACAAATGCATACACTGATACCCAGGAACACAGACACACACTGACACCCAGTAACAAAGACATACACTGATACCAAGTCACAAAGACATACACTGATACACAGTAACACAGGCACACACTGACACCCAGTAACAAAGCCATCCACTGAGACCAAGTCACAAATGCATACACTGATACCCAGTAACACAGACACACATTGACAAAAAGTAACATAGAATTACACTGACACCAAGTAACACAGACCGACACTGACACCAAGTAACAAAGACATACATTTACACCAAGTAACAAAGACATACACTGACACCAAGTCACAAAGACATACACTGATACCCAGTAACACAGACACACACTTACACCAAGGAACACAGACATACACTGACACCCAGTAACAGAGACACACAAGGACACCAAGTAACAAAGACACACACTTACACCAAGTAACAAAGACACACACTGACACACAGTAACACAGACACACACTTACACCAAGTAACACAGACATACACTGACACCAAGTAACAAAGACATACACTTACACCAAATAACAAAGATATACACTGATACCCAGCAACACAGACACACACTGACACCCAGTTAGAAACACACACTGACCCCTAGTAACACAGACATACACTGACACCAAGTCACAAAGACACACACTGACACCCAGTGTCAAAGACATACACTGACACCAAGTCACAAAGACATACACTGATACACAGACATACTCTTACACCAAGTAACACAGACATACACTAACACCAAGTAACAAAGACATACACTGACACCAAGTCACAAATGCACACAGTGATACCCAGGAACACAGACACACACTGACACCCAGTAACAAAAACATACACTGATAACAAGTCACAAAGACATACACTGATACCCAGTAACACAGACAAACACTGACACCAAGTAACAAAGACATACACTGATACCAAGTCACAAAGACATACACTGATACCCAGTAACACAGACACACACTGACAACTAGTAACAAAGGCATACACTGATACCCAGTAACACAGACACACACTGACACCAAGTAACAAAGACATACATTGACACCAAGTAACAAAGACACACACTTACACCAAGAAACACAGACATACACTGACACCAAGTAACAAAGTCATACACTGACACCAAGTAACAAAGAAATACATTTACACCAAGTAACAAAGACATACACTGACACCAAGTCACAAAGACATACACTGAAACCCAGTAACACAGACACACACTTACACCAAGTAACACAGACAAACACTGACACCCAGTAACACAGACAAACACGGACACCAAGTAACAAAGACACACACTTACACCAAGAAACAAAGACACACACTGACACCCAGTAACACAGACACACACTTCCACCAAGTAACACAGACATACACTGACACCAAGTAACCAAGACATACACTGATACCCAGTAACACAGACACACACTTACACCAAGTAACAAAGACAGACACTGATACCCAGTAACACAGACAAACACTTACACCAAGTAACAAAGACATACACTTACACCAAGTAACACAGCCATACATTTACACCAAGTATTTTGACATACACTTACTCCAAGTAACAAAGACATACACTGACACCCAGTAACAAAGACACACACTGACACCAAGTCACAAACACATACACTGACACCAAGTAACAAAGACATACACTGATACCCAGTAGCACAGACACACACTGACACCCAGTAACAAAGAAATACACTGATACAATGTCACAAAGACATACACTGATACCCAGGAACTCAGACACACACTGACACCCAGTAACAAAGACATACACTGATACCAAGTCACAAAGACATACACTGATACCCAGTAACACAGACACACACTGACACCCAGTAACAAAGACATACACTGATACCAAGTCACAAAGACATACACTGATACCCAGTAACACAGACACACAATGACACCCAGTAACAAAGACATACACTGATACCAAGTCACAAAGGCATACACTGATACCCAGTAACACAGGCACACACTGACACCAAGTAACAATGACATACGCTTCACCAAGTAACAAAGACACACACTTACACCAAGTAACAAAGTCATACACTGACACCAAGTAACAAAGACATACACTGACACCAAGTAACAAAGACATACATTTACACCAAGTAACAAAGACATACACTGACACCAAGTCACAAAGACATACACTGATAACCAGTAACACAGACACACACCCTCACCAAGTAACACAGACATACACTGACACCCAGGAACACAGACACACACGGACACCAAGTAACAAAGACACACACTTACACCAAGTAACACAGACACACACTGACACCCAGTAACACAGACACACACTTACACCAAGTAACACAGACATACACTGACACCAAGTAACAAAGACATACACTGACACCAATTCCCAAAGACATACACTGATACACAGGCACACACTTAAACCCAGTATCAAAGACACACACGTACACCAAGTAACAAAGACGTACACTGACACCAAGTCACAGAGACACACACTGACACCCATTAACAAAGACATACACTGTTACCAAGTCACAAAGACATACACTGATACCCAGTAACACACGCACACACTGACACCCAGTAACAAAGACATACACTGATACCAAGTCACAAAGACATACACTGATACCCAGTAACACAGACACACACTGACACCCAGTAACAATGCCATAGACTGAGACCAAGTCACAAAGGCATACACTGATACCCAGCAACACAGACACACACTGACAAAAAGTAACAAAGACATACACTGACACCAAGTAACAAAGACATACACTTACACCAAGTAACAAAGACACACACTGACACCAAGTAACACAGACAAACACTGACACCAAGTAACAAAGACATACACTGACACCAAGTAACACAGCCATACACTTACACCAAGTATTTTGACATACACTTACTCCAAGTAACAAAGACATACACTGACACCCAGTAACAAAGACACACACTGACACCAAGTCACAAACACATACACTGACACCAAGTAACAAAGACATACACTGATACCCAGTAACACAGACACACACTGACACCCAGTTAGAAAGACTCACATTGACACCCAGTAACAAAGACAGACACTGATACAATGTCACAAAGACATACACTGATACCCAGGAACTCAGACACACACTGACACCCAGTAACAAAGACATACACTGATACCAAGTCACAAAGACATACACTGATACCCAGTAACACAGACACACACTGACACCCAGTAACAAAGACATACACTGATACCAAGTCACAAAGACATACACTGATACCCAGTAACACAGACACACAATGACACCCAGTAACAAAGACATACACTGATACCAAGTCACAAAGGCATACACTGATACCTAGTAACACAGGCACACACTGACACCAAGTAACAATGACATACGCTTACACCAAGTAACAAAGACATACATTTACACCAAGTAACAAAGACATACACTGACACCAAGTCACAAAGACATACACTGATCACCAGTAACACAGACACACACCTACACCAAGTAACACAGACATACACTGACACCCAGGAACACAGACACACACGGACACCAAGTAACAAAGACACACACTTACACCAAGTAACACAGACACACACTGACACCCAGTAACACAGACACACACTTACACCAAGTAACACAGACATACACTGACACCAATTCACAAAGACATACACTGATACACAGACACACACTTAAACCCAGTATCAAAGACACACACTTACACCAAGTAACAAAGACGTACACTGACACCAAGGTACAGAGACACACACTGACACCCATTAACAAAGACATACACTGATACCAAGTCACAAAGACATACACTGATACCCAGCAACACAGGCACACACTGACACCCAGTAACAAAGACATACACTGATACCAAGTCACAAAGACATACACTGATACCCAGTAACACAGACACACACTGACACCCAGTAACAAAGCCATACACTGAGACCAAGTCACAAAGGCATACACTGATACACAGCAACACAGACACACACTGACAAAAAGTAACAAAGACATACACTGACACCAAGTAACAAAGACATACACTTACACCAAGTAACAAAGACACACACTGACACCAAGTAACACAGACAAACACTGACACCAAGTAACAAAGACATACACTGACACCAAGTAACAAAGACATACATTTACACCAAGTAACAAAGACATACACTGACAACAAGTCACAAAGACATACACTGATACCCAGTAACACAGACACACATTTACACCAAGTAACACAGACATACACTGACACCCAGTAACACAGACACACAAGGACACCAAGTAACAAAGACACACACTTACACCAAGTAACAAAGACACACACTGACACCCAGTAACACAGACACACACTTACACCAAGTAACACAGACATACACTGACACCAAGGAACAAAGACATACACTGATACCCAGTAACACAGACACACACTTACACCAAGTAACAAAGACAGACACTGATACCCAGTAACAAAGACATACACTTACACCAAGTAAAACAGACACACACTTACACCAAGTATTTTGACATACACTTACACCAAGTAACAAAGACATACACTGACACCCAGTAACAAAGACATACACTGACACCAAGTCACAAACACATACACTGACACCAAGTAACAAAGACAGACAATTACACCAAATAACAAAGACATACACTGATACCCAGTAACACAGACACACACTGACACCCAGTTAGAAACACACACTGACCCCCAGTAACACAGACACACACTGACCCCCAGTAACACAGACATACACTGACACCAATTCACAAAGACACACACTGACACCCAGTAACAAAGACATACACTGATACACAGACACACACTGACAACAAATAACACAGACATACACTGACACCAAGTAACAAAGACATACACTGAGACCCAGTATCACAGACACACACTTACACCAAGTAACACAGACACACACTGACACCCAGTAACACAGACACACACTTACACCAAGTAACACAGACATCCACTGACACCAAGTAACAAAGACATACACTGATACCCAGGAACACAGACACACAATGACACCCAGTAACACAGACACACACGGACACCAAGTAACAAAGACACACATTTACACCAAGTAACACAGACACACACTGACACCCAGTAACTCAGGCACACACTGGGGGGGGTGCGGGGGGCACATTGGCGCAGTGGTTAGCACCTTCGCCTCACAGCTCCAGGGACCCGGGTTCGATTCTGGGTACTGCCTGTGCGGAGTTTGCAAGTTCTCCCTGTGTCTGCGTGGGTTTCCTCCGGGTGCTCCGATTTGCTCCCACATGCCAAAGACTTCAAGGTTGATATGTTAATTGGCCATCATCAATTGCCCCCAGTATAGGTAGGTGGTAGGGAAATATATAGGGACAGGTGGGGATGTGATAGGAATACTGGATTAGTGTAGGATTAGTATAAATGGGTGGTTGATGGTCGGCACAGACTCGGTGGGCCGAAGGGCCTGTTCAAGTGCTGTATCGCTGAAATAAACTAAATACTGACACCTAGTGTCACTGACACCCAGTAACACAAACAAACACACACTGACACCCAGTAACACAGAGAAACACTCATACCAAGTCACAAAAACATAAACTGATACCCAGTAACACAGACACACACTGACACCAAGTAACAAAGTCATGCACTGACACCAAGTCACAAAGACACACACTGACACCCAGTAAAAAAGTCATACACTGACACCAAGTCACAAAAACATACACTGATACCCAGTAACACAGACACACACTGACACCAAGTAAAACAGACATACACTGACACCAAGTAACAAAGACACACGCTGATACCCAGTAACACAGACACACACTTACACCAAGTAACAAAGACATACACTGACACCCAGTAACAAAGACATACACTGACGCCCAGTAACACAGACACACACTGACACCAAGTACCACAGACACACACTTACACCAAGTAACAAAGACATGCACTGACACCCAGTAACAAAGACATACATTTACACCAAGTAACAAAGACATACACTGACACCAAGTCACAAAGACATACATTGATAACCAGTAACACAGACACACACTGAAACCAAGCAACAAAGACGTACACTGACACCAAGTCACAATGAAACACACTGACACCCAGTAACAAAGTCATACACTGACACCAAGTCACAAAGACATTCACTGATACCAAGTAACAAAGACATACACTGATATCCAGTATCACAGACACACACTTACACCAAGTAACAAAGACATACACTGACACCAAGTCACAAAGACACACACTGTCACCCAGTAACAAAGACATACAATGACACAAAGTCACAAAGACATACACTGATACCCAGGAACACAGACACACACTGACACCCAGTAACAAAGACATACACTGATACCAAGTAACACAGACACACACTGACACCCAGTGACAAAGACATACACTGATACCAAGTCACAAAGACATACACTGATACCAAGGAACACAGACACACACTGACACCCAGTGTCACAGACATACACTGACACCAAGTAACAAAGACATACACTGATACCCAGTAACACAGACACACACTTACACCAAGTAACAAAGACATACACTGACACCCAGTAACAAAGACATACACTGACACCCAGTAACACAGACACACACTGACACCAAGTACCACAGACATACACTTACACCAAGTAACAAAGACATACACTGACACCCAGTAACAAAGACATACACTGATACCCATTAACACAGGCACACACTGGAGGGGGGCACATTGGCGCTGTGGTTAGCACCGCAGCCTCACAGCTCCAGGGACCCGGGTTCGATTCTGGGTACTGCCTGTGCGGAGTTTGCAAGTTCTCCCTGTGTCTGCGTGGGTTTCCTCCGGGTGCTCCGGTTTCCTCCCACATGCCAAAGACTTGCAGGTTGATAGGTTAATTGGCCATCATGAATTGCCCCTAGTGCAGGTAGGTGGCAGGAAAATATGTGGGGACAGGTAGGGATGTGATAGGAATACGGGAATAAAAGCAAAATACTGCGGATGCTGGAAATCTGAAACAAAAACAAGAAATGCCGGATTCACTCAGCAGGTCTGGCAGCATCTGTGGAAAGAGAAGCAGAGTTAACGTTTCGGGTCAGTGACCCTTCTTCGGAACTGACAAATATTAGAAAAGTCACAGATTATAAACAAGTGAGGTGGGGGTTGGGCAAGAGATAACAAAGGAGAAGGTGCAGATTGGACCAGGCCACATAGCTGACCGAAAGGTCACGGAGCAAAGGCAAACAATATGCAAAGGCAAACAATATGTTAATGGTGTGTTGAAAGACAAAGCATTAGTACAGATTAGGTGTGAATACACTGAATATTGAACTTCAGCAAGTGCCAACCTGAAGAAGAACAACCTGTAAAAAACAGTGGGTAAGCAAACTGAACAAACTAAGATGAAATGAAATAAATGCAAATAAAGATTGTAAAAAATGTAAAAAGGAATGCAAAAATAAGGAAGAAAAAATAACTAAAAATGACTAAAAATGAAAGTAAAGTGGGGGGCTGTCATGCTCTGAAATTATTGAACTCAATGTTCAGTCCGGCAGGCTGTAGTGTGCCTAATCGGTAGATGAGATGCTGTTCCTCGAGCTTGCGTTGATGTTCACTGGAACACTGCATTAATCCCAGGACAGAGATGTGAGCATGAGAGCAGGGGGGAGTGTTGAAATGGCAAGCAACCGGAAGCTCAGAGTCCTGCTTGCGAACTGAGCGGAGATGTTCCGCAAAGCGGTCACCCAGTCTGCGCTTGGTCTCCCCAATGTAGAGGAGACCACACTGTGAGCAGCGAATACAGTTTCCTACATTGAAAGAAGTACAAGTAAATCGCTGCTTCACCTGAAAGGAGTGTTTGGGGCCTGGGATAGTGAGGAGAGAGGAGGTAAATGGGAAGGTTTTACACCTCCTGCGATTGCAAGGGAAGGTGCCCTGGGACGGGGACGAGGTGGTGGGGGTAATGGAGGAGTGGACCAGGGTGTCGCGGAGGGAACGATCCCTTCGGAATGCTGACAGGGGAAGGGAGGGGAAGATGCGACTGGTAGTGGCATCACGCTGGAGGTGTCGAAAATGGCGGAGGATAATCCTTTGGATATGTCGGCTGGAGGGATGAAAAGTGAGGACAAGGGGAACACTGTCACGGTTCTGGGAGGGAGGGGAAGGGGTGAGGGTAGAGGTGCGGGGAATGGGTCGGACACGGTTGAGGGCCCTGTCAACCACAGTGGGGGGAAATCCTCAGTTGAGGAAAAAGGAGGTCATATCAGAAGCACCGTCATGGAAGGCAGCATCATCAGAGCAGATGCGTCGGAGACGGAGAAACTGGGAGAATGGAATGGAGTACTTACAGGAGGTAGGGTGTGAAGAAGTGTAGTCGAGGTAGCTGTGGGAGTCAGTGGGCTTATAATGGATATTGGTAGACAACCTATCCCCAGAGATGGAGACAGAGAAGTCGAGGAAGGGTAGGGAAGTGTCAGAGATGGACCATGTAAAGGTGAGAGAAGGGTGGAAATTGGAAGCAAAGTTGGTAAAGTTTTCCAGTTCGGGGCAGGAGCAGGAAACGGCACCGATACAGTCATCAATGTACCGGAAAAAGAGTTGGGGGAGGGGGCCTGAGTAGGACTGGAACAAAGAATGCTCGACATATCCCACAAAAAGACAGGCATAACTAGGACCCATGCGGGTACCCATCGCGACACCTTTTACTTGAAGGAAATGCTTGGAGTTGAAGGAGAAGTTGTTCAATGTGAGAACATGTTCAGCCAGGCGGAGGAGGGTGTTGGTAGATGGGGACTGGTTGGGCCTCTGTTCCAGGAAGAAGCGGAGAGCCCTCAAACCATCCTGGTGGGGGATGGAGGTGTCGAGCGATTGGACGTCCATAGTGAAGAGGAGGCGGTTGGGACCAGGAAACTGGAAATTGTCAAAATGACGTAGGGCGTCAGAAGAGTCACGGATGTAGTTGGGAAGAGACTGGACCAGCGGAGAAATGATAGAGTCTAGATAGGAAGAAATAAGTTCAGTTGGGCAGGAGCAGGCTGACACAATGGGTCTGCCGGGACAGTCCCGTTTGTGGATTTTGGGAAGGAGGTAGAAGCGGGCTGTCCGGGGTTGCGGGACTATGAGTTTGGAAGCTGTAGAGGGAAGATCTCCAGAGGAGATGAGGTCAGTGACAGTCCTTTGGACGGTGGCTTGATGTTCGGTGGTGGGGTCATGGTCCAGAGGGAGGTAGGAAGAGGTGTCTGTGAGTTGGCGTTGAGCTTCTGCTAGGTAGAGGTCGGTACGCCATACAACAACAGCACCACCCTTGTCTGCAGGTTTGATGACCATGTCGGGGTTAGACCTGAGAGAACGGAGTGCCTCAAGTTCAGAGGGGGACAGGTTAGAGTGAGTGAGGGGGGCAGAGAAATTGAGACGACCAATGTCTCGCCGACAGTTTTCAATGAAGAGTTCAAGAGCGGGTAAGAGGCCAGGGTGAGGGGTCCAGGTAGAGGGCGAATGCTGGAGGCGGGTGAATGGGTCTGCTGGTCGCGGGGAGGACTCCTGGTCGAAGAAGTGAGCCCGGAGGTGGAGGCGACGGAAGAAGAGCTCAACGTCATGCCGAGCGCGAAATTCATTGAGGTGGGGGCGTAAGGGGATAAAACTGAGACCTTTGCTGAGGACAGAACGCTCAACATCAGAGAGGGGGAGGTCAGAGGGTATAGTGAATACACGGCAAGGGGTCAGATCAGAAGGGGTGGGGTCAGAGGGCAGTGAAGCGGAAGGAGGATCTGGAGGGGCATTAGTCCTTCCCCACACACTGAAACCCCTTCCGCACACAATGAAACACCTTCCCCAGACACTGAAACCACTTCCCCACACACTGAAACAACATCCGCACAGACTGAAACCCCTTCCGCAGACACTGAAACACCTTCCCCACACACTGCACCCCTTCCGCACACACTGAAACACCTTCCCCACACACGGAAACCCCTTCCACACACACTGAAACACCTTCCCCACACACTGAAACCCCTTCCGCACACAGTGAAACCCTACCCCACACACTGAAACCCCTTCCCCACACATTGAAGCACATCCCCACACACTGAAACCCCTTCCCCACACACTGAAACACCTTCCCCACACACTGCACCCCTTCCGCACACACTGAAACACCTTCCCCACACACGGAAACCCCTTCCACACACACTGAAACACCTTCCCCACACACTGAAACACCTTCCCCACACAATAAAACACCTTCCTCACACACTGAATCCCCTTCCGCACACAATGAAACACCTTCCCCACACAATGAAACCCCTTCCCCATACACTAAAACCCCTTCCCCAAACACTGAAACCCCTACCGCACACACTGAAACCCCTTCCCCACACACTGAAACCCCTTCCCCACATAGTGAAACCCCATCCCCACACAATAAAACAGCTTCCCCACACACTGAATCCCCTTCCCCACACACTGAAACGCCTTCCCCACACACTGAAACACCTTCCGCACACACTGAAACCCCTACCGCACACACTGACACACCTTCCCCACACACTGAAACACATCCCCACACACTGAAACGCCTTCCCCACAAACTGAATCCCCTTCCTCACACACTGAAACCACTTCGCCCATATTGAAACCCTTCCCCACACTCTGAAACCCCTTCCCCACACACTGAAACCCCTTCCCCACACACTGAAATCCTTCCCCACACACTGAAACCGCTTCCACACAAACTGAAACCCATTCCACACACACTGAAACACCTTCCCCACGCACTCATTCCCCTTCCCCACATGACTGAAACCCATCCCCACACACTGAAACCCCTTCTGCACACACTGAAACCTGTACCCCACACACTGAAACACCTTCCCCACACACTGAAACCCTTCCCCACACACTGAAACCCCTTCTGCACACACTGAAACCCTTCCCCACACACTGAAACCCATCCCCACACACTGAAACCCCGTCCCCACACACTGTAATGCTTCCCCACACACTGAAACACTTTCCCACACACTGAAACCCCTTCCCCACACACTGAAATCTCTTCCCCACACACTGAAACCCTTCCCCACACACTGAAACCCCTTCCATACACACTGAAACCCCATGCCCCCAAACTGAAACCCCATCCCCACACACTGAAACACCTTCCCCAAACACTGAAACCCCTTCCGCACACAGTTAAACCCGTCCCCACACACTGAAACCCCCTCCCCACACACTGAAACCCCTTCCCCACACACTGAATACCCTTCCGCACACAATGAAACACCTTCCCCACACAATAAAACACCTTCCTCACACACTGAATCCCCTTCCGCACACAATGAAACACCTTCCCCACACAATGAAACCCCTTCCCCATACACTAAAACCCCTTCCCCAAACACTGAAACCCCTACCGCACACACTGAAACCCCT
Organism: Heterodontus francisci; assembly: GCF_036365525.1. NCBI lineage: Eukaryota > Metazoa > Chordata > Chondrichthyes > Heterodontiformes > Heterodontidae > Heterodontus > Heterodontus francisci. The sequence continues at coordinate 68,314,391 of NC_090391.1, forward strand.
TCCCCACACACTGAAACCCCTTCCCCACATAGTGAAACCCCATCCCCACACAATAAAACAGCTTCCCCACACACTGAATCCCCTTCCCCACACACTGAAACGCCTTCCCCACACACTGAAACACCTTCCGCACACACTGAAACCCCTACCGCACACACTGACACACCTTCCCCACACACTGAAACACATCCCCACACACTGAAACGCCTTCCCCACAAACTGAATCCCCTTCCTCACACACTGAAACCACTTCGCCCATATTGAAACCCTTCCCCACACTCTGAAACCCCTTCCCCACACACTGAAACCCCTTCCCCACACACTGAAATCCTTCCCCACACACTGAAACCGCTTCCACACAAACTGAAACCCATTCCACACACACTGAAACACCTTCCCCACGCACTCATTCCCCTTCCCCACATGACTGAAACCCATCCCCACACACTGAACCCCCTTCCCCACACACTGAAACACTTCCGCACACACTCAAACCCATCCCCACACACTGAAACAACATCCCCACACACTGAAACCCTTCCCCACACACTGAAAACACATCCCCACACACTGAAACACATCCCCACACACAGAAACACCTTCCCCACACACTGAAACCCCTTCCCCACACACTGAAACAACTTCCCCACAGACTGAAACAACTTCCCCACGAACTGAAACCCCTTCCCCACACACTGAAACAGCTTCCCCACACACTGTAACCCTTCCCCACACACAGAAATACTTCCCCACACACTGAAACCCATTCCCCACAAACTAAAACCCCTTCCCCACACACTGAAACCCTTCCCCACACACTGAAACCCCTTCCACACATAGTGAAACCCCTTCCCCACACAATAAAACACCTTCCCCACACACTGAATCACCTTCCCCACACACTGAAACCCTTCCCCACACACTGAAACCCCTTCCCCACACACTGAAACCCCATGCCCCCAAACTGAAACCCCATCCCCACACACTGAAACACCTTCCCCAAACACTGAAACCCCTTCCGCACACAGTTAAACCCGTCCCCACACACTGAAACCCCCTCCCCACACACTGAAACCCCTTCCCCACATAGTGAAACCCCATCCCCACACAATAAAACAGCTTCCCCACACACTGAATCCCCTTCCCCACACACTGAAACGCCTTCCCCACACACTGAAACCCCTTCCGCACACACTGAAACCCCTACCGCACACACTGACACACCTTCCCCACACACTGAAACACATCCCCACACACTGAAACGCCTTCCCCACACACTGAATCCCCTTCCTCACACACTGAAACCACTTCGCCCATATTGAAACCCTTCCCCACACTCTGAAACCACTTCCCCACACACTGAAACCCCTTCCCCACACACTGAAATCCTTCCCCAAACACTGAAACCGCTTCCCCACAAACTGAAACCCATTCCACACACACTGAAACACCTTCCCCACGCACTCATTCCCCTTCCCCACATCACTGAAACCCATCCCCACACACTGCACCCACTTCCCCACACACTGAAACACTTCCGCACACACTCAAACCCATCCCCACACACTGAAACAACATCCCCACACACTGAAACCCTTCCCCACACACTGAAAACACACCCCCACACACTGAAACACATCCCCACACACAGAAACACCTTCCCCACACACTGAAACCCCTTCCCCACACACTGAAACACCTTCCCCACAGACTGAAACAACTTCCCCACGAACTGAAACCCCTTCCCCACACACTGAAACAGCTTCCCCACACACTGTAACCCTTCCCCACACACAGAAATACTTCCCCACACACTGAAACCCATTCCCCACAAACTAAAACCCCTTCCCCACACACTGAAACCCTTCCCCACACACTGAAACCCCTTCCACACATAGTGAAACCCCTTCCCCACACAATAAAACACCTTCCCCACACACTGAATCCCCTTCCCCACACACTGAAACCCTTCCCCATACACTGAAACCCCTTCCCCACACACTGAAACCCCATGCCCCCAAACTGAAACCCCATCCCCACACACTGAAACACCTTCCCCAAACACTGAAACCCCTTCCGCACACAGTTAAACCCGTCCCCACACACTGAAACCCCCTCCCCACACACTGAAACCCCTTCCCCACACACTGAATACCCTTCCGCACACAATGAAACAGCTTCCCCACACAATAAAACACCTTCCCCACACACGGAATCCCCTTCCGCACTCAATGAAACACATTCCCCACACACTGAAACCCCTTCCCCATACACTGAAACACCTTCCGCACACACTGAAACCCCTACCGCACACACTGAAACCCCTTCCCCACACACTGAAATCCCTTCCCCACATAGTGAAACCCCATCCCCACACAATAAAACAGCTTCCCCACACACTGAATCCCCTTCCCCACACACTGAAACCCCTTCCGCACACAATGAAACACCTTCCCCACACACTGAAACGCCTTCCCCACACACTGAATACCCTTCCGCACACAATGAAACAGCTTCCCCACACAATAAAACACCTTCCCCACACACGGAATCCCCTTCCGCACACAATGAAACACATTCCCCACACACTGAATCCCCTTCCCCATACACTGAAACACCTTCCGCACACACTGAAACCCCTACCGCACACACTGAAACCCCTTCCCCACACACTGAAATCCCTTCCCCACATAGTGAAACCCCATCCCCACACAATAAAACAGCTTCCCCACACACTGAATCCCCTTCCCCACACACTGAAACCCCTTCCGCACACAATGAAACACCTTCCCCACACACTGAAACGCCTTCCCCACACACTGAAACACCTTCCGCACACACTGAAACCCCTACCGCACACACTGACACACCTTCCCCAAACACTGAAACACATCCCCACACACTGAAACGCCTTCCCCACACACTGAATCCCCTTCCCCACACACTGAAACCACTTCCCCCACATTGAAACCCTTCCCCACACCCTGAAACCCCTTTCCCACACACTGAAACCCCTTCCCCACACACTGAAATCCTTCCCCACACACTGAAACCCCTTCCCCACATACTGAAACCCCTTCCCCACAAACTGAAACCACTTCCCCCATATTGAAACCCTTCCCCACACTCTGAAACCCCTTCCCCACACACTGAAACCCCTTCCCCACACACTGAAATCCTTCCCCACACACTGAAACCGCTTCCAGACAAACTGAAACCCATTCCCCACACACTGAAAGACCTTCCCCACGCACTGATTCCCCTTCCCCACATGACTGAAACCCATCCCCACACACTGAACCCCCTTCCCCACACACTGAAACCCTTCCGCACACACTCAAACCCATCCCCACACACTGAAACAACATCCCCACACACTGAAACCCTTCCCCACACACTGAAAACACATCCCCACACACTGAAACACATCCCCACACACAGAAACACCTTCCCCACACACTGAAACCCCTTCCCCACACACTTAAACACCTTCCCCACACACTGAAACAACTTCCCCACGAACTGAAACCCCTTCCCCACACACTGAAACAGCTTCCCCACACACTGTAACCCTTCCCCACACACAGAAATACTTCCCCACACACTGAAACCCATTCCCCACTAACTAAAACCCGTTCCCCACACACTGAAACCCTTCCCCACACACTGAAACCCCTTCCACACATAGTGAAACCCCTTCCCCACACAATAAAACACCTTCCCCACACGCTGAATCCCCTTCCCCACACACTGAAACACTTCCCCACACACTGAAACCCCTTCCGCACACACTGAAACCCCATGCCCCCAAACTGAAACCCCATCCCCACACACTGAAACACCTTCCCCAAACACTGAAACCCCTTCCGCACACAGTTAAACCCGTCCCCACACACTGAAACCCCCTCCCCACACACTGAAACCCCTTCCCCACACACTGAATACCCTTCCGCACACAATGAAAGACCTTCCCCACACAATAAAACACCTTCCCCACACACTGAATCCCCTTCCGCACACAATGAAACACCTTCCCCACACACTGAAACCCCTTCCCCATACACTGAAACACCTTGCGCACACACTGAAACCCCTACCGCACACACTGAAACCCCTTCCCCACACACTGAAACCCCTTCCACACATAGTGAAACCCCATCCCCACACAATAAAACAGCTTCCCCACACACTGAATCCCCTTCCCCACACACTGAAACCCCTTCCGCACACAATCAAACACCTTCCCCACACACTGAAACGCCTTCCCCACACACTGAAACACCTTCCTCACACACTGAAACCCCTACCGCACACACTGACACACCTTCCCCATACACTGAAACACATCCTCACACACTGAAACGCCTTCCCCACACACTGAATCCCCTTGCCCACACACTGAAACCACTTCCCCCACATTGAAACCCTTCCCCACACTCTGAAACCCCTTTCCCACACACTGAAACCCCTTCCCCACACACTGAAATCCTTCCCCACACGCTGAAACCCCTTCCCCACAAACAGAAACCCATTCCCCACACACTGAAACACCTTGGCCACGCACTGATTCCCCTTCCCCACATGACTGAAACCCATCCCCACACACTGAAACCCTTCCGCACACACTCAAACCCATCCCCACACACTGAAACAACATCCCCACACACTGAAACCCTTCCCAACACACTGAAAACACATCCCCACACCCTGAAACACATCCCCACACACAGAAACACCTTCCCCACACACTGAAACCCCTTCCCCACACACTGAAACACCTTCCCCACACACTGACACAACTTCCCCACAAACTGAAACCCCTTCCCCACACACTGAAACAGCTTCCCCACACACTGTAACCCTTCCCCACACACAGAAATACTTCCCCACACACTGAAACCCCTTCCCCACAATCTAAAACACCTTCCCCACACACTGAAACCCTTCCCCACACACAGAAACCCCATCCACCCATAGTGAAACCCCTTCCCCACACAATAAAACACCTTCCCCACACACTGAATCCCCTTCCCCACACACTGAAACCTCTTCTGCACACAATGAAACACCTTCCCCAAACACTGAAACCCCTTCCCCACACACTGAAACACCTTCCCCACACACTGAAACCACTACCGCACACACTGAAACACCTTCCCCACACACTGAAACCCCTTCCCCACACACAGAAACTCCTTCCCCACACACTGAAACCCCTTCCACACATACTGAAACGCCTTCCCCACACAATGAAACCCCTTCCCCACACACTGAAACACTTCCGCACACAGTGAAACCCTTCCCCACACACTGAAACCCCTTCCGCACAAAGTGAAACCCTTCCCCACACACTGAAACCCCTTCCCCACACACTGAAACACATCCCCACACACTGAAACCCCTTCCACATGCACTGAAACACATCCCCACACACTGAAACAACTTCCCCACACACTGAAACCCTTCCCCACACACTGAAACACATCCCCACACACTGAAACACATCCCCACACACAGAAACACCTTCCCCACACACTGAAACCCCTTCCCCACACACTGAAACACCTTCCCCACACACTGAAACACCTTCCCCACACACTGAAATACCTTCCCCACACTCTGAAACACCTTCCCCACACACTGAAACCCCTTCCCTACACACTGAAACACCTTCCCCACACACTGAAACAACTTCCCCACACACTGAAACCCCTTCCCCACACACTGAAACAGCTTCCCCACACACTGTAACCCTTCCCCACACACAGAAACAATTTCCCCACACACTGAAAGCCCTTCCCCACAAACTGAAACCCCTTCCCCACACACTGAAACCCCTTCCCCACACACTGAAACCCTTCCCCACACACTGAAACCCCTTCCCAACACACTGAAACCCCTTCCCCACACACTGAAACCCTTCCCCAAACACTGAAACCCCTTCCCCACATAGTGAAACCCCTTCCCCACACACTGAAACCCCTTCCCCACACACTGAAACCCCTTACGCACACAGTTAAACAATTCCCCACACACTGAAACCCCTTCCCCACACAATGAATCCCCTTCCCCACACACAGAAACCCCTTCCGCACACACTGAAACACCTTCTGCACACACTGAAACCCCTTCCGCACACACTGAAACACCTTTCCAACACACTGAAACCCCTTCCCCAAACACTGAAACCCCTTCCCCACACACTGAAACCCCTTCCGCACACACTGAAACATCTTCCCCACACACTGAAACCACTTCCCCACACGCTGACACCCCTTCCGCACACAGTGAAACCCTTCCCCACACACTGAAACCCCTTCGCCACACACTGAAACCCTTCCCTACACACTGAAACCCCTTCCCCACACACTGAAACACATCCCCACACACTGAAACCCCTTCCCCATACACTGAAACACATCCCCACACACTGAAACCCCTTCCCCACACACTGAAACCCCTTCCCCACACACAGAAACCACTTCCCCACACACTGAAACCTCTTCCCAACACACTGAAACCCCTTCCCCAATGACTGAAACCACTTTCCCACACATTGAAACCTCTTCCACACACACTGAAACCTCTTCCCCACACACTGAAACCCCTTATCTACACACTGAAAACCCTTCCCCACACACTGAAACCTCTTCCCCACACACTGAAACCTCTTCCCCACAGACTCAAACCCCTTCCCCACACACTGAAACCCATCCCCATACACTGAAACCTCATCCCCACACACTGAACCCCCTTCCCCACACACTGAAACCCCTTCCCCACACACTGAAAACTCTTCCCCACACACTGAAATCCATCCCCACACACCAAAACCTCTTCCCCACGCACTGAAACCCATTCCCCAAACACTGAAACCCATCCCCACACTGTGAAAACCCATCCCCACACACTGAAACCCATCCCCACACACTGAAAACCTTGCCACACACTGAAACCTCTTCCCACACACTGAAACCTCTTCGCCACAGACTGAAACCTCTTCCCCACACACTGAAACCTCTTCCCCACACACTGAAACCCCTTCCCCACACTCTGAAACCTCTTCCCCGCAAACTGAAACCTCTTCCCCACACACTGAAACCTCTTCCCCACACACAGAAACCCTTCCCTACACACTGAAAACCCTTCCACACACACTGAAACCTCTTGCACACACACTGAAACCCCTTGCCCACACGCTGAAACCCCTTCCCCACACACTGAAGCCCCTTCCCCACATACTGAAACCCTTCCCCACACACTGAAACCCTTCTCCACACACTGAATCCTCTTCCCTACAAACTGAAAGCCCTTCCACACACACTGAAAACCCTTCCACACACACTGAAACCTCTTCCACACACACGGAAACCCCTTCCCCACACGCTGAAATCCCTTCCACACACACTGAAGCTCCTTCCCCAAATACTGAAACCCTTCCCCACACACTGAAACACCTCTCCACGCACTGAAACCACTTCCCCACACACTGAAACATCTTTCACTCATTCCGAAACCCATCCTCACACACTGAAGCCTCTTCCCCACAAACTGAAACCTCTTCCCCACACACAGAAAACTCTTCCCCACACACTGAAACCCCTTATCCACACACTGAAACCCCTTCGCCACACGCTGAATCCTCTTCCCCACACACAGAAACCTTTTCCCCAGAGGCAGAAACCCCTACCCCACACACTGAAACCCATCCCCACACACTGATACCTCATCCCCACACACTGAAACCCCTTCCCCACACACTGAAACCCCATCCCCACACACTGAAACCCATCCCCACACACTAAAACCTCTTCCCCACACACTGAAACCCCTTCCCCACACACTGAAACCCATCCGCACACACTGAAACCCCTTCCCCACATACTGAAACCCACACCACACACTGAAACCCTTCCCCACACACTGAAACCTCATCCCACGCACTGAAACCTCTTCGCCACAGACTGAACCACTTCCCCACACACTGAAACCCTTCCCCACACACTGAAACCTATTCCCCACACACTGCAACCTCTTCCACACACACTGAATCCCCTTCCCTACACACTGAAACCCCTTCCCCACACACTGAAACCTCTTCCCCACACACTGAAACCCCTTCCCCACACACTGAAACCCCTTCCCCACACACTGAAACCTCTTCCCCGCAAACTGAAACCTCTTCCCCACACACTGAAACCTCTTCCCCACACACAGAAACCCTTCCCTACACGCTGAAACCCCTTCCCCACACACTGAAAACCCTTCCACACACACTGAAACCTCTTCCACACACACTGAAACCCCTTGCCCACACGCTGAAACCCCTTCCCCACACACTGAAGCCCCTTCCCCACATACTGAAACCCTTCCCCACACACTGAAACCCTTCTCCACACACTGAATCCTCTTCCCCACAAACTGAAACCCCTTCCACACACACTGAAAACCCTTCCACACACACTGAAACCTCTTCCACACACACGGAAACCCCTTCCCCACACGCTGAAATCCCTTCCACACACACTGAAGCTCCTTCCCCAAATACTGAAACCCTTCACCACACACTGAAACACCTCTCCACGCACTGAAACCACTTCCCCACACACTGAAACATCTTTCACTCACACCGAAACCCATCCCCACACACTGAAGCCTCTTCCCCACAAACTGAAACCTCTTCCCCACACACTGAAAACTCTTCCCCACACACTGAAACACCTTATCCACACACTGAAACCCCTTACCCACACGCTGAATCCTCTTCCCCACACACAGAAACCTTTTCCCCAGAGGCAGAAACCCCTACCCCACACACACTGAAACCCATCCCCACACACTGAAACCTCATCCCCACACACTGAAACCCCTTCCCCACACACTGAAACCCCATCCCCACACACTGAAACCCATCCCCACACACTAAAACCTCTTCCCCACACACTGAAACCCCTTCCCCACACACTGAAACCCATCCCCACACACTGAAACCCCTTCCCCACATACTGAAACCCACACCACACACTGAAACCCTTCCCCACACACAGAAACCTATTCCCACGCACTGAAACCTCTTCGCCACAGACTGAACCACTTCCCCACACACTGAAACCCTTCCCCACACACTGAAACCTATTCCCCACACACTGCAACATCTTCCACACACACTGAAACCCCTTCCCTACACACTGAAACCCCTTCCCCACACACTGACACCCCTTCCCCACACAGTGAGACCCCTTCCTCACACACTGAAACCTCTTCCCCACACACTGAAACCCCTTCCCCACACACTGAAACCTCTTCCCCACACAATGAAACCCTTATCCAAACACGAAAACCACTTCCCCACACACTGAAACCCTTCCCCACACACTGAAACCCTTCTCCACACACTGAATCCTCTTCCCCGCAAACTGAAACCCCTTCCACACACACTGAAAACCCTTCCACACACACTGAAACCTCTTCCACACACACGGAAACCCCTTCCCCACACGCTGAAATCCCTTCCACACACACTGAAGCTCCTTCCCCAAATACTGAAACCCTTCCCCACACACTGAAACACCTCTCCACGCACTGAAACCACTTCCCCACACACTGAAACATCTTTCACTCACACCGAAACCCATCCCCACACACTGAAGCCTCTTCCCCACAAACTGAAACCTCTTCCCCACACACTGAAAACTCTTCCCCACACACTGAAACCCCTTATCCACACACTGAAACCCCTTCCCCACACGCTGAATCCTCTTCCCCACACACAGAAACCTTTTCCCCAGAGGCAGAAACCCCTACCCCACACACTGAAACCCATCCCCACACACTGAAACCTCATCCCCACACACTGAAACCCCTTCCCCACACACTGAATCCCCATCCCCACACACTGAAACCCATCCCCACACACTAAAACCTCTTCCCCACACACTGAAACCCCTTCCCCACACACTGAAACCCATCCCCACACACTGAAACCCCTTCCCCACATACTGAAACCCACACCACACACTGAAACCCTTCCCCACACACTGAAACCTCTTCCCACGCACTGAAACCTCTTCGCCACAGACTGAACCACTTCCCCACACACTGAAACCCTTCCCCACACACGGAAACCTATTCCCCACACACTGCAACATCTTCCACACACACTGAAAACCCTTCCCTACACACTGAAACCCCTTCCCCACACACTGATACCCCTTCCCCACACACTGAAACCCCTTCCACACACACTGAAACCTCTTCCCCACACACTGAAACCCCTTCCCCACACACTGAAACCTCTTCCCCACACAATGAAACCCTTATCCAAACACGGACACCACTTCCCCACACACTGAAACACCTTTCCCACACACTGAAACACATCCCCACACACTGAAACCCCTTCCCCTCACACTGAAACCCACGCCACACACTGAAACACTTCCCCACACACTGAAACCTCTTCCCACGCACTGAAACCTCTTCGCCACAGACTGGACCACTTCCCCACACACTGAAACACTTCTCCACACACTGAAACCTATTCCCCACACACTGCAACCTCTTCCACACACACTGAAACCCCTTCCCCACACACTGAAACCCCTTCCCCACACACTGAAACCTCTTCCCCACACACTGATACCCCTTCCCCACAGAATGAAACCCCTTCCCCACACACTGAAACCTCTTCCCCACACACTGAAACCCCTTCCCCACGTACTGAGACCTCTTCCCCACACAATGAAACCCCTTATCCAAACACTGAAACCCTTTCCCCAGAGACTGAAACCCCTTCCCCACAGACTGAAACCCAGCCCCACACACTGAAACCTCTTACCCACACACTGAAACCCCTTCCCCAAACACTGAAACCCATCCCCACACACTGAAACCCATCCCCACACACTGAAACCTCTTCCCGACACACTGAAACCCCTTGCCCACACACTGAAACCCATCCCCACACACTGAAACTCCTTCCCCACACACTGAAACCCATCCCCACAATCTGAAACCCCTTCCCCACACACTGAAACATCTTCCCCACACACTGAAACCTCTTCCGCAAAGACTGAATCCCCTTCACAACACACTGAAACTCTTCCCCACACACTGAAACCTCTTTCCCACACACTGAAACCCCTTCCCCACACAATGAAACCTCTTTCCCACACACTGTGTCCCCATCACCACACATTGAAACCCCTTCCCCACACACTGAAACCTCTTCCCCACACACTGAAACCACTTCCCCGCAGACTGAAACGCCTTCCCCACACTCTGAAACCTCTTCCTCACGCACTGAAACCTCTTCCCCACACACTGAAACCCCTTCCCCACACACTGAAACCTCTTTTCCACACACTGAAACCGCTTCCCCACTGACTGAAACACTTCCCCACACACTGAAACACTTCCCCACACACTGAAACCCTTTCCCCACGCACTGAAACCCCTTCCACACACACTGAAACCTCTTCCCCACACACTGAAACCTCCTCCCCACACACTGAAACCTCTTCCCCACACACTGAAACTCCTTCCCCACGCACTGAAACCTCTTCCACACACACTGAAACGTCTTCCCCACAAACTGCAACCTCTTCCCAACACGCTGAAACTTCTTCCACACCCACTGAAACCCATCCCCACACACTGAAACCCCTTCCACACACTGAAACCTCTTCCACACACACTGAAACCACTTCCCAACACACTAAAACCTCTTCCCCTCACACTGAAAACTCTTCCCCAGACACTGAAACCCCTTATCCAGACACTGAAACCCCTTCCCCACACACTGAATCCTCTTCCCCACACACAGAAACCTTTTCCCCAGAGGCAGAAATCCCTTCCCCACACACTGAAACCCATCCCCACACACTGAAACCTCATCCCCACACACTGAAACCCCTTCCCCACGACTGAAACCCATCCCCACACACTAAAACCTCTTCCACACACACTGAAACCCCTTCCCCACACACGGAAACCCCTTCCCCACACTCTGAAACCTCTTCCCAACACACTGAAACCCCTTCCCCAATGAATGAAACAACTTCCCCACACATTGAAACCTCTTCCACACACACTGAAACCTCTTCCCCACACACTGACACCCCTTATCTACACACTGAAAACCATTCCCCACACACTGAAACCTCTTCCCCACACACTGAAACCTCTTCCCCACAGACTCAAACCCCTTCCCCACACACTGAAACCCATCCCCATACACTGAAACCTCATCCCCACACACTGAAACCCCTTCCCCACACACTGAAACCCCTTCCCCACACACTGCAAACTCTTCCCCACACACTGCAATCCATCCCCACACACCGAAAACTCTTCCCCACACACTGAAACCCATTCCCCAAACACTGAAACCCATCCCCACACAGTGAAATCCCATCCCCACACACTGAAACCCATCCCCACACGCTGAAAACCTTGCCACACACTGAAACCTCTTCCCACACACTGAAACCTCTTCGCCACAGACTGAAACCTCTTCCCCACACACTGAAACCTCTTCCCCACACACTGAAACCCCTTCCCCACACACTGAAACCTCTTCCCCGCAAACTGAAACCTCTTCCCCACACACTGAAACCTCTTCCCAACACACAGAAACCCTTCCCTACACGCTGAAACCCCTTCCCCACACACTGAAAACCCTTGCCCAAAAGCTGAAACCCCTTCCCCACACACTGAATCCTCTTCCCCACAAACTGAAACCCCTTCCACACACACTGAAAACCCTTCCACACACACTGAAACCTCTTCCACACACACGGAAACCCCTTCCCCACACGCTGAAATCCCTTCCACACACACTGAAGCTCCTTCCCCAAATACTGAAACCCTTCCCCACACACTGAAACACCTCTCCACGCACTGAAACCACTTCCTCACACACTGAAACATCTTTCACTCACACCGAAATGCATCCCCACACACTGAAGCCTCTTCCCCACAAACTGAAACCTCTTCCCCACACACTGAAAACTCTTCCCCACACACTGAAACCCCTTCCCCACACACTGAAACCCCATCCCCACACACTGAAACCCATCCCCACACACTGAAACCTCTTCCCCACACACTGAAACCCCTTCCCCACACGCTGAAACCCATCCCCACACACTGAAACCCCTTCCCCACATACTGAAACCCACACCACACATTGAAACCCTTCCCCACACACTGAAACCTCTTCCCACGCACGGAAACCTCTTCGCCACAGACTGAACCACTTCCCCACACACTGAAACCCTTCCCCACACACTGAAACCTCTTCCCCACACACTGAAACCACTTCCCCACACACTGAAAACCCTTCCCCACACACTGAAACCTCTTTCCCACGCACTGAAAGCTCTTCCCCATAGACTGAAACCCTTCCCCTAAAACTGTAATCCCTTCCCCGCACACTGAAACCCCTTCCCCACTCACTGAAACCCCTTCCACACACACTGAAACACCTTCCGCGCACACTGAAAACCCTTCCCCGCACACTGCAAACCTTCCCCACACGCTGAACCCCCTTCCCCTCACGCTGAAACCCCTTCCATACACACTGAAACCTCTTCCACATGCACTGAAATCCCTTCCGCACACACTGATACCCATCCCCACACACTGAAACCCATCCCCACACTCTGAATCCAATCCCCACACAATGAAACCCATCCCCTAACACTGAAACCTCTTCCCCACACACTGAAACCTCTTCCCCACGCGCTGAAACCCCTTCCCCACACGCTGAAACCCCTTCCACACACACTGAAACCAATTCCCCACACACTGAAACCCATCCCCACAGACTGAAACCTCTTCCCCACACACTGAAACCCATCCCCACACACTGAAACCCCTTCCCCACAGACTGAAACCACTACCCCACAGACCGAAACACCTTCCCCACACTCTGAAACCTCTTCCCCACACACTGAAATCTCTTCCCCACACACTGAAACCCCTTCCCCACACAGTGAAACCCCTTCCGCACACACTAAAATCTCTTCCCCACACACTGAAACCCTTTCCGCACACACTGATACCCATCCCCACACACTGAAACCCATCCCCACACACTGAATCCGTTCCCCACACAATGAAACACATCCCCAAACACTGAAACCTCTTCCCCACACACTGAAACCTCTTCCCCACAAAGAACAAAGAACAAAGAACAAAGATAATTACAGCACAGGAACAGGCCCTTCGGCCCTCCAAGCCTGCGCCAATCCAGATCCTCTCTCTAAACATGTCGCCTATTTTCTAAGGTTCTGTATCTCTTTTCTTCCTGCCCATTCATGTATCTGTCTAGATACATCTTAAAAGACTCCATCGTGCCCGCATCTACCACCTCCGCTGGCAATGCGTTCCAGGTGCCCACCACCCTCTGCGTAAAGAACTTTCCACGCATATCCCCCCTAAACTTTTCCCCTTTCACTTTGAACTCGTGTCCTCTAGTAATTGAAACCCCCACTCTGGGAAAAAGCCTCTTGCTATCCACCCTGTCTATACCTCTCATGATTTTGTACACCTCAATCAGGTCCCCCCTCAACCTCCGTCTTTCTAATGAAAATAATCCTAATCTGCTCAACCTCTCTTCATAGCTAGCGCCCTCCATACCAGGCAACATCCTGGTGAACCTCCTCTGCACCCTCTCCAAAGCATCCACATCCTTTTGATAATGTGGCGACCAGAACTGTACGCAGTATTCCAAATGTGGCCGAACCAAAGTCCTATACAACTGTAACATGACCTGCCAACTCTTGTACTCAATGCCCCGTCCGATGAAGGAAAGCATGCCGTATGCCTTCTTGACCACTCTATTTACCTGCGTTGCCACCTTCAGAGAACAGTGGACCTGAACACCCAAATCTCTCTGGACATCAATTTTCCCCAGGACTTTTCCATTTACTGTATAGTTCACTCTTGAATTGGATCTTCCAAAATGCATCACCTCGCATTTGCCCTGATTGAACTCCATCTGCCATTTCTCTGCCCAACTCTCCAATCTATCTATATTCTGCTGTATTCTCTGACAGTCCCCTTCACTATCTGCGACTCCACCAATCTTAGTGTCGTCTGCAAATTTGCTAATCAGTCCACCTATACTTTCCTCCAAATCATTAATGTATATCACAAACAACAGTGGTCCCAGCACGGATCCCTGTGGAACACCACTGGTCACACGTCTCCATTTTGAGAAACTCCCTTCTACTGCTACTCTCTGTCTCCTGTTGCCCAGCCAGTTCTTTATCCATCTAGCTAGTACACCTTGGACCCCAAGCGCCTTCACTTTCTCCATCAGCCTGCCATGGGGAACCTTATCAAACGCCTTACTGAAGTCCATGTATATGACATCGACAGCCCTTCCCTCATCAATCAACTTTGTCACTTCCTCAAAGAATTCTATTAAGTTGGTAAGACATGACCTTCCCTGCACAAAACCATGTTGCCTATCACTGATGAGCCCATTTTCTTCCAAATGGGAATAGATCCTATCCCTCAGTATCTTCTCCAGCAGCTTCCCTACCACTGACGTCAGGCTCACCGGTCTATAATTACCTGGATTATCCCTGCTACCCTTCTTAAACAAGGGGACAACATTAGCAATTCTCCAGTCCTCCGGGACCTCACCCGTGTTTAAGGATGCTGCAAAGATATCTGTTAAGGCCCCAGCTATTTCCTCTCTCGCTTCCCTCAGTAACCTGGGATAGATCCCATCCGGACCTGGGGACTTGTCCACCTTAATGCCCTTTAGAATACCCAACACTTCCTCCCTCCTTATGCCGACTTGACCTAGAGTAATCAAACATCTGTTCCTAACCTCAACATCCGTCATGTCCCTCTCCTCGGTGAATACCGATGCAAAGTACTCGTTTAGAATCTCACCCATTTTCTCTGAGTCCAAGCATAACATTCCTCCTTTGTCCTTTTTGGGCCAATCCTTTCTCTAGTTACCCTCTTTCTCCTTATATATGAATAAAAGGCTTTGGGATTTTCCTTAACCCTGTTTGCTAAAGATATTTCATGACCCCTTTTAGCCCTCTTAATTCCTCGTTTCAGATTGGTCCTACATTCCCGATATTCTTTCAAAGCTTCGTCTTTCATCAGCCGCCTAGACCTTATGTATGCTTCCTTTTTCCTCTTAGCTAGTCTCACAATTTCACCTGTCATCCATGGTTCCCTAATCTTGCCATTTCTATCCCTCATTTTCACAGGAACATGTCTCTCCTGCACGCTAATCAACCTCTCTTTAAAAGCCTCCCACATATCACATGTGGATTTACCTTCAAACAGCTGCTCCCAATCTACATTTCCCAGCTCCTGCCGAATTTTGGTGTAGTTGGCCTTCCCCCAATTTAGCACTCTCCATTTTGGACCACTCTCGTCTTTGTCCATGAGTATTTTAAAGCTTACGGAATTGTGATCACTATTCCCAAAGTAGTCCCCTACTGAAACTTCAACAACCTGGCCGGGCTCATTCCCCAACACCAGGTCCAGTATGGCCCCTTCCCGAGTTGGACTATTTACATACTGCTCTAGAAAACCCTCCTGGATGCTCCTTACAAATTCTGCTCCATCTGGACCTCTAACACTAAGCGAATCCCAGTCAATGTTGGGAAAATTAAAATCTCCTATCACCACCACCCTGTTGCTCCTACATCTTTCCATAATCTGTTTACATATTTGTACCTCTATCTCACGCTCGCTGTTGGGAGGCCTGTAGTACAGCCCCAACATTGTTACCGCACCCTTCCTATTTCTGAGTTCTGTCCATATTGCCTCACTGCTCGAGTCCTCCATAGTGCCCTCCTTCTGCACAGCTGTGATATCCTCTTTGACCAGTAATGCAACTCCTCCACCCCATTTGCATCCCTCTCTATCCCGCCTGAAGCATCGATATCCTGGGATATTTAGTTGCCAATCATGCCCTTCCCTCAACCAAGTCTCAGTAATAGCAATAACATCATACTCCCAGGTACTAATCCAAGCCCTAAGTTCATCTGCCTTACCTACTACACTTCTTGCATTAAAACAAATGCACCTCAGACCACCAGTCCCTTTATATTCATCATCTGCTCCCTGCCTGCTCTTCCCCTTAGTCACACTGACTTCATTATCTAGTTCCTTACAGGCTTTTGTTCCTACCTCCTTACTGTCAACTGACCTCAATTGGTTCCCATCCCCCTGCCACATTAGTTTAAACCCTCCCCAACAGCGTTAGCAAAAGCACCTCCAAGGACATTGGTTCCAGTCCGGCCCAGGTGTAGACCGTCCAATTTGTAATAGTCCCACCTCCCCCAGAACCGGTCCCAATGTCCCAAAAATCTGAACCCCTCCTTCCAGCACCATCTCTCAAGCCACGCATTCATCCTGACTATTCTTTCATTTTTACTCTGACTATCACGTGGCACTGGTAGTATTCCTGAGATTACTACCTTTGAGGTCCTACTTTTTAACTTGGCTCCTAACTCCCTAAACTCTGCATGTAGGACCTCATCCCGTTTTTTACCGATATCATTAGTGCCTATGTGCACAATGACAACTGGCTGTTCACCCTACCCCTTTAGAATGTTCTGCAGCCGATCTGAGACGTCCCTGACCCGTGCACCTGGGAGGCAACATACCATTCGGACTGAAACCACTTCCCAACACACTAAAACCTCTTCCCCTCACACTGAAAACTCTTCCCCACACACTGAAACCCCTTATTCTCACACTGAAACCCCTTCCCCACACACTGAATCCTCTTCCCCACACACAGAAACACCTTCCCCACACACTGAAACACCTTCCACACACACTGAAACCCATTCCCCACACACTGACACCCATCCCCACAGACTGAATCCTCTTCCCCACACACTGAAACCCATCCCCACACACTGAAACATCTTCCCCGCAAACTGAAACCTCTTCCCCACACACTGAAACCTCTTCCCCACACACAGAAACCCTTCGCTACACGCTGAAACCCCTTCCCCACATACTGAAAACCCTTCCACACACACTGAAACCTCTTCCACACACACTGAAACCCCTTGCCCACACGCTGAAACCCCTTCCACACACACTGAAGCCACTTCCCCACATACTGAAACCCTTCCCCACACACTGAAACCCTTCTCCACACACTGAAACCTCTTCCCCACAAACTGAAACCGCTTCCACACACACTGAAAACCCTTCCACACTCACTGAAACCTCTTCCACACACACTGAAACCCCTTCCCCACACGCTGAAATCCCTTCCACACACACTGAAGCTCCTTCCCCACATACTGAAACGCTTCCCCACACACTGAAACCCTTCTCCACACACTGAAACCACTTCCCCACACACTGAAACATCTTTCACTCACACCGAAACCCATCCCCACACACTGAAAACCCTTGCACACACACTTAAACCTATTCCACACACACTGAAACCTCTTCCCCACACACTGAAACCTCTTCCCCACACACTGAAACCCCTTCCCCACACACTAAAACCCCTTCCCCTCATACTGAAACCTCCTCCCCACACACTTAAACCCCTTCCCCACAGACTGAAACCACTTCCCCACACACTGAAACATCTTTCACTCACACCGAAACCCATCCCCACACACTGAAACCCCTTGCACACACACTTAAACCTCTTCCACACACACTGAAACCTCTTCCCCTCACACTGAAAACTCTTCCCCACACACTGAAACCCCATATTCTCACACTGAAACCCCTTCCCCACACACTGAATCCTCTTCCCCACACACAGAAACCTTTTCCCCAGAGGCAGAAACCCCTTCCGCACATACTGAAACCCATCCCCAAACACTGAAACCTCATCCCCACACACTGAAACCCCTTCCACACACACTGAAACCCCATCCCCACACACTGAAACCCATCCCCACTCACTAAAACCTCTTCCCACCACACTGAAACCCCTTCCCCGCACACTGAAACCCCTTCCCCACACACTGAAACCCATCCCCACACACTGAAACCTCTTCCCCACACACTGAAACCTCTTCCCCAAACACTGAAACCCATCCCCAGACACTGCAACACATCCCCACACACTGAAACCTCTTCCCCACACACTGAAACCCCTTCCCCACACACTGAAACCCATCCCCACACACTGAAACCCCTTCACCACTCACTGAAACCCCTTCCCCACCACTGAAACCCATCCCCACACACTGAAACCGCTTCCCCACACACTGAAACCCATCCCCACACACTGAAACCAATCCCCACACACTGAAACCCCTTCACCACGCACTGAAACCCCTTCCCCACACACTGAAACCTCTACCCCTCACACTGAAACTACTTCCCCACACACTGAAACCCCTTTCCCACACTCTGAAACCTCTTCCCTAAACACACTGAAACCACTTCCCCACACACTGAAACCCCTTCCCCACACACTGAAACCTCTTCCCCACACAATGAAACACCTTATCCAAACACTTAAACCCCTTCCCCACACACTGAAACATCTTCCCCACACTGAAACCTCTTCCCCACACACTGAAACCCATCCCCACACACAATAACCCTTCCCCACACACTGAACCCTCTTCCCACACACTGAAACCTCTTCGCCACAGGCTGAAACCCTTCCCCACACACTGAAACCTCTTCCCCACACGCTGAAACCTCTTCCCACCACACTGAAACCCCTTCCCCGCACACTGAAACGTCTTTCCCACACACTGTATCCCCTTCACCAGACACTGAAACCCCTTCCCCACACACTGAAACCTCTTCCCCACACACTGAAACCACTTCCCCACAGACTGAAACACCTTCCCCACACTCTGAAACATCTTCCCCACTCCCTGAAACCACTTCCCCACACACTGAAACCCCTTCCCCACACACTGAAACCTCTTTCCCACACACTGAAAGCTCTTCCCCATAGACTGAAACCCTTCCCCAAAAACTCTAATCCCTTCCCCTCACACTGAAACCCCTTCCCCACTCACTGAAACCCCTTCCACACACACTGAAGCACCTTCCCCGCACACTGAAAACCCTTCCCCGCAAACTGCAAACCTTCCCCACACGCTGAACCCCCTTCCCCTCACGCTGAAACCCCTTCCATACACACTGAAACCTCTTCCACATGCACTGAAACCCCTTCCCCACACACTGATACCCATCCCCACACACTGAAACCCTTCCCCACACACTGAAACCCCTCCCACGCACTGAAACCTCTTCGCCACAGACTGAAACCACTTCCCCACACACTGAAACCCCTTCCTCACGCTCTGAAACCTCTTCCACACACACTGAAACCTCTTCCCCACGCACTGAAACCACTTCCCCACACACTGAAACATCTTCCCCACACACTGAAACCCCTTACCCGCACACTGAAACCTCTTCCCCACACACTGAATCCCCTTCACCACACACTGAAACCCCTTCCCCACACACTGAAACCTCTTCCCCACAAAACCGAAACCACTTCCCCACAGTCAGAAACCCCTTCCCCACAATCTGAAACCTCTTCCCAACACACTGAAATCTCTTCCCCACACACTGAAACCACTTCCCCACACACTGAAACCCCTTCCCCACACACTGAAACATCTTCCCCACAAACTGAAACCCCTTCCACACAGACTGAAACCCCTTAACCACACACTGAAACCCATCCCCGCACACAGTAATCTCTTCCCCACACACTGATACCCCTTCCCCACACACTGAAACATCGTCCCCGCAAACTGAAACCTCTTCCCCACACACTGAAACCTCTTCCCCACACACAGAAACCCTTCCCTACACGCTTAAACCCCTTTCCCACACACTGAAAACCCTTCCACACACACTGAAACCTCTTCCACACACACTGAAACCCCTTGCACACACGCTTAAACCCCTTCCACACACACTGAAGCCCCTTCCACACATACTGAAAACCTTCCCCACACACTGAAACCCTTCTCCACACACTGAAACCTCTTCCCCACAAACTGAAACCGCTTCCACACACACTGCAAACCCTTCCACACAAACTGAAACCTCTTCCACACACACTGAAACCCCTTCCCCACACGCTGAAATCCCTTCCACACACACTGAAGCTCATTCCCCACATACTGAGACGCTTCCCCACACACTGAAACCCTTCTCCACACACTGAAACCACTTCCCCACACACTGAAACATCTTTCACTCGCACCGAAACCCATCCCCACACACTGAAACCTCTTCCCCACAAACTGAAATCTCTTCCCCACACACTGAAACCTCTTCCCCACACACTGAAAACCCTTCCCCACACACTGAAACATCTTCCCCACACACTGAAACCCATTCCCCACAGACTGAAACCCCTTAACCACACACTGAACCCCATCCCCGCACACTGTAATCTCTTCCCCACACACTGATACCCCTTCCCCACACACTGAAACATCTTCCCCGCAAACTGAAACCTCTTCCCCACACACTGAAACCTCTTCCCCACACACAGAAACCCTTCCCTACACGCTAAAGCCCCTTCCCCACACACTGAAAACCCTTCCACACACACTGAAACCTGTTCCACACACACTGAAACCCATCCCCACACACTGAAACCTCTTCCCCACACACTGAAACCCCTTCCCCAAACACTGAAACCCATCCGCACACACTGAAACACATCCCCACACACTGAAACCTCTTCCCCACACACTGAAACCCATCCCCACACACTGAAACCCCTTCCCCACACACTGAAACCCCTTCCCCACACACTGAAACCTCTTCCCCACACACTGAAACCACTTCCACACAGACTGAAACCCCTTCCCCAAACTCAGAAACCTCTTTTCCACACACTGAAACCCCTTCCCCACAGACTGAAACAACTTCCCAACACACTAAAACCTCTTCCCCTCACACTGAAAACTCTTTTCCACACACTGAAACCCCTTTTCCCACACTGAAACCCCTTCCCCACACACTGAATCCTCTTCCCCACACACAGAAACCTCTTCCCACCACACTGAAACCCCTTCCCCGCACACTGAAACCCCTTCCCCACACACTGAAACCCATCCCCACACAATGAAACCTCTTCCCCACACACTGAAACCCCTTCCCAAACACTGAAACCCATCCCCAGACACTGAAACACATCCCCACACGCTGAAACCCCTTCCCCACACACTGAAACCTCTTCCCCACAGAATGAAACCCCTTATCCAAACACTGAAACCCATCCCTACACACTGAAACACATCCCCACACACTGAAACATCTTCCCCACAAACTGAAACCTCTTCCCCACAGACTGAAACCCCTTCCCCACACACTGAAACCCATCCCCACACACTGAAACCTCTTCCCCACACACTGAAACCCCTTCCCCAAACACTGAAACCCATCCCCACACACTGAAACACATCCCCACACACTGAAACCCCTTCCCCACAGACTGAAACCACTTCCCAACACACTAAAACCTCTTCCCCTCACACTGAAAACTCTTCCCCACACACTGAAACCCCTTATCCACAGACTGAAACCCCTTCCCCACACACTGAATCCTCTTCCCCACACACAGAAACCTCTTCCCACCACACTGAAACCCCTTCCCCGCACACTGAAACCCCTTCCCCACACACTGAAACCCATCCCCACACACTGAAACCTCTTCCCCACACACTGAAACCCCTTCCCCAAACACTGAAACCCATCCCCAGAAACTGAAACACATCCCCACACACTGAAACCCCTTCCCCACACACTGAAACCTCTTCCCCACAGAATGAAACCCCTTATCCAAACACTGAAACCCATCCCTACACACTCAAACACATCCCCACACACTGAAACATCTTCCCAACAAACTAAAACCTCTTCCCCACAGACTGAAACCCCTTCCCCACACACTTAAACCCATCCCCACACACTGAAACCTCTTCCCCACACACTGAAACCCCTTCCCCAAACACTGAAACCCATCCGCACACACTGAAACACATCCCCACACACTGAAACCTCTTCCCCACACACTGAAACCCATCCCCACACACTGAAACCCCTTCCCCACACACTGAAACCCCTTCCCCACACACTAAAACCTCTTCCCCACACACTGAAACCACTTCCACACAGACTGAAACCCCTTCTCCACACTCAGAAACCTCTTTTCCACACACTGAAACCCCTTCCCCACAGACTGAAACAACTTCCCAACACACTAAAACCTCTTCCCCTCACACTGAAAACTCTTTTCCACACACTGAAACCCCTTTTCCCACACTGAAACACCTTCCCCACACACTGAATCCTCTTCCCCACACACAGAAACCTCTTCCCACCACACTGAAACCCCTTCCCCGCACACTGAAACCCCTTCCCCACACACTGAAACCCATCCCCACACAATGAAACCTCTTCCCCACACACTGAAACCCCTTCCCAAACACTGAAACCCATCCCCAGACACTGAAAGACATCCCCACACGCTGAAACCCCTTCCCCACAGAATGAAACCCCTTATCCAAACACTGAAACCCATCCCTACACACTGAAACACATCCCCACACACTGAAACATCTTCCCCACAAACTGAAACCTCTTCCCCACAGACTGAAACCCCTTCCCCACACACTGAAACCCATCCCCACACACTGAAACCCCTTCCCCACACACTAAAACCTCTTCCCCACACACTGAAACCACTTCCACACAGACTGAAACCCCTTCTCCACACTCAGAAACCTCTTTTCCACACACTGAAACCCCTTCCCCACAGACTGAAACAACTTCCCAACACACTAAAACCTCTTCCCCTCACACTGAAAACTCTTTTCCACACACTGAAACCCCTTTTCCCACACTGAAACACCTTCCCCACACACTGAATCCTCTTCCCCACACACAGAAACCTCTTCCCACCACACTGAAACCCCTTCCCCGCACACTGAAACCCCTTCCCCACACACTGAAACCCATCCCCACACAATGAAACCTCTTCCCCACACACTGAAACCCCTTCCCAAACACTGAAACCCATCCCCAGACACTGAAAGACATCCCCACACGCTGAAACCCCTTCCCCACAGAATGAAACCCCTTATCCAAACACTGAAACCCATCCCTACACACTGAAACACATCCCCACACACTGAAACATCTTCCCCACAAACTGAAACCTCTTCCCCACAGACTGAAACCCCTTCCCCACACACTGAAACCCATCCCCACACACTGAAACCTCTTCCCCACACACTGAAACCCCTTCCCCAAACACTGAAAATCATCCCCACACACTGAAACACATCCCCACACACTGAAACCTCTTCCCCACACACTGAAACCCCTTCCCCACACACTGAAACCCATCCCCACACACTGTAACCCTTCCCCACACACTGAAACCCCTTCCCACGCACTGAAAACTCTTCTCCACAGACTGAAACCACTTCCCCACACACTGAAACCCCTTCCTCACGCTCTGAAACCTCTTCCACACACACTGAAACCTCTTCCCCACGCACTGAAACCTCTTCCCCACACACTGAAACATCTATCCCACACACTGTAACCCCTTCCCCGCACACTGAAACCTCTTCCCCACACACTGAATCCCCTTCACCACACACTGAAACTCCTTCCCCACACACTGAAACCTCTTCCCCACAAAACCGAAACCACTTCCCCACAGTCAGAAACCCCTTCCCCACAATCTGAAACCTCTTCCCAACACACTGAAATCTCTTCCCCACACACTGAAACTACTTCCCCACACACTGAAACCCCTTCCCCACACACTGAAACATCTTCCCCACACACTGAAACCCCTTCCCCACAGACTGAAACCCCTTAACCGCACACTGAAACCCATCCCCACACACTGTAATATCTTCCCCACACACTGATACCCCTTCCCCACACACTGAAACATCTTCCCCGCAAACTGAAACCTCTTCCCCACACACTGAAACCTCTTCCCCACACACTGAAACCTCTTCCCCACACACAGAAACCCTTCCCTACACGCTGAAACCCCTTCCCCACACACTGAAAACCCTTCCACACACACTGAAACCTTTTCCACACACACTGAAACCCCTTGTCCACACGCTGAAACCCCTTCCACACACACTGAAGCCCCTTCCCCACATACTGAAACCCTTCCCCACACACTGAAACCTCTTCCCCACAAACTTAAACCGCTTCCACACACACTGAAAACCCTTCCACACACACTGAAACCTCTTCCACACACACTGAAACCCATCCCCACACACTGAAACCTCTTCCCCACACACTGAAACCCCTTCCCCAAACACTGAAACCCATCCCCACACACTGAAACACATCCCCACACACTGAAACCTCTTCCCCACACACTGAAACCCCTTCCCCACACACTGACACCCATCCCCACACACTGAAACCCTTCCCCACACACTGAAACCCCTTCCCACGCACTGAAAACTCTTCTCCACAGACTGAAACCACTTCCCCACACACTGAAACCCCTTCCTCACGCTCTGAAACCTCTTCCACACACACTGAAACCTCTTCCCCACGCACTGAAACCTCTTCCCCACACACTGAAACATCTATCCCACACACTGAAACCCCTTCCCCGCACACTGAAACCTCTTCCCCACACACTGAATCCCCTTCACCACACACTGAAACTCCTTCCCCACACACTGAAACCTCTTCCCCACAAAACCGAAACCACTTCCCCACAGTCAGAAACCCCTTCCCCACAATCTGAAACCTCTTCCCAACACACTGAAATCTCTTCCCCACACACTGAAACTACTTCCCCACACACTGAAACCCCTTCCCCACACACTGAAACATCTTCCCCACACACTGAAACCCCTTCCCCACAGACTGAAACCCCTTTAGCACACACTGAAACCCATCCCCACACACTGTAATATCTTCCCCACACAATGATACCCCTTCCCCACACACTGAAACATCTTCCCCGCAAACTGTAACCTCTTCCCCACACACTGAAACCTCTTCCCCACACACTGAAACCTCTTCCCCACACACAGAAACCCTTCCCTACACGCTGAAACCCCTTCCCCACACACTGAAAACCCTTCCACACACACTGAAACCTTTTCCACACACACTGAAACCCCTTGTCCACACGCTGAAACCCCTTCCACACACACTGAAGCCCCTTCCCCACATACTGAAACCCTTCCCCACACACTGAAACCTCTTCCCCACAAACTTAAACCGCTTCCACACACACTGAAAACCCTTCCACACACACTGAAACCTCTTCCACACACACTGAAACCCCTTCCCCACACGCTGAAATCCCTTCCACACACACTGAAGCTCATTCCCCACACACTGAAACCCCTTCCCCACACACTGAAACCACTTCCCCACACACTGAAACATCTTTCACTCACACCGAAACCCATCCCCACACACTGAAACCTCTTCCCCACACGCTGAAACCCCTTCCGCACACACTGAAACCCCTTCCACACACACTGAAACCCCTTGCACACACACTTAAACCTCTTCCACAAACACTGAAACCTCTTCCCCACACACTGAAACTTTCCCCACACACTGAAACCCATCTCCACACACTGAAACATCTTCCCCACACACTGAAACCCCTTCCCCACACACTGAAACCCCTTCCCCTCACACTGAAACCTCTTCCCCACACACTGAAACCCCTTCCCCACAGACTGAAACCACTTCCCAACACACTAAATCCTCTTCCCCTCACACTGAAAACTCTTCGCCACACACTGAAACCCCTTATCCACACACTGAAACCCCTTCCCCACACACTGAATCCTCTTCCCCACACACAGAAACCTCTTCCCACCACACTGAAACCCCTTCCCCGCACACTGAAACCCCTTCCCCACACACTGAAACCCATCCCCACACACTGAAACACATCCCCACACACTGAAACCCCTTCCCCACACACTGAAACCTCTTTCCCACACACTGAAAGCTCTTCCCCACAGACTGAAACCCTTCCCCACAAACTGTAATCCCTTCCCCGCACACTGAAACCCCTTCCCCACTCACTGAAACCTCTTCCCCACACACTGAAACCCCTTCCCCACAGACTGAAACCACTTCCCAACACACTAAAACCTCTTCCCCTCACACTGAAAACTCTTCCCCACACACTGAAACCCCTTATCCTCACACTGAAACCCCTTCCCCACACACTGAATCCTCTTCCCCACACACAGAAACCTCTTCCCACCACACTGAAACCCCTTCCCCGCACACTGAAACCCCTTCCCCACACACTGAAACCCATCCCCACAAACTGAAACCTCTTCCCCACACACTGAAACCCCTTCCCCAAACACTGAAACCCATCCCCAGACACTGAAACACATCCCCACACACTGAAACCCCTTCCCCACACACTGAAACCTCTTTCCCACACACTGAAAGCTCTTCCCCACAGACTGAAACCCTTCCCCACAAACTGTAATCCCTTCCCCGCACAATGAAACCCCTTCCCCACTCACTGAAACCCCTTCCACACAAACTGAAACACCTTCCTCGCTCACTGAAAACCCTTCCCCGCACACTGAAACCTCTTCCCCACACGCTGAAACCCCTTCCCCACACGCTGAAACCCCTTCCCCGCAAACTGTAACCTCTTCCCCACACACTGAAACCTCTTCCCCACACACTGAAACCTCTTCCCCACACACAGAAACCCTTCCCTACACGCTGAAACCCCTTCCCCACACACTGAAAACCCTTCCACACACACTGAAACCTTTTCCACACACACTGAAACCCCTTGTCCACACGCTGAAACCCCTTCCACACACACTGAAGCCCCTTCCCCACATACTGAAACCCTTCCCCACACACTGAAACCTCTTCCCCACAAACTTAAACCGCTTCCACACACACTGAAAACCCTTCCACACACACTGAAACCTCTTCCACACACACTGAAACCCCTTCCCCACACGCTGAAATCCCTTCCACACACACTGAAGCTCATTCCCCACACACTGAAACCCTTCTCCACACACTGAAACCACTTCCCCACACACTGAAACATCTTTCACTCACACCGAAACCCATCCCCACACACTGAAACCTCTTCCCCACACGCTGAAACCCCTTCCGCACACACTGAAACCCCTTCCACACACACTGAAACCCCTTGCACACACACTTAAACCTCTTCCACAAACACTGAAACCTCTTCCCCACACACTGAAACTTTCCCCACACACTGAAACCCATCTCCACACACTGAAACATCTTCCCCACACACTGAAACCCCTTCCCCACACACTGAAACCCCTTCCCCTCACACTGAAACCTCTTCCCCACACACTGAAACCCCTTCCCCACAGACTGAAACCACTTCCCAACACACTAAATCCTCTTCCCCTCACACTGAAAACTCTTCGCCACACACTGAAACCCCTTATCCACACACTGAAACCCCTTCCCCACACACTGAATCCTCTTCCCCACACACAGAAACCTCTTCCCACCACACTGAAACCCCTTCCCCGCACACTGAAACCCCTTCCCCACACACTGAAACCCATCCCCACACACTGAAACACATCCCCACACACTGAAACCCCTTCCCCACACACTGAAACCTCTTTCCCACACACTGAAAGCTCTTCCCCACAGACTGAAACCCTTCCCCACAAACTGTAATCCCTTCCCCGCACACTGAAACCCCTTCCCCACTCACTGAAACCTCTTCCCCACACACTGAAACCCCTTCCCCACAGACTGAAACCACTTCCCAACACACTAAAACCTCTTCCCCTCACACTGAAAACTCTTCCCCACACACTGAAACCCCTTATCCTCACACTGAAACCCCTTCCCCACACACTGAATCCTCTTCCCCACACACAGAAACCTCTTCCCACCACACTGAAACCCCTTCCCCGCACACTGAAACCCCTTCCCCACACACTGAAACCCATCCCCACAAACTGAAACCTCTTCCCCACACACTGAAACCCCTTCCCCAAACACTGAAACCCATCCCCAGACACTGAAACACATCCCCACACACTGAAACCCCTTCCCCACACACTGAAACCTCTTTCCCACACACTGAAAGCTCTTCCCCACAGACTGAAACCCTTCCCCACAAACTGTAATCCCTTCCCCGCACAATGAAACCCCTTCCCCACTCACTGAAACCCCTTCCACACAAACTGAAACACCTTCCTCGCTCACTGAAAACCCTTCCCCGCACACTGAAACCTCTTCCCCACACACTGAAACATCTTTCACTCACACCGAAACCCATCCCCACACACTGAAACCTCTTCCCCACACGCTGAAACCCCTTCCGCACACACTGAAACCCCTTCCACACACACTGAAACCCCTTGCACACACACTTAAACCTCTTCCACAAACACTGAAACCTCTTCCCCACACACTGAAACTTTCCCCACACACTGAAACCCATCTCCACACACTGAAACATCTTCCCCACACACTGAAACCCCTTCCCCACACACTGAAACCCCTTCCCCTCACACTGAAACCTCTTCCCCACACACTGAAACCCCTTCCCCACAGACTGAAACCACTTCCCAACACACTAAATCCTCTTCCCCTCACACTGAAAACTCTTCGCCACACACTGAAACCCCTTATCCACACACTGAAACCCCTTCCCCACACACTGAATCCTCTTCCCCACACACAGAAACCTCTTCCCACCACACTGAAACCCCTTCCCCGCACACTGAAACCCCTTCCCCACACACTGAAACCCATCCCCACACACTGAAACACATCCCCACACACTGAAACCCCTTCCCCACACACTGAAACCTCTTTCCCACACACTGAAAGCTCTTCCCCACAGACTGAAACCCTTCCCCACAAACTGTAATCCCTTCCCCGCACACTGAAACCCCTTCCCCACTCACTGAAACCTCTTCCCCACACACTGAAACCCCTTCCCCACAGACTGAAACCACTTCCCAACACACTAAAACCTCTTCCCCTCACACTGAAAACTCTTCCCCACACACTGAAACCCCTTATCCTCACACTGAAACCCCTTCCCCACACACTGAATCCTCTTCCCCACACACAGAAACCTCTTCCCACCACACTGAAACCCCTTCCCCGCACACTGAAACCCCTTCCCCACACACTGAAACCCATCCCCACAAACTGAAACCTCTTCCCCACACACTGAAACCCCTTCCCCAAACACTGAAACCCATCCCCAGACACTGAAACACATCCCCACACACTGAAACCCCTTCCCCACACACTGAAACCTCTTTCCCACACACTGAAAGCTCTTCCCCACAGACTGAAACCCTTCCCCACAAACTGTAATCCCTTCCCCGCACAATGAAACCCCTTCCCCACTCACTGAAACCCCTTCCACACAAACTGAAACACCTTCCTCGCTCACTGAAAACCCTTCCCCGCACACTGAAACCTCTTCCCCACACGCTGAAACCCCTTCCCCACACGCTGAAACCCCTTCCACACACACTGAAACCCATTCCCCACACACTGAAACCCATCCCCACAGACTGAAACCTCTTCCCCACACACTGAAACCCATCCCCACAAACTGAAACCTCTTCCCCACACACAGAAACCCTTCCCTACACGCTGAAACTCCTTCCCCACACGCTGAAACCTATTCCACATACACTGAAAACCCTTCCACACACACTGAAACCTCTTCCACACACACTGAAACCCCTTCCCCACACACTGAAACCCCTTCCACACACTCTGAAGCCCCTTCCCCACATACTGAAACTCTTCCCCACACACTGAAACCCTTCTCCACTCACTGAAACCTCTTCCCCACACACTGAAACATCTTTCACTCACACTGAGACCCATCCCCACACACTGAAACCTCTTCCCCAAACACTGAAACTTCTTCCCCCACACACTGAAACCCCTTCCGCACACACTGAAACCCCTTGCACACACACTTATCCCTCTTCCACACACACTGAAACCTCTTCCCCACCAACTGAATCGCTTCCCAACACACTGAAACCCATCCCCACACACTGAAACCTCATCCCCAAACACTGAAACCCCTTCCCCACACACTGAACCACATCCCCACACACGGAAACCCATTCCCACACACTAAAACCTCTTCCACACACACTGAAACACCTTCCCCACACAATGCAACCCTTCCCTACACGCTGAAACTCCTTCCCCGCACACTGAAACCTCTTCCCCACACGCTGAAACCCCTTCCCCACACGCTGAAACCCCTTCCACACACACTGAAACCCATTCCCCACACACTGAAACCCATCCCCACAGACTGAAACATCTTCCCCACACACTGAAACCCATCCCCACAAACTGAAACCTCTTCCCCACACACAGAAACCCTTCCCTACACGCTGAAACTCCTTCCCCACACGCTGAAACCTATTCCACATACACTGAAAACCCTTCCACACACACTGAAACCTCTTCCACACACACTGAAACCCCTTCCCCACACACTGAAACCCCTTCCACACACTCTGAAGCCCCTTCCCCACATACTGAAACTCTTCCCCACACACTGAAACCCTTCTCCACTCACTGAAACCTCTTCCCCACACACTGAAACATCTTTCACTCACACTGAAACCCATCCTCACACACTGAAACCCCTTGCACACACACTTATCCCTCTTCCACACAGACTGAAACCTCTTCCCCACCAACTGAATCCCTTCCCCACACACTGAAACCCATCCCCACACACTGAAACCTCATCCCCAAACACTGAAACCCCTTCCCCACACACTGAACCACATCCCCACACACGGAAACCCATTCCCACACACTAAAACCTCTTCCACACACACTGAAACACCTTCCCCACA
Organism: Heterodontus francisci; assembly: GCF_036365525.1. Lineage (NCBI taxonomy): Eukaryota > Metazoa > Chordata > Chondrichthyes > Heterodontiformes > Heterodontidae > Heterodontus > Heterodontus francisci. The sequence continues at coordinate 68,346,286 of NC_090391.1, forward strand.
CAATGCAACCCATCCCCACACACTGAAACCCCTTCCCCACACACTGAAACCCATCCCCACACACTGAAACCCTTCCCCACACACTGAAACCCCTTCCCACGCACTGAAACCTCTTCGCCACAGACTGAAACCACTTCCCCACACACTGAAACCCCTTCCTCACGCTCTGAAACCTCTTCCACACACACGGAAACCTCTTCCCCACGCACTGAAACCTCTTCCCCACACACTGAAACATCTTCCCCACACACTGAAAACCCTTCCCCGCACACTGAAACCTCTTCCCCACACACTGAATCCCTTTCACCACACACTGAAACCCCTTCCCCACACACTGAAACCTCTTCCCCACAAAACCGAAACCACTTCCCCACAGTCAGAAACCCCTTCCCCACAATCTGAAACCTCTTCCCAACACACTGAAATCTCTTCCCCACACACTGAAACCACTTCCCCACACACTGGAACCCTTTCCCCACACACTGAAACATCTTCCCCACACACTGAAACCCCTTCCCCACAGACTGAAACCACTTCCCAACACACTAAAACATCTTCCCCTCACACTGAAAACTCTTCCCCACACACTGAAACCCCTTATCCACACACTGAAACCCCTTCCCCACACACTGAATCCTCTTCCCCACACACAGATACCTTTTCCCCAGAGGCAGAAACCCCTTCCCCACACACTGAAACCCATCCCCACACACTGAAACCTCATCCCCACACACTGAAACCCCTTCCCCACACACTGAAACCCCATCCCCACACACTGTAATCTCTTCCCCACACACTGATACCCCTTCCCCACACACTGAAACATCTTCCCCGCAAACTGAAACCTCTTCCCCACACACTGAAACCTCTTTCCCACACACAGAAACACTTCCCTACAAGCTGAAACCCCTTCCCCACACACTGAAAACCCTTCCACACACACTGAAACCTCTTCGACACACACTGAAACCCCTTGCCCACACGCTGAAACCCCTTCCACACACACTGAAGCCCCTTCCCCACATACTGAAACCCTTCCCCACACACTGAAACCCTTCTCCACACACTGAAACCTCTTCCCCACAAACTGAAACCGCTTCCACACACACTGAAAACCCTTCCACACACGCTGAAATCCCTTCCACACACATTGAAGCTCATTCCCCACAGACTGAAACGCTTCCCCACACACTGAAACCCTTCTCCACACACTGAAACCACATCCCCACACACTGAAACATCTTCACTCACACCGAAACCCATCCCCACACACTGAAACCTCTTCCCCACAAACTGAAACCTCTTCCCCACACACTGAAACCCATTCCGCACACACTGAAACCCCTTCCACACACACTGAAACCCCTTGCACACACACTTAAACCTCTTCCACACACACTGAAACCTCTTCCCCACACTCTGAAACCTTTCCCCACACACTAAAACCCATCTCCACACACTGAAACATCTTCCCCACACACTGAAACCCCTTCCCCACACAATGAAACCCCTTCCCCTCACACTGAAACCTCTTCCCCACACACTGAAACACCTTCCCCACAGACTGAAACCACTTCCCAACACACTAAAACATCTTCCCCTCACACTGAAAACTCTTCCCCACACACTGAAACCCCTTATCCACACACTGAAACCCCTTCCCCACACACTGAATCCTCTTCCCCACACACAGAAACCTTTTCCCCAGAGGCAGAAACCCCTTCCCCACACACTGAAACCCATCCCCACACACTGAAACCTCATTACCACACACTGAAACCCCTTCCACACACACTGAAACCCCATCCCCACACACTGAAACCCATCCCCACACACTAAAACCTCTTCCCCACACACTGAAACCCCTTATCTACACACTGAAAACCCTTCCCCACACACTGAAACCTCTTCCCCACACACTGAAACCTCTTCCCCACAGACTCAAACCCCTTCCCCACATACTGAAACCCACTCCCACACACTGAAACCTCATCCCCACACACTGAAATCCATCCCCACACACCGAAACATCTTCCCCACACACTGAAACCCACTCCCCACACACTGAAACCCATCCCCACACAGTGAAAACCCATCCCCACACACTGAAACCCACCCCCACACAGTGAAAACCATGCCACACACTGAAACCTCTTCCCACACACTGAAACCTCTTCGCCACAGACTGAAACCTCTTCCCCACACACTGAAACCTCTTCCCCACACACTGAAACCCCTTCCCCACGCAATGAAACATCTTCCACACACACTGAAACCTCTTCCCCACACACTGAAACCTCTTCGCCACACACTGAAACCCCTTCCCCGCACACTGAATCCCATTCACCACACACTGAAACTCTTCCCCACACACTGAAACACATTCCCCACACACAGAAACCCCTTCCCCACACATTGAAACACCTTCACCACACACTGAAACCCCGTCCCCACACACTGTAACCCTTCCCCACGCAAAGCAACACTTCCCCACACACTGAAACCCCTTCCCCACAAACTGAAACACCTTCCCCACACACTGAAACCCTTCCCCGCACACTGAAACACCTTCCCCACATAGTGAAACCCCTTCCCCACGCACTGAAACACCTTCCCCCCACACTGAAACCCCTTCCGCACACAGTGAAACCCTTCCCCACACACTGAAAACCCTTCCCCACACACTGAAACCCTTCCCCACACACTGAAACCCCTTCCTCACATAGTGAAACGCCTTCCCCACACACTGAAACAACTTCCCCACACACAGAAACCCCTTCCGCACACAGTTAAACAATTTCCCACACACTGAAACCCCTTCCCCACACACTGAAACCCATTCCCTACACATTGAAACGCCTTCTGCACACAATGAAACACCATCCCCAGACAATGAAACACATTCCCCACACGCTGAATCCCCTTCCCCACACACTGAATACCCTTCCGCAAACAATGAAACACCTTCCCCACACACAGAATCCCCATCCCCACACACTGAAACACCTTCCGCAAACACTGAAACCCCTTCCGCACGCACTGCAACACCTTCCCAACACACTGAAACCCCTTCCCCACACAGTGAAACCCCTTCCCCACACACTGAAACTTCTTCCGCACACACTGAAACATCTTCCCCACACACTGAAGCCACTTCCCCACACACTGAAACCCATTCCGCACACAGTGAAACCCTTCGCCACACACAGAATCCCCATCCCCACACACTGACACCACTTCCCCACACACTGAAACCCTTCCCCACACACTGAAACACCTTCCCGACACACAGAAACGCTTTCCCCACACAGTGAAACAGCTTCCCCACTCACTGAAACCCCTTCCCCACACACTGAAACCCCTTCCACACACACTGAAGCCCCTTCCCCACATACTGAAACTCTTCCCCACACACTGAAACCCTTCTCCACTCACTGAAACCTCTTCCCCACACACTGAAACATCTTTCACTCACACTGAAACCCATCCCCACACACTGAAACCTCTTCCCCAAACACTGAAACCTCTTCCCCCACACACTGAAACCCCTTCCGCACACTCTGAAACCCCTTCCACACACACTGTAACCCCTTCCCCGCACACTGAAACCCCTTCCCCACACACTGAAACCCCTTCCACACACACTGAAACCCCTTGCCCGCACACTGAAATACCTTCCCCGCACACTGAAACCCTACCCCACACGTTGCAACCCCTTCCCCACACGCTGAAACCCCTTCCACACACAATGAAACCTCTTCCACATGCACTGAAACCCCTTCCGCCCACACTGAAACACATCCCCACACACTGAAACCGATCCCCACACACTGAAACAATTCCCCACACAATGAAACCCATCCCCACACACTGAAACCTCTTCCACACACACTGAAACCCATTCCCCACACACTGAAGCCCATTCCCACAGACTGAAACCTCTTCTCCACACACTGAAACCCACCCCCACACACTGAAACCTCTTTTCCGCACACTGAAACCTCTTCCCACAAACTGAAACCTCTTTACCACTCACAGAATTCCTTCCCCACACGCTGAAACCCCTTCCCCACACGCTGAAACCCCTTCCACACACACTGAAACCCCTTCCACACACACTGAAACCCCTTCCACACACACTGAAATCTCTTCCACACACAATGAAACCCCTTCCCCACACACTGAAACCCCTTCCACACACACTGAAACCCCTTCCCCACATACTTAAACCCTTCCCCACACACTGAAACGCTTCTCCACACGCTGAAACCACTTCCCCACACACTGAAACATCTTTCACACACACTGAAACCCATCCCCACACACTGAAACCTCTTCCCCACACTCTTAAATTTCTTCCCCACACACTGAAACCCCTTCAGGACACACTTAAACCGCTTCCACACACAATGAAACCCGTTCCCAATAAACTTACACCACTTCCACACACACTGAAACCCCTTCCGCACACTCTGAAAACTTCTCCCCACACACTGAAATACTTCCCCACACACAGAAACCCCTTCCCCACACACTGAAACCTCTTCCCCACACACTGAATCCCCTTCCCCAATGACTGAAACCACTTCCCACCACATTGAAACCTCTTCCACAAACACTGAAACCTCTTCCCCACACACTGAAACCCCTTATCTACACACTGAAAACCCTTCCCCACACACTGAAACCTCTTCCCCACACACTGAAACCTCTTCCCCACAGACTCAAACCCCTTCCCCACTCACTGAAACCCACTCCCACACGCTGAAACCTCATCCCCACACACTGAAATCCATCCCCACACACCGAAACATCTTCCCCACACACTGAAACCCACTCCCCACACACTGAAACCCATCCCCACACAGTGAAAACCCATCCCCACACACTGAAACCCACCCCCACACAGTGAAAACCATGCCACACACTGAAACCTCTTCCCACACACTGAAACCTCTTCGCCACAGACTGAAACCTCTTCCCGCACACTGAAACCTCTTCCCCACACACTGAAACCCCCTTCCCCACGCAATGAAACATCTTCCACACACACTGAAACCTCATCCCCACACACTGAAACCTCTTCCCCACACACTGAAACCCGTTCCCCGCACACTGAAACCCCTTCCCCACACACTGAATCCCATTCACCACACACTGAAAACCGTTCCCCACACACTGAAACATGTACCCCACACTCTGAAACCTTTCCCCACAAACAGAACCACCTTCCCCACACTCTGAAACCTCTTCCCCACACATTGAAACCTCTTCCCCACACACTGAAACCACTTCCCCACACACTGAAACGCCTTCCCCACACACTGAAACCTCTTCCCCACACACTGAAACACCCCTTCCCCACAGACGGAAACCCCTTATCCACGCACTGAAACCCATCCCCACACACTGAAACATCTTCCCCACACACTGAAACCCCTTCCACACACACTGAAACTCTTCCACACACACTGAAACCTCTTCCCCACACGCTGCAACCAATTGCACACACACTGAAACCACTTCCCCACATACTAAAAGCCTTCCCCACACACTAAAACCGTTCTCCACACACTGAAACCTCTTCCCCACACACTGAAACATCTTTCACACACACTGAAACATCTTTCACACACACTGAAACCAATCCCCACAAACTGAAACCTCTTCCCCGCACACTGAAACCTCATCCCCACACACAGAAACCCCCTCCGCTGAAACCCCTTCCACACACACTGAAACCCCTTCAACACACACTTAAACCTCTTCCACACACACTGAAAACCCTTCCGCACACACTGAAACCTCTTCCCCACACACTGAAACTCTTCCCCACACACTGAAACCCATCCCCGCACACTGAATCCTCTTCCCCACACACTGAAACCTCTTCCCCACACACTGAAACCCTTCCCCACACACTGAAACCCATCCCCACACACTGAAACCTCTTCCCCACACACTGTAACCCCTTCCCCACACACAGAAATCCCTTCCGCACACACTGAAACCTCTTCCCCACACACTGAACCCCTTCCCCACAGACTGAAACCACTTCCCCACACACAGAAACCCCTTCCCCACACACTGGAACCTCCTCCCCACACACTGAAACCCCTTCCCCACAGACCGAAACACCTTCCCCACACTCTGAAACCGCTTCCCCACACACTGAAATCTCTTCCCCACACACTGAAACCACTTCCCCACACAGTGAATCCCCTTCCCCACACACTAAAATCTCTTCCCCACACACTGAAACCCCTTCCGCACACACTGATACCCATCCAAACACACTGAAACCCATCCCCACACACTGAATCCGTTCCCCACACAATGAAACACATCCCCAAACACTGAAACCTCTTCCCCACACACTGAAACCTCTTCCCCACACGCTGAATCCCCTTCCCCACACACTGAAACACCTTCCACACACACTGAAACCCATTCCCCACACACTGAAACCCATCCCCACAGACTGAATCCTCTTCCCCACACACTTAAACCTCTTTCACACACACTGAAACCTCTTCCCCACACACTGAAACCCCTTCCCCACACACTAAAACCCCTTCCCCTCACACTGAAACCTCTTCCCCACACACTTAAACCCCTTCCCCACAGACTGAAACCACTTCCGCACACACTGAAACCCATCCCCACACACTCAAACCTCATCCCCACACACTGAAACCCCTTCCACACACACTGAAACCCCATCCCCACACACTGAAACCCATCCCCACTCACTAAAATCTCTTCCCCACACACTGAAACCCCTTCCCCACACACTGAAACCCATCCCCACACACTGAAACCGCTTCCCCACACACTGAAACCCATCCCCACACACTGAAACCGCTTCCCCACACACTGAAACCCTTCCCCACACACTGAAACCCATCCCCGCACACTGAATCCTCTTCCCCACACACTGAAACCTCTTCCCCACACACTGAAACCCTTCCCCACACACTGAAACCCATCCCCACACACTGAAACCTCTTCCCCACACACTGTAACCCCTTCCCCACACACAGAAATCCCTTCCGCACACACTGAAACCTCTTCCCCACACACTGAACCCCTTCCCCACAGACTGAAACCACATCCCCACACACAGAAACCCCTTCCCCACACACTGGAACCTCCTCCCCACACACTGAAACCCCTTCCCCACAGACCGAAACACCTTCCCCACACTCTGAAACCGCTTCCCCACACACTGAAATCTCTTCCCCACACACTGAAAACACTTCCCCACACAGTGAATCCCCTTCCCCACACACTAAAATCTCTTCCCCACACACTGAAACCTCTTCCGCACACACTGATACCCATCCCCACACACTGAAACCCATCCCCACACACTGAATCCGTTCCCCACACAATGAAACACATCCCCAAACACTGAAACCTCTTCCCCACACACTGAAACCTCTTCCCCACACGCTGAACCCCCTTCCCCACACACTGAAACACCTTCCACACACACTGAAACCTATTCCCCACACACTGAAACCCATCCCCACAGACTGAATCCTCTTCCCCACACACTTAAACCTCTTTCACACACACTGAAACCTCTTCCCCACACACTGAAACCCCTTCCCCACACACTAAAACCCCTTCCCCTCACACTGAAACCTCTTCCCCACACACTTAAATCCCTTCCCCACAGACTGAAACCACTTCCGCACAAACTGAAACCCATCCCCACACACTGAAACCTCATCCCCACACACTGAAACCCCTTCCACACACACTGAAACCCCATCCCCACACACTGAAACCCATCCCCACTCACTAAAATCTCTTCCCCACACACTGAAACCCCTTCCCCACACACTGAAACCCATCCCCACACACTGAAACCGCTTCCCCACACACTGAAGCCCCTTCCCCACACACTGAAACCTCATCCCCACACACTGATACCCTTTCCCCACACACTGAAACCCCTTCCCCACACACTGAAACCTCTTCCCCACACACTGAAACCCCTTCCCCACACACTGAAACCTCTTCCCCACACAATGAAACCCCTTATCCAAACACTGAAACCCCTTCCCCACACACTGAAACATCTTCCACACAAACTGAAACCTCTTCCCCACAGACTGAAACCCCTTCCCCACACACTGAAACGCATCCCCACACACTGAAACCTCTTCCCCACACACTGAAACATCTTCCCCAAACACTGAAACCCATCCCCACACACTGAAACACATCCCCAAACACTGAAACCTCTTCCCCACACACTGAAACCCCTTCCCCACACACTGAAACGCATCCCCACACACTGAAACCTCTTCCCCACACACTGAAACATCTTCCCCAAACACTGAAACCCATCCCCACACACTGAAACACATCCCCAAACACTGAAACCTCTTCCCCACACACTGAAACCCCTTCCCCACACACTGAAACCCATCCCCACACACTGAAACCCCTTCACCACACACTGAAACCCCTTCCCCACACACTGAAACCTCTTTTCCACACACTGAAACCACTACCCCACACACTGCAAACCCTTTCCCCACACACTGAAACCTCTTCCCCACACAATGAAACCCCTTATCCAAACACTGAAACCCCTTCCCCACACACTGAAACATCTTCCCCACAGACTGCAACCTCTTCCCCACACACTGAAACCCATCCCCACACACAGAAAACCTTCCCCACACACTGAAACCTCTTCCCACACCCTGAAACCTCTTCGCCACTGACTGAAACCCTTCCCCACACACTGAAACCTCTTCCCCACACGCTGAAACCTCTTCCCACCACACTGAAACCCCTTCCCCGCACACTGAAACCACTTCCCCACACACTGAAACCCATCCCCACACACTGAAACCTCTTCCCCACACACTGAAACCCCTTCCCCAAACACTGAAACACATCTCCAGACACTGAAACACATCCCCACACACTGAACCCTCTTCCCCACACACTGAAACCCCTTCCCCACACACTGAAACCCATCCCCACACACTGAAACCCCTTCACCACGCACTGAAACCCCTTCCCCACACACTGAAACCTCTTCCCCTCACACTGAAACTACTTCCCCACAGACTGAAACCCCTTCCCCACACTCTGAAACCTCTTCCTCACACATTGAAACCACTTCCCCACACACTGAAACCCCTTCCCCACACACTGAAACCTCTTCCCCACACAATGAAACCCCTTATCCAAACACTGAAACCCCTTCCCCACACACTGAAACATCTTCCCCACACACTGAAACCTCTTCCCCACACACTGAAACCCATCCCCACACACAGTAACCCTTCCCCACACACTGAAGCCTCTTCCCACACACTGAAACCTCTTCGCCACAGGCTGAAACCCTTCCCCAGACTCTGAAACCTCTTCCCCACACGCTGAAACCTCTTCCCACCACACTGAAACCCCTTCCCCGCACACTGAAACCTCTTTCCCACACACTGTATCCCCTTCACCAGACACTGAAACCTCTTCCCCACACACTGAAACCACTTCCCCAAAGACTGAAACACCTTACCCACACTCTGAAACCTCTTCCCCACACACTGAAACCACTTCCCCACACACTGAAACCCCTTCCCCACACACTGAAACCTCTTTCCCACACACTGAAAGCTCTTCCCCATAGACTGAAACCCTTCCCCAAAAACTGTAATCCCTTCCCCGCACACTGAAACCCCTTCCCCACTCACTGAAACCCCTTCCACGCACACTGAAACACCTTCCCCGCACACTGAAAACCCTTCCCCGCACACTGCAACCCTTCCCCACACGCTGAACCCCCTTCCCCACACGCTGAAACCCCTTCCATACACACTGAAACCTCTTCCACATGCACTGAAATCCCTTCCGCACACACTGATACCCATCCCCACACACTGAAACCCATCCCCACACTCTGAATCCAATCCCCACACACTGAAACCCATCCCCACAAACTGAAACCTCTTCCCCACACACAGAAACCCTTCCCTACACGCTGAAACCCCTTCCCCACACGCTGAAACCTATTCCACATGCACTGAAAACCCTTCCACACACACTGAAACCTCTTCCACACACACTGAAACCCCTTCTCCACACACTCAAACCCCTTCCACACACACTGAAGCCCCTTCCCCACATACTGAAACTCTTCCCCACACACTGAAACCATTCTCCACTCACTGAAACCTCTTCCCCACACACTGAAACATCTTTCACTCACACTGAAACCAATCCCCACACACTGAAACCTCTTCCCCAAACACTGAAACCTCTTCCCCCACACACTGAAGCCCCTTCCGCACACACTGAAACATCTTCCACACACACTGAAACCCCTTTCACACACACTTATACCTCTTCCACACACACTGAAACCTCTTCCCCACCAACTGAAACATCTTCCCCACACACTGAAACCCCTTCCACACACACTGAAACACCTTTCCCGCGCACTGAAAACCGTTCCCCGCACACTGCAACCCTTCCCCACACGCTGAACCCCCTTGCCCTCACGCTGAAACCCCTTCCATACACACTGAAACCTCTTCCACATGCACTGAAACCCCTTCCGCACACACTGATACCCATCCCCACACACTGAAACCCATCCCCTAACACTGAAAACTCTTCCCCACATTCTGAAACCTCTTCCCCACGCGCTGAAACCCCTTCCCCACACGCTGAAACCCCTTCCACACACACTGAAACACCTTCCCCACACACTGAAACCCATCCCCACAAACTGAAACCTCTTCCCCACACACTGAAACACCTTCCACACATACTGACGCCCCTTCCCCACATACTGAAACTCTTCCCCACACACTGAAACCCTTCTCCACTCACTGAAACCTCTTCCCCACACACTGAAACATCTTTCACTCACACTGAAACCAATCCCCACACACTGAAACCTCTTCCCCAAACACTGAAACCTCTTCCCCCACACACTGAAACCCCTTCCGCACACACTGAAACACATTCCACACACACTGAAACCCCTTGCACACACACTGAAACTCTTCCCCACACACTGAAACCCTTCTCCACTCACTGAAACCTCTTCCCCACACACTGAAACATCTTTCACTCACACTGAAACCAATCCCCACACACTGAAACCTCTTCCACACACACTGAAACCTCTTCCCCACCAACTGAATCCCTGCCCCACACACTGAAACCCATCCCCACACACTGAAACATCTTCCCCACACACTGAAACCCCTTCCCCACACACTGAAACCCCTTCCCCACACACTGAAAACTCTTCCCCAAAAACTGAAACCCATCCCTACAGACAGAAACCACTTCCCAACACAACACAACTTCTTCCCCACGCACTGAAAACACTACCCCACACACTGAAACCACTTATCCACACACTGAAACCCATTCCCCACACACTGAAACCTCTTCCCCACACACTGAAACCTCTTCGCCACAGGCAGAAACACCTTCCCCACACACTGAAACCCATTCCCACACACTGAAACCCCATCCCCACACACTGAAAACCCTTCCCCACACACTGAACCCCATCCGCACACACTGAGACCCATTCCCACACACTAAAACCTCTTCCACACACACTGAAACACCTTCCCCACACAATGAAACCCATCCCCACACACTGAAACCCCTTCCCCACACACTGAAACCCATCCCCACACACTGAAACCCTTCCCCACACACTGAAACCCCTTCCCACGCACTGAAGCATCTTCGCCACAGACTGAAACCACTTCCCCACACACTGAAACCCCTTCCTCACGCTCTGAAACCTCTTCCACACACACTGAAACCTCTTCCCCACGCACTGAAACCCCTTCCCCACACACTGAAACATCTTCCCCACACAGTGAAACCCCTTCCCCGCACAGTGAAACCTCTTCCCCACATACTGAATCCCCTTCACTACACACTGAAACCCCTTCCCCACACACTGAAACACCTTCCCCACAAAACCGAAACCACTTCCCCGCAGTCAGAAACCCCTTCCCCACAATCTGAAACCTCTTCCCAACACACTGAAATCTCTTCCCCACACACTGAAACCACTTCCCCACACACTGAAACCCCTTCCCCACACACTGAAACATCTTCCCCACACACTGAAACCCATTCCCCACAGACTGATACCCCTTAACCACACACTGAAACCCATCCCCGCACACTGTAATCTCTTCCCCACACACTGATACCCCTTCCCCACACACTGAAACATCTTCCCCGCAAACTGAAACCTCTTCCCCACACACTGAAACCTCTTCCCCACACACAGAAACCCTTCCCTACACGCTAAAACCCCTTCCCCACACACTGAAAACCCTTCCACACACACTGAAACCTCTTCCACACGCACTGAAACCCCTTGCCCACACGCTCAAACCCCTTCCACACACACTGAAGCCCCTTCCCCACATACTGAAACCCTTCCCCACACACTGAAACCCCTTGCACACACGCTGAAACCCCTTCCACACACACTGAAGCCCCTTCCACACATACTGAAAACCTTCCCCACACACTGAAACCCTTCTCCACACACTGAAACCTCTTCCCCACAAACTGAAACCGCTTCCACACACACTGCAAACCCTTCCACACACACTGAAACCTCTTCCACACACACTGAAACCCCTTCCCCACACGCTGAAGCTCATTCCCCACATACTGAAACGCTTCCCCACACACTGAAACCCTTCTCCACACACTGAAACCACTTCCCCACACACTAAAACATCTTTCACTCACACCGAAACCCATCCCCACACACTGAAACCTCTTCCCCACAAAGTGAAACCTCTTCCCCACACACTGAAACCCCTTCCGCACACACTGAATCCCCTTCCACACACACTGAAACACCTCGCACACACAGTTAAACCTCTTCCACACACACTGAAACCTCTTCCCCACACGCTGAAACCTCTTCCCACCACACTGAAACCCCTTCCTCGCACACTGAAACCTCTTTCCCACACACTGTATCCCCTTCACCACACACTGAAACCCCTTCCCCACATACTGAAACCTCTTCCCCACACACTGAAACCACTTCCCCACAGACTGAAACCCTTTCCCCACACTCTGAAACCTCTTCCCCACACACTGAAACCACTTCCCCACACACTGAAACACATTCCCCAAACAATGAAACCCATCCCCACACACTGAAACCCCTTCCCCACACACTGAAACCCATCCCCACACACTGAAACCCTTCCCCACACACTGAAACCCCTTCCCACGCACTGAAACCTCTTCGCCACAGACTGAAACCACTTCCCCACACACTGAAACCCCTTCCTCACGCTCTGAAACCTCTTCCACACACACTGAAACCTCTTCCCCACGCACTGAAACCTCTTCCCCACACACTCAAACATCTTCCCCACACACTGAAACCCCTTCCCCGCACACTGAAACCTCTTCCCCACACACTGAATCCCCTTCACCACACACTGAAACCCCTTCCCCACACACTGAAACCTCTTCCCCACAAAACCGAAACCACATCCCCACAGTCAGAAACCCCTTCCCCACTATCTGAAACCTCTTCCCAACACACTGAAATCTCTTCCCGACACACTGAAACCACTTCCCCACACACTGAAACACCTTCCCCACACACTGAAACATCTTCCCCACACACTGAAATCTCTTCCCCACACACTGAAACCACTTCCCCACACACTGAAACACCTTCCCCACACACTGAAACATCTTACCGCACACACTGATACCCATCCCCACACACTGAAACCCATCCCCACACTCTGAATCCAATCCCCACACAATGAAACCCATCCCCTAACACTGAAACCTCTTCCCCACACACTGAAACCGCTTCCCCACACGCTGAAATCCCATCCCCACACACTGAAACCCATCCCCACAGACTGAAACCTCTTCCCCACACACTGAAACCCATCCCCACAAACTGAAACCTCTTCCCCACACACAGAAACCCTTCCCTACACGCTGAAACCCCTTCCCCACACGCTGAAACCGATTCCACATACACTGAAAACCCTTCCACACACACTGAAACCTCTTCCACACACACTGAAACCCCTTCCCCACACACTGAAACCCCTTCCACACACACTGAAGCCCCTTCCCCACATACTGAAACTCTTCCCCACACACTGAAACCCTTCTCCACTCACTGAAACCTCTTCCCCACACACTGAAACATCTTTCACTCACACTGAAACCCATCCCCACACACTGAAACCTCTTCCCCAAACACTGAAACCTCTTCACCCACACACTGAAACCCCTTCCGCACACACTGAAACACCTTCCGCACACACTGAAACCCCTTGCACACACAATTATACCTCTTCCACACACACTGAAACCTCTTCCCCACCAACTGAATCCCTTCCCCAAACACTGAAACCCATCCCCACACACTGAAACATCTTCCCCACACACTGAAACCCCTTCCCCACACACTGAAACCCCTTCCCCACACACTGAAAACTCTTCCCCAAAAACTGAAACCCATCCCCACAGACAGAAACCACTTCCCAACTCACTAAAACTTCTTCCCCACACAGTGAAAACACTACCCCACACACTGAAACCCCTTATCCACACAGTGAAACCCATTCCCCACACACTGAAACCTCTTCCCCACACACTGAAACCTCTTCCCCAAGGGCAGAAACACCTTCCCCACACACTGAAACCCATCCCCACACACTGAAACCTCATTCCCACACACTGAAACCCCTTCCCCACACACTGAACCCCATCCACACACACTTAAAACCATCCCCATACACTAAAACCTCTTCCACACACACGGAAACACCTTCCCCACACAATGAAACCCATCGCCACACACTGAAACCCCTTCCCCACACACTGAAACCCATCCCCACACACTGAAACCCTTCCCCACACACTGAAACCCCTCCCACGCACTGAAACCTCTTTTGCCACAGACTGAAACCACTTCCCCACACACTGAAACCCCTTCCTCACGCTCTGAAACCTCTTCCACACACACAGAAACCTCTTCCCCACGCACTGAAACCTCTTCCCCACACACTGTAACATCTTCCCCACACACTGAAACCCCTTCCCCGCACACTGAAACCTCTTCCCCACACACTGAATCCCCTTCACCACACACTGAAACCCCTTCCCCACACACTGAAACCTCTTCCCCACAAAACAGAAAACACTTCCCCACAGTCAGAAACCCCTTCCCCACAATCTGAAACCTCTTCCCAACACACTGAAATCTCTTCCCCACACACTGAAACCACTTCCCCACACACTGAAACCCCTTCCCCACACACTGAAACATCTTCCCCACACACTGAAACCCCTTCCCCACAGACTGAAACCCCTTAACCACCCACTGAAACCCATCCCCGCACACAGTAATCTCTTCCCCACACACTGATACCCCTTCCCCACACACTGAAACATCGTCGCCGCAAACTGAAACCTCTTCCCCACACACTGAAACCTCTTCCCCACACACAGAAACCCTTCCCTACACGCTGAAACCCCTTCCCCACACACTGAAAACCCTTCCACACACACTGAAACCTCTTCCACACACACTGAAACCCCTTGCACACACGCTGAAACCCCTTCCACACACACTGAAGCCCCTTCCACACATACTGAAAACCTTCCCCACACACTGAAACCCTTCTCCACACACTGAAACCTCTTCCCCACAAACTGAAACCGCTTCCACACACACTGCAAACCCTTCCACACACACTGAAACCTCTTCCACACACACTGAAACCCCTTCCCCACACGCTGAAATCCCTTCCACACACACTGAAGCTCATTCCCCACATACTGAAACGCTTCCCCACACACTGAAACCCTTCTCCACACACTGAAACCACTTCCCCACACACTAAAACATCTTTCACTCACACCGAAACCCATCCCCACACACTGAAACCTCTTCCCCACAAACTGAAACCTCTTCCCCACACACTGAAACCCCATCCGCACACACTGAATCCCCTTCCACACACACTGAAACACCTCGCACACACAGTTAAACCTCTTCCACACACACTGAAACCTCTTCCCCACACGCTGAAACCTCTTCCCACCACACTGAAACCCCTTCCTCGCACACTGAAACCTCTTTCCCACACACTGTATCCCCTTCACCACACACTGAAACCCCTTCCCCACATACTGAAACCTCTTCCCCACACACTGAAACCACTTCCCCACAGACTGAAACCCTTTCCCCATACTCTGAAACCTCTTCCCCACACACTGAAACCACTTCCCCACACACTGAAACACCTTCCACACACACTGAAACATCTTACCGCACACACTGATACCCATCCCCACACACTGAAACCCATCCCCACACTCTGAATCCAATCCCCACACAATGAACCCATCCCCTAACACTGAAACCTCTTCCCCACACACTGAAACCCCTTCCACACACACTGAAACCCATTCCCCACACACTGAAACCCATCCCCACAGACTGAAACCTCTTCCCCACACACTGAAACCCATCCCCACAAACTGAAACCTCTTCCCCACACACAGAAACCCTTCCCTACACGCTGAAACCCCTTCCCCACACGCTGAAACCTATTCCACATACACTGAAAACCCTTCCACACACACTGAAACCTCTTCCACACACACTGAAACCCCTTCCCCACACACTGAAACCCCTTCCACACACACTGAAGCCCCTTCCCCACATACTGAAACTCTTCCCCACACACTGAAACCCTTCTCCACTCACTGAAACCTCTTCCCCACACACTGAAACATCTTTCACTCACACTGAAACCCATCCCCACACACTGAAACCTCTTCCCCAAACACTGAAACCTCTTCACCCACACACTGAAACCCCTTCCGCACACACTGAAACACCTTCCACACACACTGAAACCCCTTGCACACACACTTATACCTCTTCCACACACACTGAAACCTCTTCCCCACCAACTAAATCCCTTCCCCAAACACTGAAACCCATCCCCACACACTGAAACATCTTCCCCACACACTGAAACCCCTTCCCCACACACTGAAACCCCTTCCCCACACACTGAAAACTCTTCCCCAAAAACTGAAACCCATCCCCACAGACAGAAACCACTTCCCAACTCACTAAAACTTCTTCCCCACACAGTGAAAACACTACCCCACACACTGAAACCCCTTATCCACACAGTGAAACCCATTCCCCACACACTGAAACCTCTTCCCCACACACTGAAACCTCTTCCCCAAGGGCAGAAACACCTTCCCCACACACTGAAACCCATCCCCACACACTGAAACCTCATTCCCACACACTGAAAACCCTTCCCCACACACTGAACCCCATCCACACACACTGAAAACCATCCCCATACACTAAAACCTCTTCCACACACACTGAAACACCTTCCACACACAATGAAACCCATCGCCACACACTGAAACCCCTTCCCCACACACTGAAACCCATCCCCACACACTGAAACCCTTCCCCACACACTGAAACCCCTCCCACGCACTGAAACCTCTTTTGCCACAGACTGAAACCACTTCTCCACACACTGAAACCCCTTCCTCACGCTCTGAAACCTCTTCCACACACACAGAAACCTCTTCCCCACGCACTGAAACCTCTTCCCCACACACTGAAACATCTTCCCCACACACTGAAACCCCTTCCCCGCACACTGAAACCTCTTCCCCACACACTGAATCCCCTTCACCACACACTGAAACCCCTTCCCCACACACTGAAACCTCTTCCCCACAAAACCGAAACCACTTCCCCACAGTCAGAAACCCCTTCCCCACAATCTGAAACCTCTTCCCAACACACTGAAATCTCTTCCCCACACACTGAAACCACTTCCCCACACACTGAAACCCCTTCCCCACACACTGAAACATCTTCCCCACACACTGAAACCCCTTCCCCACAGACTGAAACCCCTTAACCACACACTGAAACCCCTTCCCCACACACTGAAACATCTTCCCCACACACTGAAACCCCTTCCCCATACATTGATACCCCTTCCCCACACACTGAAACATCGTCCCCGCAAACTGAAACCTCTTCCCCACACACTGAAACCTCTTCCCCACACACAGAAACCCTTCCCTACACGCTGAAACCCCTTCCCCACACACTGAAAACCCTTCCACACACACTGAAACCTCTTCCACACACACTGAAACCCCTTGCACACACGCTGAAACCCCTTCCACACACACTGAAACCCCTTCCACACATACTGAAAACCTTCCCCACACACTGAAACCCTTCTCCACACACTGAAACCTCTTCCCCACAAACTGAAACCGCTTCCACACACACTGCAAACCCTTCCACACACACTGAAACCTCTTCCACACACACTGAAACCCCTTCCCCACACGCTGAAATCCCTTCCACACACACTGAAGCTCATTCCCCACATACTGAGACGCTTCCCCACACACTGAAACCCTTCTCCACACACTGAAACCACTTCCCCAAACACTGAAACATCTTTCACTCACACCGAAACCCATCCCCACACACTGAAACCTCTTCCCCACAAACTGAAACCTCTTCCCCACACACTGAAACCCCTTCCGCACACACTGAAACCCCTTCCACACACACTGAAACCCCTTCCCCACACACTGAAACCCCTACCTCACAGACTGAAACCACTTCCCAACACACTAAAACCTCTTCCCCTCACACTGAAAACTCTTCCCCACACACTGAAACCCCTTATCCACACACTGAATCCCCTTCCCCACACACTGAATCCTCTTCCCCACACACAGAAACCTCTTCCCACCACACTGAAACCCCTTCCCCGCACACTGAAACCCCTTCGCCACACACTGAAACCCATCCCCACACACTGAAACCTCTTCCCCACACACTGAAACCCCTTCCCCAAACACTGAAACCCATCCCCAGACACTGAAACACATCCCCACACACTGAAACCCCTTCCCCACACACTGAAACCTCTTCCCCACAGAATGAAACCCCTTATCCAAACACTGAAACCCATCCCTACACACTGAAACACATCCCCACACACTGAAACATCTTCCCCACAAACTGAAACCTCTTCCACACAGACTGAAACCCCTTCCCCACACACTGAAACACATCCCCACACACTGAAACCTCTTCCCCACACACTGAAACCCCTTCCCCACACACTGAAACCCATCCCCACACACTGAAACCCCTTCCCCACACTCTGAAATCCCTTCCCCACACACTGAAACCTCTTCCCCACACACTGAAACCACTACCACACAGACTGAAACCCCTTCCCCACACTCAGAAACCTCTTTTCCACACACTGAAACCCCTTCCCCACACACTGAAACCCCTTCCTCACGCTCTGAAACCTCTTCCACACACACTGAAACCTCTTCCCCACGCACTGAAACCTCTTCCCCACACACTGAAACATCTTCCCCACACACTGAAACCCCTTCCCCGCACACTGAAACCTCTTCCCCACACACTGAATCCCCTTCTACACACACTGAAACTCCTTCCCCACACACTGAAACCTCTTCCCCACAAAACCGAAACCACTTCCCCACAGTCAGAAACCCCTTCCCCACAATCTGAAACCTCTTCCCAACACACTGAAATCTCTTCCCCACACACTGAAACCACTTCCCCACACACAGAAACCCCTTCCCCACACACTGAAACATCTTCCCCACACACTGAAACCCCTTCCCCACAGACTGAAACCCCTTAACCAGACACTGAAACCCATCCCCGCACATTGTAATCTCTTCCCCACACACTGATACCCCTTCCCCACACACTGAAACCTCTTCCCCGCAAACTGAAACCTCTTCCCCACACACTGAAATCTCTTCCCCACACACTGAAACCTCTTCCCCACACACAGAAACCCTTCCCTACACGCTGAAACCCCTTCCCCACACACTGAAAACCCTTTCACACACACTGAAACCTTTTCCACACACACTGAAACCCCTTGCCCACACGCTGAAACCCCTTCCACACACACTGAAGCCCCTTCCCCACATACTGAAACCCTTCCCCACACACTGAAACCCTTCTCCACACACTGAAACCTCTTCCCCACAAACTTAAACCGCTTCCACACACACTGAAAACCCTTCCACACACACTGAAACCTCTTCCACACACTCTGAAACCCCTTCCTCACACGCTGATATCCCTTCCACACACACTGAAGCTCATTCCCCACATACTGAAACGCTTCCCCACACACTGAAACCCTTCTCCACACACTGAAACCACTTCCCCACACACTGAAACATCTTTCACTCACACCGAAACCCATCCCCACACACTGAAACCTCTTCCTCACAAACTGAAACCTCTTCCCCACACGCTGAAACCCCTTCCGCACACACTGAAACCCCTTCAACACACACTGAAACACCTTGCACACATACTTAAACCTCTTCCACACACACTGAAACCTCTTCCCCACACACTGAAACCTTTCCCCACACACTGAAACCCATCTCCACACACTGAAACATCTTCCCCACACACTGAAACCCCTTCCCCACACACTGAAACCCCTTCCCCTCACACTGAAACCTCTTCCCCACACACTGAAACCCCTTCCCCACAGACTGAAACCACTTCCCAACACACTAAAAGCTCTTCCCCTCACACTGAAAACTCTTCCCCACACACTGAAACCCCTTATCCACACACTGAAACCCCTTCCCCACACATTGAATCCTCTTCCCCACACACAGAAACCTCTTCCCACCACACTGAAACCCCTTCCCCACACACTGAAACCCATCCCCACACACTGAAAGCTCTTCCCCACACACTGAAACCCCTTGCCCAAACACTGAAACCCATCCCCAGACACTGAAACACATCCCCACACACTGAAACCCCTTCCCCACACACTGAAAGCTCTTCCCCACAGACTGAAAGCCTTCCCCACAAACTGTAATCCGTTCCCCGCACACTGAAACCCCTTCCCCACTCACTGAAACCCCTTCCACACAAACTGAAACACCTTCCTCGCACACTGAAAACCCTTCCCCGCACACTGAAACCCTTCCCCACACGCTGAACCCCCTTCCCCACACGCTGAAACCCCTTCCATACACACTGAAACCTCTTCCACATGCACTGAAACCCCTTCCGCACACACTGATACCCATCCCCACACACTGAAACCCATCCCCACACTCTGCATCCAATCCCCACACAATGAAACCCATCCCCTAACACAGAAACCTCTTCCCCACACACTGAAACCTCTTCCCCACACGCTGAAACCCCTTCCCCACACGCTGAAACCCCTTCCACACACACTGAAACCCATTCCCCACACACTGAAACCCATCCCCAAAGAATGAAACCTCTTCCCCACACACTGAAACCCATCCCCACAAACTGAAACTTCTTCCCCACACACAGAAACCCTTCCCTGCACGCTGAAACCCCTTCCCCACACGCTGAAACCTATTCCACATACACTGAAAACCCTTCCACACACACTGAAACCTCTTCCACACACACTGAAACCCCTTCCCCACACACTGAAACCCCTTCCACACACACTGAAGCCCCCTCCCCACATACTGAAACTCTTCCTCACACACTGAAACCCTTCTCCACTCACTGAAACCTCTTCCCCACACACTGAAACATCTTTCACTCACACTGAAACCCATCCCCACACACTGAAACCTCTTCCCCAAACACTGAAACCTCTAACCCCACACACTGAAACCCCTTCCGCACACACTGAAACACCTTCCACACACACTGAAACCCCTTGCACACACACTTATACCTCTTCCACACACACTGAAACCTCTTCACCACCAACTGAATCCCTTCCCCACACACTGAAACCCATACCCACACACTGAAACATCTTCCCCACACACTGAAACCCGTTCCCCACAAACTGAAACCCCTTCCTCACACACTGAAAACTCTTCCCCAAAAACTGAAACCCATCCCCACAGACAGAAACCACTTCCCAACGCACTAAAACTTCTTCCCCACACACTGAAAACACTACCACACACACTGAAACCCCTTATCCACACACTGAAACCCATTCCCCACACACTGAAACCTCTTCCCCACACACTGAAACCTCTTCCCCACAGGCAGAAACACGTTCCCCACACACTGAAACCCATCCCCACACACTGAAACCTCATCCCCAAACACTGAAACCCCTTCCCCACACACTGAACCCCATCCCCACACACGGAAACCCATCCCCACACACTAAAACCCATCCCCACACACTGAAACCCCTTCCCCACACACTGAAAGCCATCCCCACACACTGAAACCCTTCCCCACACACTGAAACCCCTTCCCACGCACTGAAACCTCTTCGCCACAGACTGAAACCACTTCCCCACACACTGAAACCCCTTCCTCACGCTCTGAAACCTCTTCCACACACATTGAAACCTCTTCCCCACGCACTGAAACCTCTTCTCCACACACTGAAACATCTTCCCCACACACTGAAACCCCTTCCCCGCACACTGAAACCTCTTCCCCACACACGGAATCCCCTTCACCACACACTGAAACCCCTTCCCCACACACTGAAACCTCTTCCCCACAAAACCGAAACCACTTCCCCACAGTCAGAAACCCCTTCCCCACAATCTGAAACCTCTTCCCAACACACTGAAATCTCTTCCCCACACACTGAAACCACTTCCCCACACACTGAAACCCTTTCCCCACACACTGAAACATCTTCCCCACACACTGAAACCCCTTCCCCACAGACTGAAACCCCTTAAGCACACACTGAAACCCATCCCCGCACACTGTAATCTCTTCTCCACATACTGATACCCCTTCCCCACACACTGAAACATATTCCCCTCAAACTGAAACCTCTTCCCCACACACTGAAACCTCTTCCCCACACACGGAAACACTTCCCAACACGCTGAAACCCCTTCCCCACACACTGAAATCCCTTCCACACACACTGAAACCTCTTCCACACACACTGAAACCCCTTGCCCACACGCTGAAACCCCTTCCACACACACTGAAGCCCCTTCCCCACATACTGAAACCCTTCCCCACACACTGAAACCCTTCTCCACACACTGAAACCTCTTCCCCACAAACTGAAACCGCTTCCACACACACTGAAAACCCCTTCCCCACACGCTGAAATCACTTCCACACACATTGAAGCTCATTCCCCACATACTGAAACGCTTCCCCACACACTGAAACCCTTCTCCACACACTGAAACCACTTCCCCACACACTGAAACATCTTTCACTCACACCGAAACCCATCCCCACACACTGAAGCTCCTTCCCCAAATACTGAAACCCTTCACCACACACTGAAACACCTCTCCACGCACTGAAACCACTTCCCCACACACTGAAACATCTTTCACTCACACCGAAACCCATCCCCACACACTGAAACCTCTTCCCCACAAACTGAAACCTCTTCCCCACACACTGAAACCCCTTCCGCACACACTGAAAACCCTTCCACACACACTGAAACCTCTTCCACACACACGGAAACCCCTTCCCCACACGCTGAAATCCCTTCCACACACACTGAAGCTCCTTCCCCAAATACTGAAACCCTTCACCACACACTGAAACACCTCTCCACGCACTGAAACCACTTCCCCACACACTGAAACATCTTTCACTCACACCGAAACCCATCCCCACACACTGAAACCTCTTCCCCACAAACTGAAACCTCTTCCCCACACACTGAAACCCCTTCCGCACACACTGAAACCCCTTCCACACACACTGAAACCCCTTGCACACACACTTAAACCTCTTCCACACACACTGAACCCTCTTCCCCACACTCTGAAACCTTTCCCCACACACTGAAACCCATCTCCACACACTGAAACATCTTCCCCACACACTGCAACCCCTTCCCCACACACTGAAACCCCTTCCCCTCACACTGAAACCTCTTCCCCACACACTGAAACCCCTTCCCCACAGACTGAAACCTCTTCCCAACACACTAAAACCTCTTCCCCTCACACTGAAAACTCTTCCCCACACACTGAAACCCCTTATCCACACACTGAAACCCCTTCCCCACACACTGAATCCTCTTCCCCACACAAAGAAACCTTTTCCCCAGAGGCAGAAACCCCTTCCCCACACACTGAAACCCATCCCCACACACTGAAACCTCATCCCCACACACTGAAACCCCTTCCACACACACTGAAACCCCATCCCCACACACTGAAACCCATCCCCACACACTGAAGCCCATCCCCACACACTGAAACCCCTACCCCACACACTGAAACCCATCCCCACACACTGAAACCCATCCCCACACACTGAAACCTCTTCCCACGCACTGAAATCTCTTCGCCACAGACTGAACCACTTCCCCACAAACTGAAACCCTTCCCCACACACTGAAACCTCTTCCCCACACACTGCAACCTCTTCCACACACACTGAAACCCCTTCCCCACACACTGAAACCTCATCCCCACACACTGATACCCCGTCCCCACACACTGAAACCCCTTCCCCACACACTGAAACCTCTTCCCCACACACTGAAACCTCTTCCCCACACAATGAAACCACTTATCCAAACACTGAAACCCCTTCCCCACACACTGAAACCTCTTCCCCACAAACTGAAACCTCTTCCCCACAGACTGAAACCCCTTCCCCACACACTGAAACCCATCCCCTCACACTGAAACCTCTTCCCCACACACTGAAACCCCTTCCCCAAACACTGAAACCCATCCCCACACACTGAAACACATCCCCACACTGAAACCTCTTCCCCACACACTGAAACCCCTTCCCCACACACTGAAACCCATCCCCACACACTGAAACCCTTCCCCACACACTGAAACCTCTTCGCCACAGACTGAAACCACTTCCCCACACACTGAAACCCCTTCCTCACGCTCTGAAACCTCTTCCCCACACGCTGAAATCCCTTCCACACACACTGAAGCTCATTCCCCACATACTGAAACGCTTCCCACACACTGAAACCCTTCTCCACACACTGAAACCACTTCCCCACACACTGAAACATCTTTCACTCACACCGAAACCCATCCCCACACACTGAAACCTCTTCCCCACAAACTGAAACCTCTTCCCTACACGCTGAAACCCCTTCCGCACACACTGAAACCCCTTCCACACACACTGAAACCCCTTGCACACACACTTAAACCTCTTCCACACACACTGAAACCTCTTCCCCACACACTGAAACCTTTCCCCACACACTGAAAGCCATCCCAATACACTGAAACCCATCCCCACACTCTGAAACACCTTCCCCACACACTGAAACCCTTCCCCACACAATGAAACACATCCCCACACATTAAACCCTTCCAAACACACTGAAACACATTCCCCACACACTGAAACCCCTTCCCCACACACTGAAACCCCTTCCCCACACACTGAAACGCCTTCCGCACTCACTGAAACCCCTTCCGCAAACACTGAATCACCTTCCGCACACACTGAAACCCCTTCCCCACACACTGAAACCCCTTCTGCACACAGTGAAACCCTTCCCCCCACACTGAAACCACTTCCCCACACACTGAAACCCCTTCCTCACACACTGAAACACATCCCCACACACTGAAACCCCTTCCCCACATACTTAAACCCCTTCCCCGCACACTGAAACCCCTTCCCCCCATTCTCAAACCCTTCCCCACACTATGAAACCCGTTCCCCACACACTGAAAGCCCTTCCCCACGCACTGAAACCATTACCCACACTCTGAAACCACTTCCCCACACACTGAAACACCTTCCCCACAAACTGAAACCCCTTCCCCACACACTGAAACACCTTCCCCAAACACTGATACCCCTTCCCCTCACACTGAAACCCCTTCCCCACACTGAAACCCCTTTACCACACACAGAAACACGTTCCCCACAAACTGAAACCCCTTCCGCACACAGTGAAACCCATCCCCACACACTGAAACACCACCCCCACACACTGAAACCCCTTCCCCACACACTGAATTCCCTACCCCACACACTGAAACACATCCCCACGCACTGAAACACCTTCCCCACACACTGAAACCCCTTCCGCATACACAGAAACCCATGCCCACACTCTTAAACCCATCCCCACACACTGAAACCCATCCCCACAAACTCAAACAGCTTCCCCACACACTGAAACCCTTCCCCACACACTGAAACACATCCCCACACACTGAAACACCATCCCCACACACAGTAACAGATTCCCAACAAACTGAAACCCCTTCCCCACACACTGAAACACCTTCCCCACACACTGAAACACCTACCCCACACACTGAAATACATTCCCCACACACTGAAACACCTTCCCCACACACAGAAACCACTTCCCCACAAACTGAAACTACTTCCCAAGACACTGGAACAACTTCCCCACACACTGAAACACCTTCTCCACTACTGAAAACCCGTCCCCACACACTGAAACCCCTTCCCCACACATTGCAACTCTTTCCCCACACACTGAAACCCTTCCCCACACACTGAAACCCCTTCCCCACACACTGAAAACCCTTCCCCACACACTGAAACCCTTCCCCGCACACTGAAACCCCCACCCCACACATTGCAACCCATTCCCCACACACTGAAACCCTTCCCCACACACTGAAACCCCTTCCCCACACACTGAAAACCCTTCCCCACACACTGAAACACTTCCCCGCACACTGAAACCCCTTCCCCACTCAGTGAAACCCCTTCCCCATACACTGAAACACCTTCCCCACACACTGAAACCCCTTCCGCATACAGTTATACAATTCCCCACACACTGAAACCCCTTCCCCACAAACTGAAACCCATTTCCTACACAGTGAAACGCCTTACGCACACAATGAACCACCTTCCCCACACAATGAAACACATTCCCCACACACTGAAAACCCTTCCGCACGCACTGAAACACCTTCCCAACTCACTGAAACCCCTTCTGCACACAGTGAAAACCTTCCCCACACACTGAAACCCCTTCTGCACACACTGAAACATCTTCCCCACACACTGAAACCACTTCCCCACACACTGAAACCCATTCCCTACACACTGAAACGCCTTCCGCACGCAATGAAACACCTTCCGCACACAGTGAAAACCTTCCCCACATACTGAAACCCCTTCCCCACACACTGAAACCCTTCCCCACACACTGAAACTCCATCCCCACACACTGAAACCCTTCCCCACACACTGAAACCCCTTCCCCACACACTGAAACCCCTTCCCCACTCACTGAAACCCTTCCCCGCACACTGAAACCCCTTCCCCACATAGTGAAACCCCTTCCCCATACACTGAAACACCTTCCCCACACACTGAAACCCCTTCCGCACACAGTTAAACAATTCCCCACACACTGAAACCCCTTCCCCACACACTGAAACCCATTCCCTACACACTGAAACGCCTTCCGCACACAATGAACCACCTGCCCCACACAATGAAACACATTCCCCACACACTCAATCCCCTTCCCCACACACTGAAACCCCTTCCGCACGCACTGAAACACCTTCCCAACTCACTGAAATCCCTTCCGCACACAGTGCAAACCTTCCCCACACACTGAAACCCCTTCTGCACACACTGAAACATCTTCCCCACACACTGAAACCACTTTCCCACACACTGAAACCCATTCCCTACACACTGAAACGCCTTCCGCACGCAATGAAACACCTTCCGCACACAGTGAAAACCTTCCCCACATACTGAAACCCCTTCCCCACACACTGAAACCCTTCCCCACACACTGAAACTCCTTCCCCACACACTGAAACCCTTCCCCACTCACTGAAACCCCTTCCCCACACACTGAAAACCCTTCCCCACACACTGAAAACCCTTCCCCGCACACTGAAACCCCTTCCCCACATAGTGAAACCCCTTCCCCATACACTGAAACACCTTCCCTACACACTGAAACCCCTTCCGCACAAAGTTAAACAATTCCCCTCACACTGAAACCCCTTCCCCACACACTGAAACCCATTCCCTACACACTGAAACGCCTTCCACACACAATGAACCACCTGCCCCACACAATGAAACACATTCCCCACACACTGAATCCCCTTCCCCACACACTGAAACCCCTTCCGCACGCACTGAAACACCTTCCCAACTCACTGAATCACCTTCCGCACACAGTGCAAACCTTCCCCACACACTGAAACCCCTTCTGCACACACTGAAACATCTTCCCCACACACTGAAACCACTTCCCCACACACTGAAACCCATTCCCTACACACTGAAACGCCTTCCGCACGCGATGAAACACCTTCCGCACACAGTGAAACCCTTCCCCACATACTGAAACCCCTTCCCCACACACTGAAACCCCTTCGCCACACACTGAAACACCTTGCCCACACACTGAAACACCTTCCTCACACACACTGAAAACCCTTCCAACACACTGAGATCCCTTCACCACTCACTGAAACACCTTCACCACACACTGAAACAACTTCCCCACACACTGAAACCCCTTCTGCACACATTGAAACACCTTCCCCACAGACTGAAACCCTTCCCCACACACTGAAACACCTTCCCCACATACTGAAACACTTTCCCACACACTGAAACACCTTCCCCACACACTGAAACCCATTCCCCACACACTGAAACACCTTCCCCACACACTGAAACCCCATCCCCACACACTGAAACACATCGCCACACACTGAAACACCTTCCCCACACACTGAAACCCCTTCCCTACAGACTGAAACCCTTCCCCAAACACGGAGACCCATTCACCACACACTGAAACACATTCCCCACACACTGAAACCCTTCCCCACACACTGAAACACATTCCCCACACACAGAAACCCCTTCCCCACACATTGAAACACCTTCCCCACACACTGAAACCCCGTCCCCACACACTGTAACCCTTCCCCACACAAAGCAACACTTCCCCACTCACTGAAACCCCTTCCCCACAAACTGAAACCCCTTCCCCATACACTGAAACCCTTCCCCGCACACTGAAACACCTTCCCCACATAGTGAAACCCCTTCCCCACACACTGAAACACCTTCCCTACACACTGAAACCCCTTCCGCACACAGTGAAACCCTTCCCCACACTCTGAAAACCCTTCCCCACACACTGAAACCCTTCCCCACACACTGAAACCCCTTCCCCACATAGTGAAACGCCTTCCCCACACACTGAAACACCTTCCCCACACACAGAAACCCCTTCCGCACACAGTTAAACAATTCCCCACACACTGAAACCCCTTCCCCACACACTGAAACCCATTCCCTACACATTGAAACGCCTTCTGCACACAATGAAACACCATCCCCAGACAATGAAACACATTCCCCGCACGCTGAATCCCCTTCCCCACACACTGAATACCCTTCCGCACACAATGAAACACCTTCCCCACACACAGAATCCCCATCCCCACACACTTAAACACCTTCCGCAAACACTGAAATCCCTTCCGCACGCACTGAAACACCTTCCCAACACACTGAAACCCCTTCCCCACACAGTGAAACCCCTTCCCCACACACTGAAACTTCTTCCGCACACACTGAAACATCTTCCCCACACACTGAAGCCACTTCCCCACACACTGAAACCCATTCCGCACACAGTGAAACCCTTCCCCACACATAGAATCCCCATCCCCACACACTGAAACCACTTCCCCACAAACTGAAACCCTTCCCCACACACTGAAACCCCTTCGCCACACTACTGAAACACCTTCCCCACACACTGAAACACCTTCCCGACACACAGAAACCACTTCCCCACACACTGTAACAGCTTCCCCACTTACTGAAACCCCTTCCCCACACACTGAAACACCTTCCCCACACATTGAAACCCCTTCCCCACACACAGAATCCCCATCCCCACACACTGAAACCACTTCCCCACACACTGAAACCCTTCCCCACACACTGAAACCGCTTCCCCACACACTGAAAAAAAACCCTTCCCCACACACTGAAACACCTTCGCCACACATTGAAACCCCTCCCCCACACTCTGAAACCGCTTCTGCAGAAACTGAAACAACTTCCCCACACACAGAAACCCCTTCCCCATGCACTGAAACTCCTTCCCCACACACTGAAACCCCTTTGGCACACGATAAAACACATCCATACAAACTGAAACCCCTTCCCCACACACTGAAACCCCTTCCCCACACACTTAAACACTTCCCCACACCCTGAAATACCTTCCCCACACACCGAAACCCCTTGCGCACTCACTGAAACCCATCCCCACAAACTGAAAACCATCCCCACACAATGATAACCATCCCCACACACTGAAATACCTTCCCCACACACTGAAACCCTTCCCCACACACTGAAACACATCCCCACACACTGAAACACATCCCCACACACTGAAACACCTTCCCCACACACTGAGACCCCTTCCCCACACACTGCAACAACTTGCCCACACACTGAAACCCCTTCCCCACACACTGTAACAACTTCCCCACACACTGAAACACCTTCCCCACACAGTGAAACCCTTCCCCACACACTGAAACCCCTTCCACCCACACTGAAACCCTTTCCCACACACTGAAACCCCTACCCCACACACTGAACCACATCCCCACACACTGAAACCCCTTCCCCACACACAGAAGCCCCTTCCCCACACACTGAAACCCTTCCCGACACACTGAAACCCCTTCCCAACACACTGAAACCCCTTCCCCACACAGTGAAACCCCTTCCCCACACACTGAAACTTCTTCCGCACACACTGAAACATCTTCCCCACACACTGAAGCCACTTCCCCACACACTGAAACCCATTCCGCACACAGTGAAACCCTTCCCCACACATAGAATCCCCATCCCCACACACTGAAACCACTTCCCCACAAACTGAAACCCTTCCCCACACACTGAAACCCCTTCGCCACACACACTGAAACACCTTCCCCACACACTGAAACACCTTCCCGACACACAGAAACCACTTCCCCACACACTGAAACAGCTTCCCCACTTACTGAAACCCCTTCCCCACACACTGAAACACCTTCCCCACACATTGAAACCCCTTCCCCACACACAGAATCCCCATCCCCACACACTGAAACCACTTCCCCACACACTGAAACCCTTCCCCACACACTGAAACAGCTTCCCCACACACTGAAAAAAAACCCTTCCCCACACACTGAAACACCTTCGCCACACATTGAAACCCCTTCCCCACACTCTGAAACCGCTTCTGCAGAAACTGAAACAACTTCCCCACACACAGAAACCCCTTCCCCATGCACTGAAACTCCTTCCCCACACACTGAAACCCCTTTGGCACACGATAAAACACATCCATACAAACTGAAACCCCTTCCCCACACACTGAAACCCCTTCCCCACACACTTAAACACTTCCCCACACCCTGAAATACCTTCCCCACACACCGAAACCCCTTGCGCACTCACTGAAACCCATCCCCACAAACTGAAAACCATCCCCACACAATGATAACCATCCCCACACACTGAAATACCTTCCCCACACACCGAAACCCTTCCCCACACACTGAAACACATCCCCAAACACTGAAACACATCCCCACACACTGAAACCCCTTCCCCACACACTAAAACACCTTCCCCACTCACTGAAACACCGACCCCACACACTGAAATACCATCCCCACACACAGAAACACCTTTCCCACACTCTGAAACCCCTTCCCCACACACTGGAATCCTACACCACACACTGACACACCTTCCCCTGACACTGAAAATCCTTCCCCATACACTGAAACCCTTTCCGCACACACTGAAACACATTCCCCACACACTGAAACCATTCCCCAAACACTGAAACCCCTTCCCCACGCACTGGAACCCTTCCCCACACACTGAAACCCCTTCCCCACACACTGAAACACATTCCCCACACACTGAAACACTTTCCCCACACACTGAAAAGCCTCCCCACAAACATAACCACCTTCGCCACTCACTGAAACACCTTCCCCGCACACTGAAACAACTTCCCCACACACTGAAACCCCTTCCCAACACACTGAAACCCCTTCCCCACACACTGAAACACCTTCCCCGCACACAGAAACACCTTCCACGCACAATGAAACCCATCCCCACAAACTGAAACCCATCCCCACACACTGAAACCCCTTCCCCATACACTGAAACCCCTTCCCCACACACTGAAACACCTTCCCCACACACTGAAACACCTTCCCCACACACTGAAACCCCCTCCGCACAAACTGAAACCTATCCACACACACTGAAACCCATCCCTACACACTGAAACCCATCCCCACACACTGAAACACCTTCCCCACACACTGAAAACCTTCCCCACACACTGAAACACATCCCCACACACTGAAACACATCCCCACACAGTGCAATTCATCCCTATACACTGAAATTCATCCCCACACTCTGAAACACCTTCCCCACACACTGAAACCCCTTCCGCACGCACTGAAACACCTTCCCAACTCACTGAAACCCCTTCCGCAAACAGTGAAAACCTTCCCCACACACTGAAACCCCTTCTGCACACACTGAAACATCTTCCCCACACACTGAAACCCATTCCCTACACACTGAAACGCCTTCCGCACGCAATGAAACACCTTCCGCACACAGTGAAAACCTTCCCCACATACTGAAACCCCTTCCCCACACACTGAAACCCTTCCCCACACACTGAAACTCCTTCCCTACACACTGAAACCCTTCCCCACTCACTGAAACCCCTTCCCCACACACTGAAAACCCTTCCCCACACACTGAAACCCTTCCCCGCACACTGAAACCCCTTCCCCACATAGTGAAACCCCTTCCCCATACACTGAAACACCTTCCCCACACACTGAAACCCCTTCCGCACAAAGTTAAACAATTCCCCACACACTGAAACCCCTTCCCCACACACTGAAACCCATTCCCTACACACTGAAACGCCTTCCGCACACAATGAACCACCTGCCCCACACAATGAAACACATTCCCCACACACTGAATCCCCTTCCCCACACACTGAAACCCCTTCCGCACGCACTGAAACACCTTCCCAACTCACTGAAACCCCTTCCGCACACAGTGCAAACCTTCCCCACACACTGAAACCCCTTCTGCACACACTGAACCATCTTCCCCACACACTGAAACCACTTCCCCACACACTGAAACCCATTCCCTACACACTGAAACGCCTTCCGCACGCAATGAAACACGTTCCGCACACAGTGAAACCCTTCCCCACATACTGAAACCCCTTCCCCACACACTGAAACCCCTTCGCCACTCACTGAAACACCTTCCCCACACACTGAAACACCTTGCCCACACACTGAAACACCTTCCTCACACACACTGAAAACCCTTCCAACACACTGAGATCCCTTCACCATTCACTGAAACACCTTCACCACACACTGAAACAACTTCCCCACACACTGAAACCCCTTCTGCACACATTGAAACACCTTCCCCACAGACTGAAACCCTTCCCCACACACTGAAACACCTTCCCCACATACTGAAACACTTTCCCACACACTGAAACACCTTCCCCACACACTGAAACCCATTCCCCACACACTGAAACACCTTCCCCACACACTGAAACCCCATCCCCACACACTGAAACACAAAGCCACACACTGAAACACCTTCCCCACACACTGAAACCCCTTCCCTACAGACTGAAACCCTTCCCCAAACACGGAGACCCATTCACCACACACTGAAACACATTCCCCACACACTGAAACCCTTCCCCACACACTGAAACACATTCCCCACACACAGAAACCCCTTCCCCACACATTGAAACACCTTCCCCACACACTGAAACCCCGTCCCCACACACTGTAACCCTTCCCCACACAAAGCAACACTTCCCCACTCACTGAAACCCCTTCCCCACAAACTGAAACCCCTTCCCCATACCCTGAAACCCTTCCCCGCACACTGAAACACCTTCCCCACATAGTGAAACCCCTTCCCCACACACTGAAACACCTTCCCTACACACTGAAACCCCTTCCGCACACAGTGAAACCCTTCCCCACACACTGAAAACCCTTCCCCACACACTGAAACCCTTCCACACACACTGAAACCCCTTCCCCACATACTGAAACGCCTTCCCCACACACTGAAACACCTTCCCCACACACAGAAACCCCTTCCGCACACAGTTAAACAATTCCCCACACACTGAAACCCCTTCCCCACACACTGAAACCCATTCCCTACACATTGAAACGCCTTCTGCACACAATGAAACACCATCCCCAGACAATGAAACACATTCCCCGCACGCTGAATCCCCTTCCCCACACACTGAAACCCCTTCCCTACAGACTGAAACCCTTCCCCAAACACGGAGACCCATTCACCACACACTGAAACACATTCCCCACACACTGAAACCCTTCCCCACACACTGAAACACATTCCCCACACACAGAAACCCCTTCCCCACACATTGAAACACCTTCCCCACACACTGAAACCCCGTCCCCACACACTGTAACCCTTCCCCACACAAAGCAACACTTCCCCACTCACTGAAACCCCTTCCCCACAAACTGAAACCCCTTCCCCATACCCTGAAACCCTTCCCCGCACACTGAAACACCTTCCCCACATAGTGAAACCCCTTCCCCACACACTGAAACACCTTCCCTACACACTGAAACCCCTTCCTCACACAGTGAAACCCTTCCCCACACACTGAAAACCCTTCCCCACACACTGAAACCCTTCCACACACACTGAAACCCCTTCCCCACATACTGAAACGCCTTCCCCACACACTGAAACACCTTCCCCACACACAGAAACCCCTTCCGCACACAGTTAAACAATTCCCCACACACTGAAACCCCTTCCCCACACACTGAAACCCATTCCCTACACATTGAAACGCCTTCTGCACACAATGAAACACCATCCCCAGACAATGAAACACATTCCCCGCACGCTGAATCCCCTTCCCCACACACTGAATACCCTTCCGCACACAATTAAACACCTTCCCCACACACAGAATCCCCATCCCCACACACTTAAACACCTTCCGCAAACACTGAAATCCCTTCCGCACGCACTGAAACACCTTCCCAACACACTGAAACCCCTTCCCCACACAGTGAAACCCCTTCCCCACACACTGAAACTTCTTCCGCACACACTGAAACATCTTCCCCACACACTGAAGCCACTTCCCCACACACTGAAACCCATTCCGCACACAGTGAAACCCTTCCCCACACACAGAATCCCCATCCCCACACACTGAAACCACTTCCCCACAAACTGAAACCCTTCCCCACACACTGAAACCCCTTCGCCACACACACTGAAACACCT
Organism: Heterodontus francisci; assembly: GCF_036365525.1. Taxonomy (NCBI): domain Eukaryota; kingdom Metazoa; phylum Chordata; class Chondrichthyes; order Heterodontiformes; family Heterodontidae; genus Heterodontus; species Heterodontus francisci. Next base: position 68,381,819 of record NC_090391.1, read on the forward strand.
TCTCCACACATTGAAACACCTTCCCGACACACAGAAACCACTTCCCCACACACTGAAACAGCTTCCCCACTCACTGAAACCCCTTCCCCACACACTGAAACACCTTCCCCACACATTGAAACCCCTTCCCCACACACAGAATCCCCATCCCCACACACTGAAACCACTTCCCCACACACTGAAACCCTTCCCCACACACTGAAACAGCTTCCCCACACACTGAAAAAAATCCCTTCCCCACACACTGAAACACCTTCGCCACACATTGAAACCCCTTCCCCACACTCTGAAACCGCTTCTGCAGAAACTGAAACAACTTCCCCACACACAGAAACCCCTTCCCCATGCACTGAAACCCCTTCCCCACACACTGAAACCCCTTTGGCACACGATAAAACACATCCATACAAACTGAAACCCCTTCCCCACACACTGAAACCCCTTCCCCACACACTTAAACACTTCCCCACACCCTGAAATACCTTCCCCACACACCGAAACCCCTTGCGCACTCACTGAAACCCATCCCCACAAACTGAAAACCATCCCCACACAATGATAACCATCCCCACACACTGAAATACATTCCCCACACACTGAAACCCTTCCCCACACACTGAAACACATCCCCAAACACTGAAACACATCCCCACACACTAAAACACCTTCCCCACACACTGCAACCCCTTCCCCACACACTAAAACACCTTCCCCACTCACTGAAACACCTTCCCCACACACTGAAATACCATCCCCACACACTGAAACACCTTTCCCACACTCTGAAACCCCTTCCCCACACACTGGAATCCTACACCACACACTGACACACCTTCCCCTGACACTGAAAATCCTTCCCCATACACTGAAACCCTTTCCGCACACACTGAAACACATTCCCCACACACTGAAACCCTTCCCCAAACACTGAAACCCCTTCCCCACGCACTGGAACCCTTCCCCACACACTGAAACCCCTTCCCCACACACTGAAACACATTCCCCACACACTGAAACACCTTCCCCACACACTGAAAAGCCTCCCCACAAACATAACCACCTTCGCCACTCACTGAAACACCTTCCCCGCACACTGAAACACCTTCCCCACACACTGAAACCCCTTCCCCACACACTGAAACCCCTTCCCCACACACTGAAACACCTTCCCCGCACACTGAAACAACTTCCACGCACAATGAAACCCATCCCCACAAACTGAAACCCATCCCCACACACTGAAACCCCTTCCCCATACACTGAAACCCCTTCCCCACACACTGAAACACCTTCCCCACACACTGAAACACCTTCCCCACACACTGAAACCCCCTCCGCACAAACTGAAACCTATCCACACACACTGAAACCCATCCCTACACACTGAAACCCATCCCCACACACTGAAACACCTTCCCCACACACTGAAAACCTTCCCCACACACTGAAACACATCCCCACACACTGAAACACATCCCCACACAGTGAAATTCATCCCGAGACACTGAAATTCATCCCCACACTCTGGAACACCTTCCCCACACACTGAAACCCTTCCCCACACAATGAAACACATCCCCACACATTAAACCCTTCCAAACACACTGAAACACATTCCCCACACACTGAAACCCCTTCCCCACACACTGAAACCCCTTCCCCACACACTGAAACCCGTCCCCACACACTGAAACCCATCCCTACACATTGAAAACCATCCCCACACACTGAAACACCTTCCCCACGCAGTGAAACACCATCCCCACACACTGAAACCCCTTCTGCACATAGCAAAACCATTCCCCACACACTGAAACCCCTTCCCCAAACACTGAAACACATCCCCACACACTGAAACCCCTTCCCCACACACTGAAACCCCTTCCGCAGACACTGAAACACCTTCCCCACACAATGTAACCCCTTCCCCACACACTGATACCCCTTCCGCACACACTGAAACCCCTTCAGCACACACTGAAACACGTTCCCCACACACTGAAACCCCTTCCCCACACACTGAAACCCCTTCTGCACACACTGAAACACCTTCCCCACACACTCAAACCCCTTCCCCACACACTGAAACCCCTTCCACACACAGTGAAACCCTTCCCCACACACTGAAACCCCTTCCCCACACACAGAAACCCCTTCCTGACACACTGAAAAACCTTCCCCACACACTGAAACCCTTCCCCACACTCTGAAACCCCTTCCACACTCACTGAAACCCCTTCACCACACACTGAACCCATTACCCACACTCTGAAACCCCTTCCCCACACACTGAAATACCTTCCGCACACACTGAAACCCATCCCCACACACTGAAACCCATCCCCACACACTGAAACCCCTTCCCCACACACTGAAACCCCTTCCGCACACTTTGAAACCCCTTACCCACAGACTGCAAAACATCCCCACAAACTGAAACACTTTCCCCACACACTGAAAAACCTTCCCCACACGCTGAAACCCCTTCCCCACACACTGCAACCCCTTCCCCACACACTGAAACACATCCCCACATACAGAAACACCTTCCCCACACACTGAAACCCCTTCTGCACACACTGAAACCCATCCCCACACACTGAAACCCATCCCTACACACTGAAAACCATCCCCACACACTGAAACACCTTCCCCACACAGTGAAACCGTTCCCCACACACAGAAACCACATCCCCACACACTGAAACCCCTTCCGCACACAGTGAAATCCTTTCCCACACACTGAAAACCCTTCCCCACACACTGAAACACTTCCCCACACACTGAAACCCCTTCCCCACACACTGAAACGCATCCCCACACACTGAAACCCCTTCCCCACACACTGAAACACATCCCCACACACTGAAACACCTTCCCCACACACTGAAACCCATTCGGCATAACGTGAAACCCTTCCCCACATACTGAAACCCCTTCCCCACACACTGAAACACATCCCCACACAGAGAAACCCCTTCCCCACAGACTGAAACCACTTCCACGCACACTGAAACACCTTCCCCACACAGTGAAACCCTTCCCCACACACTGAAACCCCTTCCGCACACACTGAAACCTCTTCCGCACACACTGAAACACCTTTCCCACACACTGAAACCCCTTCCCCATACTCTGAAAACCCTTCCCCACACACTGAAACCCCTTCCCCACACACTGAAACACCTTCCCCACACATTGAAACACCTTCCCCACACACTGAAACCCCTTCCCCACACACTGAAACCCCTTCCCCACAGACTGCATAACATCCCCACACACTGAAACACTTTCCCCACACACTGAAAAACCTTCCCCACACACTGAAACCCCTTCCCCACACACTGCAACCCCTTCCCCACACACTGAAACACATCCCCACATACAGAAACACCTTCCCCACACACTGAAACCCCTTCTGCACACACTGAAACCCGTCCCCACACACTGAAACCCATCCCTACACATTGAAAACCATCCCCACACACTGAAACACCTTCCCCACACAGTGAAACCGTTCCCCACACACAGAAGCACATCACCACACACAGAAACACCGTCCCCACACACTGAAACCCCTTCCTCACACACTGAAACACCTTCCCCACACACTGAAACCACATCCCCTCACACTGAAACCCCTTCCGCACACAGTGAAATCCTTCCCCACACACTGAAACCCCTTCCGCACACAGTGAAACCCTTCCCCACACACTGAAACCCCTTCCCCACACACAGAAACCACTTCCGCACACACTGTAACACATCCCCACACACTGAAACACCTTCCCCACACACTGAAACCCCTTCCTGACACACTGAAAAACATTCCCCACACACTGAAACCCTTCCCCACACTCTGAAACCCCTTCCACACTCACTGAAACCCCTTCCCCACACACTGAAACCATTACCCACACTCTGAAACCCCTTCCCCACACACTGAAATAAATTCCGCACACACTGAAACCCATCCACACACACTGAAACCCATCCCCACACACTGAAACCCCTTCCCCACACACTGAAACCCCTTCCCCACACACTGAAACACCTTTCCCACACACTGAAACACCATCCCCACACATTGAAACCCCTTCCGCACTCACTGAAACACATTCCCTACACACTGAAACCCTTCCCCACAAACTGAAACCCCTTCCGCACACACTGAAACTCCTTCCCCACACACTGAATCCCCTTCCCCACACACGGAAACCCCGACCCCACACACTGTAACCCTTCCCCACACACTGAAACCAGTTCCCCACACACTGAAACCCCTTCCCCACACACTGAAACCCCTTTCCCACACACTGAATCCCTTCCCCACACACCGAAACCCCTTCCCCACAACTAAAACCCTTCCCCACAAACTGAAACCCTTCCCCACACACTGAAACCCCTTCCCCACATACTGAAACCACTTCCCCTCACACTGAAACCCCTTCCGCACACAGTTAAACAATTCCCCACACACTGAAACCCCTTCCCCACACACTGAAACCCCTTCCCTACACACTGCATCCCCTTCCGCACATAATAAAACCCCTTCCCCGCACAATGAAACACCTTCCCCTCAAACTGAATCCCCTTCCCCACACACTGAAACCCCTTCCGCACACAATTAAACACCTTCCCCACACACTCTAACCCCTTCCCCACGCACTGAAACACCTTCTGCACACACTGATACCCCTTCCCCACACACTGAAACACCTTCCCAACACACTGAAACACCTTCCCCACACACTGAAACCGCTTCCTCACACACTGAAACCACTTCCGCACACACTGAAACACCTTCCCCACACACTGAAAACAAATCCCCACACACTGAAACCCCTTCCGCACACAGTGAAATCCTTCCCCACACACTGAAAACCCTTCCCCACACACTGAAACACTTCCCCACACACTGAAACCCCTTCCTCACACACTGAAACGCATCCCCACACACTGAAACCCCTTCCCCACACACTGAAACACATCCCCACACACTGAAACACCTTCCCCACACACTGAAACCCCTTCGGCATAACGTGAAACCCTTCCCCACATACTGAAACCCCTTCCCCACACACTGAAACACATCCCCACACACATAAACCCCTTCCCCACAGACTGAAACCACTTCCAGGCACACTGAAACACCTTCCCCACACAGTGAAACCCTTCCCCACACATTGAAACCCCTTCCGCACACACTGAAACCCCTTCCGCACACACTGAAACCCATCCCTACACACTGAAAACCATCCCCACACACTGAAACACCTTCCCCACACAGTGAAACCGTTCCCCACACACAGAGACACATCACCACACACAGAAACACCGTCCCCACACACTGAAACCCCTTCCCCACACACTAAAACACCTTCCCCACAAACTGAAAACACATCCCCACACACTGAAACCCCTTCCGCACACAGTGAAATCCTTCCCCACACACTGAAAACCCTTGCCCACACACTGAAACACTTCCCCACACACTGAAACCCCTTCCCCACACACTGAAACGCATCCCCACACACTGAAACCCCTTCCCCACACACTGAAACACATCCCCACACACTGAAACACCTTCCCCACACACTGAAACCCCTTCGGCATAACGTGAAACCCTTCCCCACATACTGAAACCCCTTCCCCACACACTGAAACACATCCCCACACAGAGAAACCCCTTCCCCACAGACTGAAACCACTTCCACGCACACTGAAACACCTTCCCCACACACTGAAACCCTTCCCCACACACTGAAACCCCTTCCGCACACACTGAAACCCCTTCCGCACACACTGAAACACCTTTCCCACACACGGAAACCCATTCCCCACACTCTGAAAACGCTTCCCCACACACTGAAACACCTTCCCCACACACTGAAACACCTTCCCCACACATTGAAACAACTTCCCCACACACTGAAACCCCTTCCGCACACAGTGAAACCCCTTCCGCACACTTTGAAACCCCTTCCCCACACACTGAAACCCCTTACCCACAGACTGCAAAACATCCCCACACACTGAAACACTTTCCCCACACACTGAAAAACCTTCCCCACAGACTGAAACCCCTTCCCCACACACTGCCACCCCTTCCCCACTCACTGAAACACATCCCCACATACAGAAACACCTTCCCCACACACTGAAACCCCTTCTGCACACACTGAAACCCATCCCCAAACACTGAAACCCATCCCTACACACTGAAAACCATCCCCACACACTGAAACACCTTCCCCACACAGTGAAACCGTTCCCCACACACAGAAGCACATCACCACACACAGAAACACCGTCCCCACACACTGAAACCCCTTCCCCACACACTAAAACACCTTCCCCACACACTGAAACCACATCCCCACACACTGAAACCTCTTCCGCACACAGTGAAATCCTTCCCCACACACTGAAAACCCTTCCCCACACACTGAAACACTTCCCCAAACACTGAAACCCCTTCCCCACACACTGAAACGCATCCCCACACACTGAAACCCCTTCCCCACACACTGAAACACATCCCCACACACTGAAACACCTTCCCCACACACTGAAACCCCTTCGGCATAACGTGAAACCCTTCCCCACATACTGAAACCCCTTCCCCACACACTGAAACACATCCCCACACAGAGAAACCCCTTCCCCACAGACTGAAACCACTTCCACGCACACTGAAACACCTTCCCCACACAGTGAAACCCTTCCCCACACACTGAAACCCCTTCCGCACACACTGAAACCCCTTTCCCACACACTGAAACCCCTTCCCCACACTCTGAAAACCCTTCCCCACACACTGAAACCCCTTCCGCACACACTGAAACACCTTCCCCACACACTGAAACACCTTCCCCACACATTGAAACACCTTCCCCACACACTGAAACCCCTTCCGCACACAGTGAAACCCCTTCCGCACACTTTGAAACCCCTTCCCCACACACTGAAACTCCTTACCCACAGACTGCAAAACATCCCCACACACTGAAACACTGTCCCCACACACTGAAAAACCTTCCCCACACACTGAAACCCCTTCCCCACACACTACAACCCCTTCCCCACACACTGAAACACATCCCCACATACAGAAACACCTTCCCCACACACTGAAACCCCTTCTGCACACACTGAAACCCATCCCCACACACTGAAACCCATACCTACACACTGAAAATCATCCCCACACACTGAAACACCTTCCCCACACACTGAAACCTTTCCCCACACACAGAAGCACATCGCCACACACAGAAACAACGTCCCCACACACTGAAGCCCCTTCCCCACACACTGAAACACCTTCCCCACACACTGAAACACATCCCCACACACAGAAACACCTTCCCCACACATTGAAACCCCTTCTGCACACACTGAAACCCATCCCCACACACTGAAACCTATCCCTACACACTGAAAACCATCCCCACACACTGAAACACCTTCCCCATACAGTGAAACCGCTCCCCACACACAGAAGCACATCACCACACACTGAAACACCGTCCCCACACACTGAAACCCCTTCCCCACACACTGAAACACCTTCCCCACACACTGAAACACCTTCCCCATAAAATGAAATCCCTTCCCCACACACTGAAATACCTTCCCCAGACAGTGAAACACCTTCCCCACACACTGATACCCCTTCCCCTCACACTGAAAGCCTTCCCCACACACTGAAACAGCTTTCCCACACACTGAAACACCATCCCCACACACTGAAACCCCTTCCGCACACACTGAAACACCTTCCCCACACACGGAAACCCTTCCCCACAAACTGAAATTCTTCCGCACACACAGAAACCCTTCCCCACACACTGAAGCCCCTTCCCCACACACTGAAACCCCTTTCCCACACACTGAAACCCTTCCCCACACACCGAAACCCCTTCCCCACAACTGAAACCCTTCCCCACACACTGAAACCCTTCGCCACACACTGAAACCCCTTCCCCACATCCTGAAACCCCTTCCACACACACTGAAACACCTTCCCCACACACTGAAACCCTTTCCGCACACAGTTAAACAATTCCCCACACACTGAAACCCCTTCCCCACACACTGATACCCCTTCCCTACACACTGCATCCCCTTCCGCACACAATAAAACCCCTTCCCCACACACTGAAACCCCTTCCGCACACAGTGAAACACCTTCCCCACACACTGAAGCCCCTTCCCCACACACTGAAACACCTTCCGCACACGCTGAAACCCCTTCCACACACACTGAAACACATTCCCAACACAATGAAACACCTTCCCCTCACACTGAAACCCCTTCCTCACACACTGAAACCCATTCCGCACACAGTGAAACACCTTCACCACACACTGAAACAAATCCCCACACAGAGAAACCCCTTCCCCACAGACTGAAACCCCTTCCGCACACACTGAAACACCTTTCCCACACAGTGAAACCCTTCCCCACAAACTGAAACCCCTTCCGCACACACTGAAACCCTTCCCCACACACTGAATCCCCTTCCCCACACACGGAAACCCCGTCCCCACAAACTGTAACCCTTCCGCACTCAATAAAACCCCTTCCCCACACAATGAAACACCTTCCCCACAAACTGAATCCCCTTCCCCGCACACTGAAACCCCTTCTGCACACACTGAAAACCCGTCCCCACACACTGAAACCCCTTCCCCACACACTGAAACCGCTTCCTCACACACTGAAACACCTTCCGCACACACTGAAACACCTTCCCCACACACTGAAACCACATCCCCACACACTGAAACCCCTTCCGCACACAGTGAAACCCTTCCCCACACACTGAAAACCATTCCCCACACACTGAAACACTTCCCCACACAATGAAACCCCTTCCTCACACACTGAAACACATCCCCACACACTGAAACCCCTTCCCCGCACACTGAAACACATCCCCACAAACTGAAACACCTTCCCCACACACGGAAACCCCTTCGGCATACCGTGAAACCCTTCCCCACATACTGAAACCCCTTCCCCACACAATGAAACACATCGCCACACAGATAAACCCCTTCCCCACAGACTGAAACCCCTTCCGCACACACTGAAACACCTTCCCCACACAGTGAAACCCTTCCCCACACACTGAAACCCCTTCCGCACACAGTGAAACACCTTCCCCACACACTGAAGCCCCTTCCCCACACACTGAAACACCTTCCGCACACACTGAAACCCCTTCCACACACACTGAAACACCTTCCCAACACACTGAAACACCTTCCCCTCACATTGAAACCCCTTCCTCACACACTGAAACCCCTTCCGCACACACTGAAACACCTTCAACACACTGAAACAAATCCCCACACAGAGAAACCCCTTCCCCACAGACTGAAACCCCTTCCGCACACACTGAAACACCTTCCCCACACAGTGAAACCCTTCCCCACAAACTGAAACCCCTTCCGCACACACTGAAACCCTTCCCCACACACTGAATCCCCTTCCCCACACACGGAAACCCCGTCCCCACAAACTGTAACCCTTCCACACTCAATAAAACCCCTTCCCCACACAATGAAACACCTTCCCCACAAACTGAATCCCCTTCCCCACACACTGAAACCCCTTCCGCACACAATGAAACACCTTCCCCACACACTGAAACCCCTTCCCCACACAATGAAACACCTTCTGCACACACTGATACCCCTTCCCCACACACTGAAACACCTTCCCCACACACTGAAACCGCTTCCTCACACACTGAAACACCTTCCGCACACACTGAAACACCTTCCCCACACACTGAAACCACATCCCCACACACTGAAACCCCTTCCGCACACAGTGAAACCCTTCCCCACACACTGAAAACCATTCCCCACACACTGAAACACTTCCCCACACATTGAAACCCCTTCCCCACACACTGAAACACATCCCCACACACTGAAACCCCTTCCCCACACAATGAAACACCTTCCCCCACAAACTGAATCCCCTTCCCCACACACTGAAACCCCTTCCGCACACAGTGAAACACCTTCCCCACACACTGAAGCCCCTTCCCCACACACTGAAACACCTTCCGCACACACTGAAACCCCTTCCACACACACTGAAACACCTTCCCAACACACTGAAACACCTTCCCCTCACACTGAAACCCCTTCCTCACACACTGAAACCCATTCCGCACACACTGAAACACCTTCACCACACACTGAAACAAATCCCCACACAGAGAAACCCCTTCCCCACAGACTGAAACCCCTTCCGCACACACTGAAACACCTTCCCCACACAGTGAAACCCTTCCCCACAAACTGAAACCCCTTCCGCACACACTGAAATCCTTCCCCACACACTGAATCCCCTTCCCCACACACGGAAACCCCGTCCCCACAAACTGTAACCCTTCCGCACTCAATAAAACCCCTTCCCCACACAATGAAACACCTTCCCCACAAACTGAATCCCCTTCCCCGCACACTGAAACCCCTTCCGCACACAATGAAACACCTTCCCCACACACTGAAACCCCTTCCCCACACAATGAAACACCTTCTGCACACACTGATACCCCTTCCCCACACACTGAAACACCTTCCCCACACACTGAAACCGCTTCCTCACACACTGAAACACCTTCCGCACACACTGAAACACCTTCCCCACACACTGAAACCACATCCCCACACACTGATACCCCTTCCGCACACAGTGAAACCCTTCCCCACACACTGAAAACCATTCCCCACACACTGAAACACTTCCCCACACATTGAAACCCCTTCCCCACACACTGAAACACATCCCCACACACTGAAACCCCTTCCCCGCACACTGAAACACATCCCCACAAACTGAAACACCTTCCCCACACACTGAAACCCCTTCGGCATACCGTGAAACCCTTCCCCACATACTGAAACCCCTTCCCCACACAATGAAACACATCCCCACACAGATAAACCCCTTCCCCACAGACTGAAACCCCTTCCGCACACACTGAAACACCTTCCCCACACAGTGAAACCCTTCCCCACACACTGAAACCCCATCCGCACACACTGAAAACCCTTCCGCACACACTGAAACCCCATCCGCACACAATGAAACCCCTTCCCCACACTCTGAAAACCCTTCCCGACACACTGAAACCCCTTCCGCACACACTGAAACACCTTCCCCACACAATGAAACACCTTCCCCACAAACTGAATCCCCTTCCCCACACACTGAAACCCCTTCCGCACACAGTGAAACACCTTCCCCACACACTGAAGCCCCTTCCCCACACACTGAAACACCTTCCGCACACACTGAAACCCCTTCCACACACACTGAAACACCTTCCCAACACACTGAAACACCTTCCCCTCACACTGAAACCCCTTCCTCACACAATGAAACCCCTTCCGCACACACTGAAACACCTTCAACACACTGAAACAAATCCCCACACAGAGAAACCCCTTCCCCACAGACTGAAACCCCTTCCGCACACACTGAAACACCTTCCCCACACAGTGAAACCCTTCCCCACAAACTGAAACCCCTTCCGCACACACTGAAACCCTTCCCCACACACTGAATCCCCTTCCCCACACACGGAAACCCCGTCCCCACAAACTGTAACCCTTCCGCACTAAATAAAACCCCTTCCCCACACAATGAAACACCTTCCCACAAACTGAATCCCCTTCCCCACACACTGAAACCCCTTCCGCACCCAATGAAACACCTTCCCCACACACTGAAACCCCTTCCCCACACAATGAAACACCTTCTGCACACACTGATACCCCTTCCCCACACTCTGAAACAACTTCCCCACACACTGAAATCGCTTCCTCACACACTGAAACACCTTCCGAACACACTGAAACACCTTCCCCACACACTGAAACCACATCCCCACACACTGAAACCCCTTCCGCACACAGTGAAACCCTTCCCCACACACTGAAAACCATTCCCCACACACTGAAACACTTCCCCACACATTGAAACCCCTTCCCCACACACTGAAACACATCCCCACACACTGAAACCCCTTCCCCACACAATGAAACACCTTCCCCCACAAACTGAATCCCCTTCCCCACACACTGAAACCCCTACCGCACACAGTGAAACACCTTCCCCACACAGTGAAACCCTTCCCCACAAACTGAAACCCCTTCCGCACACACTGAAACCCTTCCCCACACACTGAATCCCCTTCCCCACACACGGAAACCCCGTCCCCACAAACTGTAACCCTTCCACACTCAATAAAACCCCTTCCCCACACAATGAAACACCTTCCCCACAAACTGAATCCCCTTCCCCACACACTGAAACCCCTTCCGCACACAATGAAACACCTTCCCCACACACTGAAACCCCTTCCCCACACAATGAAACACCTTCTGCACACACTGATACCCCTTCCCCACACACTGAAACACCTTCCCCACACACTGAAACCGCTTCCTCACACACTGAAACACCTTCCGCACACACTGAAACACCTTCCCCACACACTGAAACCACATCCCCACACACTGAAACCCCTTCCGCACACAGTGAAACCCTTCCCCACACACTGAAAACCATTCCCCACACACTGAAACACTTCCCCACACATTGAAACCCCTTCCCCACACACTGAAACACATCCCCACACACTGAAACCCCTTCCCCACACAATGAAACACCTTCCCCCACAAACTGAATCCCCTTCCCCACACACTGAAACCCCTTCCGCACACAGTGAAACACCTTCCCCACACACTGAAGCCCCTTCCCCACACACTGAAACACCTTCCGCACACACTGAAACCCCTTCCACACACACTGAAACACCTTCCCAACACACTGAAACACCTTCCCCTCACACTGAAACCCCTTCCTCACACACTGAAACCCATTCCGCACACACTGAAACACCTTCACCACACACTGAAACAAATCCCCACACAGAGAAACCCCTTCCCCACAGACTGAAACCCCTTCCGCACACACTGAAACACCTTCCCCACACAGTGAAACCCTTCCCCACAAACTGAAACCCCTTCCGCACACACTGAAATCCTTCCCCACACACTGAATCCCCTTCCCCACACACGGAAACCCCGTCCCCACAAACTGTAACCCTTCCGCACTCAATAAAACCCCTTCCCCACACAATGAAACACCTTCCCCACAAACTGAATCCCCTTCCCCGCACACTGAAACCCCTTCCGCACACAATGAAACACCTTCCCCACACACTGAAACCCCTTCCCCACACAATGAAACACCTTCTGCACACACTGATACCCCTTCCCCACACACTGAAACACCTTCCCCACACACTGAAACCGCTTCCTCACACACTGAAACACCTTCCGCACACACTGAAACACCTTCCCCACACACTGAAACCACATCCCCACACACTGATACCCCTTCCGCACACAGTGAAACCCTTCCCCACACACTGAAAACCATTCCCCACACACTGAAACACTTCCCCACACATTGAAACCCCTTCCCCACACACTGAAACACATCCCCACACACTGAAACCCCTTCCCCGCACACTGAAACACATCCCCACAAACTGAAACACCTTCCCCACACACTGAAACCCCTTCGGCATACCGTGAAACCCTTCCCCACATACTGAAACCCCTTCCCCACACAATGAAACACATCCCCACACAGATAAACCCCTTCCCCACAGACTGAAACCCCTTCCGCACACACTGAAACACCTTCCCCACACAGTGAAACCCTTCCCCACACACTGAAACCCCATCCGCACACACTGAAAACCCTTCCGCACACACTGAAACCCCATCCGCACACAATGAAACCCCTTCCCCACACTCTGAAAACCCTTCCCGACACACTGAAACCCCTTCCGCACACACTGAAACACCTTCCCCACACAATGAAACACCTTCCCCACAAACTGAATCCCCTTCCCCACACACTGAAACCCCTTCCGCACACAGTGAAACACCTTCCCCACACACTGAAGCCCCTTCCCCACACACTGAAACACCTTCCGCACACACTGAAACCCCTTCCACACACACTGAAACACCTTCCCAACACACTGAAACACCTTCCCCTCACACTGAAACCCCTTCCTCACACAATGAAACCCCTTCCGCACACACTGAAACACCTTCAACACACTGAAACAAATCCCCACACAGAGAAACCCCTTCCCCACAGACTGAAACCCCTTCCGCACACACTGAAACACCTTCCCCACACAGTGAAACCCTTCCCCACAAACTGAAACCCCTTCCGCACACACTGAAACCCTTCCCCACACACTGAATCCCCTTCCCCACACACGGAAACCCCGTCCCCACAAACTGTAACCCTTCCGCACTAAATAAAACCCCTTCCCCACACAATGAAACACCTTCCCACAAACTGAATCCCCTTCCCCACACACTGAAACCCCTTCCGCACCCAATGAAACACCTTCCCCACACACTGAAACCCCTTCCCCACACAATGAAACACCTTCTGCACACACTGATACCCCTTCCCCACACTCTGAAACAACTTCCCCACACACTGAAATCGCTTCCTCACACACTGAAACACCTTCCGAACACACTGAAACACCTTCCCCACACACTGAAACCACATCCCCACACACTGAAACCCCTTCCGCACACAGTGAAACCCTTCCCCACACACTGAAAACCATTCCCCACACACTGAAACACTTCCCCACACATTGAAACCCCTTCCCCACACACTGAAACACATCCCCACACACTGAAACCCCTTCCCCACACAATGAAACACCTTCCCCCACAAACTGAATCCCCTTCCCCACACACTGAAACCCCTTCCGCACACAGTGAAACACCTTCCCCACACACTGAAGCCCCTTCCCCACACACTGAAACACCTTCCGCACACACTGAAACCCCTTCCACACACACTGAAACACCTTCCCAACACACTGAAACACCTTCCCCTCACACTGAAACCCCTTCCTCACACACTGAAACCCATTCCGCACACACTGAAACACCTTCACCACACACTGAAACAAATCCCCACACAGAGAAACCCCTTCCCCACAGACTGAAACCCCTTCCGCACACACTGAAACACCTTCCCCACACAGTGAAACCCTTCCCCACAAACTGAAACCCCTTCCGCACACACTGAAACCCTTCCCCACACACTGAATCCCCTTCCCCACACACGGAAACCCCGTCCCCACAAACTGTAACCCTTCCGCACTCAATAAAACCCCTTCCCCACACAATGAAACACCTTCCCCACAAACTGAATCCCCTTCCCCGCACACTGAAACCCCTTCCGCACACAATGAAACACCTTCCCCACACACTGAAACCCCTTCCCCACACAATGAAACACCTTCTGCACACACTGATACCCCTTCCCCACACACTGAAACACCTTCCGCACACACTGAAACACCTTCCCCACACACTGAAACCACATCCCCACACACTGATACCCCTTCCGCACACAGTGAAACCCTTCCCCACACACTGAAAACCATTCCCCACACACTGAAACACTTCCCCACACATTGAAACCCCTTCCCCACACACTGAAACACATCCCCACACACTGAAACCCCTTCCCTGCACACTGAAACACATCCCAACAAACTGAAACACCTTCCCCACACAATGAAACCCCTTCGGCATCCCGTGAAACCCTTCCCCACATACTGAAACCCCTTCCCCACACAATGAAACACATCCCCACACAGATAAACACCTTCCCCACAGACTGAAACCCCTTCCGCACACACTGAAACACCTTCCCCACACAGTGAAACCCTTCCCCACACACTGAAACCCCATCCGCACACACTGAAAACCCTTCCGCACACACTGAAACCCCATCCGCACACAATGAAACCCCTTCCCCACACTCTGAAAACCCTCCCCGACACACTGAAACCCCTTCCGCACACACTGAAACACCTTCCCCACACAATGAAACACCTTCCCCACAAACTGAATCCCCTTCCCCACACACTGAAACCCCTTCCGCACACAGTGAAACATCTTCCCCACACACTGAAGCCCCTTCCCCACACACTGAAACACCTTCCGCACACACTGAAACCCCTTCCACACACACTGAAACACCTTCCCAACACACTGAAACACCTTCCCCTCACACTGAAACCCCTTCCTCACACACTGAAACACCTTCAACACACTGAAACAAATCCCCACACAGAGAAACCCCTTCCCCACAGACTGAAACCCCTTCCGCACACACTGAAACACCTTCCCCACACAGTGAAACCCTTCCCCACAAACTGAAACCCCTTCCGCACACACTGAAACCCCTTCCCCACACACTGTATCCCCTTCCCCACACACGGAAACCCCGTCCCCACAAACTGTAACCCTTCCGCACTCAATAAAACCCCTTCCCCACACAATGAAACACATTCCCCACAAACTGAATCCCCTTCCCCACACACTGAAACCCCTTCCGCTCACAATGAAACACCTTCCCCACACACTGAAACCCCTTCCCCACACAATGAAACACCTTCTGCACACACTGATACCCCTTCCCCACACACTGAAACGCCTTCCCCACACACTGAAACCGCTTCCTCACACACTGAAACACCTTCCCCACACACTGAAACACCTTCCCCACACACTGAAACCACATCCCCACACACTGAAACCCCTTCCGCACACAGTGAAACCCTTCCCCACACACTGAAAATGATTTCCCCACACACTGAAACACTTCCCCACACATTGAGACCCCTTCCCCACACACTGAAACACATCCCCACACACTGAAACCCCTTCCCCGCACACTGAAACACATCCCCACAAACTGAAACACCTTCCCCACACACTGAAACCCCTTCGGCATACCGTGAAACCCTTCCCCACATACTGAAACCCCTTCCCCACACAATGAAACACATCCCCACACAGATAAACCCCTTCCCCACAGACTGAAACCCCTTCCACACACACTGAAACACCTTCCCCACACAGTGAAACCCTTCCCCACACACTGAAACCCCATCCGCACACACTGAAACCCCTTCCGCACACACTGAAACCCCATCCGCACACAATGAAACCCCTTCCCCACACTCTGAAAACCCTTCCCGACACACTGAAACCCCTTCCGCACACACTGAAACACCTTCCCCACACAATGAAACACCTTCCCCACAAACTGAATCCCCTTCCCCACACACTGAAACCCCTTCCGCACACAGTGAAACACCTTCCCCACACACTGAAGCCCCTTCCCCACACACTGAAACACCTTCCGCACACACTGAAACTCCTTCCACACACACTGAAACACCTTCCCAACACACTGAAACACCTTCCCCTCACACTGAAACCCCTTCCTCACACAATGAAACCCCTTCCGCACACACTGAAACACCTTCAACACACTGAAACAAATCCCCACACAGAGAAACCCCTTCCCCACAGACTGAAACCCCTTCCGCACACACTGAAACACCTTCCCCACACAGTGAAACCCTTCCCCACAAACTGAAACCCCTTCCGCACACACTGAAACCCTTCCCCACACACTGAATCCCCATCCCCACACACGGAAACCCCGTCCCCACAAACTGTAACCCTTCCGCACTAAATAAAACCCCTTCCCCACACAATGAAACACCTTCCCACAAACTGAATCCCCTTCCCCACACACTGAAACCCCTTCCGCACCCAATGAAACACCTTCCCCACACACTGAAACCCCTTCCCCACACAATGAAACACCTTCTGCACACACTGATACCCCTTCCCCACACTCTGAAACAACTTCACCACACACTGAAACCGCTTCCTCACACACTGAAACACCTTCCGCACACACTGAAACACCTTCCCCACACACTGAAACCACATCCCCACACACTGAAATCCCTTCCGCACACATTCAAACCCTTCCCCACACACTGAACACCATTCCCTACACATTGAAACACGTCCCCACACACTGAAACCCCTTCCCCACACACTGAAACACATCCACACACACTGAAACCCCTTCCCCACACACTGAAACACATCCCCACAAACTGAAACACCTTCCCCACACACTGAAACTCCTTCGGCATACCGTGAAAGCCTTCCCCACATACTGAAACCCCTTCCCCACACAATGAAACACATCCCCACACAGAGAAACCCCTTCCCCACAGACTGAAACCCGTTCCGCACTCACTGAAACACCTTCCCCACACAGTGAAACCCTTCCCCACACACTGAAACCCCATCCGCACACACTGAAACCCCTTCCGCACACACTGAAAGCCCTTCCCCACACAATGAAACCCCTTCCCCACACTCTGAAAACCCTTCCCCACACACTGAAACCCCTTCCGCACACACTGAAACACCTTCCCCACACACTGAAACACCTTCCCCACACACTGAAACCCCTTCCCCACACACTGAAACCCCTTCCGCACACACTGAAACACCTTCCCCACACACTGAAACACCTTCCCCACACACTGATACCCCTTCCCCACTCACTGAAACACCTGCCCAAAACACTGAAACACCTTCCCCACACACTGAAACCGCTTCCTCACATACTGAAACCCCTTCCGCACACACTGAAACACCTTCCCCACACACTGAAACCACATCCCCACACATTGAAACCCCTTCCGCACACATTGAAACCCTTCCCCACACACTGAAAACCATTCCCCACACATTGAAACACGTCCCCACACACTGAAACCCCTTCCCCACACACTGAAACACATCCCCACACACTGAAACCCCTTCCCCACACACTGAAACACATCCCCACAAACTGAAACACCTTCCCCACACACTGAAACTCCTTTGGCATACCGTGAAAGCCTTCCCCACAGACTGAAACCCGTTCCGCACACACTGAAACACCTTCCCCACAGAGTGAAACCCTTCCCCACACACTGAAACACCATCCGCACACACTGAAACCCCTTCCGCACACACTGAAAGCCCTTCCCCACACAATGAAACCCCTTCCCCACACTCTGAAAACCCTTCCCCACACACTGAAACCCCTTCCGCACACACTGAAACACCTTCCCCACACACTGAAACACCTTCCCCACACACTGAAACCCCTTCCCCACTCACTGAAACCCCTTCCACACACAGTGAAACCCCTTCCCCACACACTGAAACACCTTCCACACACACTTAAACCCCTTCCCCACACTATGCAAAACATCCCCACACACTGAAAGACCTTCCCCACACACTGAAACACCTTCCCCAGACACTGAAACCCCTTCCCCACACACTGAAACCCTTACCCACACTCTGAAACCCCTTCCCCACACACTGAAGCACCTTCCCCACACACTGAAACCTCTTCCACTAACACTGAAACCCATCCCCACACACTGAAAACACTTCCCCACACACTGAAACCCCTTCCCCACACACTAAAACACCTTCCACACAAACTGAATCCTCTTCCCCACACATTGAAACCCCTTCCGCACACACTGAAACACATTCGCACACACTGAAACACATCCCCACACACTGAAACACCTTCCCCACACAATGAAACCCTTCCCCACACACTGAAACACATTCGCACACACTGAAACACATCCCCACACACTGAAACACCTTCCCCACACACTAAAACACCTTCCCCACACACTGAGAAACCTTCCCCACACACTGAAACCACATCCCCACACACTGAAACCCCTTCCGCACACAGTGAAACCCTTCCCCACAAGCTGAAACCCCTTCCGCACACACTGAAACCCTTCCCCACACACTGAATCCCCTTCCCCACACACGGAAACCCCGTCCCCACAAACTGTAACCCTTCCGCACTCAATAAAACCCCTTCCCCACACAATGAAACACCTTCCCCACAAACTGAATCCCCTTCCCCGCACACTGAAACCCCTTCTGCACACACTGAAAACCCGTCCCCACACACTGAAACCCCTTCCCCACACACTGAAACCGCTTCCTCACACACTGAAACACCTTCCGCACACACTGAAACACCTTCCCCACACACTGAAACCACATCCCCACACACTGAAACCCCTTCCGCACACAGTGAAACCCTTCCCCACACACTGAAAACCATTCCCCACACACTGAAACACTTCCCCACACAATGAAACCCCTTCCTCACACACTGAAACACATCCCCACACACTGAAACCCCTTCCCCGCACACTGAAACACATCCCCACAAACTGAAACACCTTCCCCACACACGGAAACCCCTTCGGCATACCGTGAAACCCTTCCCCACATACTGAAACCCCTTCCCCACACAATGAAACACATCGCCACACAGATAAACCCCTTCCCCACAGACTGAAACCCTTTCCGCACACACTGAAACACCTTCCCCACACAGTGAAACCCTTCCCCACACACTGAAACCACATCCGCACACACTGAAACCCCTTCCGCACACACTGAAACCCCATCCGCACACAATGAAACCCCTTCCCCACACTCTGAAAACCCTTCCCGACACACTGAAACCCCTTCCGCACACACTGAAACACCTTCCCCACACAATGAAATACCTTCCCCACAAACTGAATCCCCTTCCCCACACACTGAAACCCCTTCCGCACACAGTGAAACACCTTCCCCACACACTGAAGCCCCTTCCCCACACACTGAAACACCTTCCGCACACACTGAAACCCCTTCCACACACACTGAAACACCTTCCCAACACACTGAAACACCTTCCCCTCACATTGAAACCCCTTCCTCACACACTGAAACCCCTTCCGCACACACTGAAACACCTTCAACACACTGAAACAAATCCCCACACAGAGAAACCCCTTCCCCACAGACTGAAACCCCTTCCGCACACACTGAAACACCTTCCCCACACAGTGAAACCCTTCCCCACAAACTGAAACCCCTTCCGCACACACTGAAACCCTTCCCCACACACTGAATCCCCTTCCCCACACACGGAAACCCCGTCCCCACAAACTGTAACCCTTCCACACTCAATAAAACCCCTTCCCCACACAATGAAACACCTTCCCCACAAACTGAATCCCCTTCCCCACACACTGAAACCCCTTCCGCACACAATGAAACACCTTCCCCACACACTGAAACCCCTTCCCCACACAATGAAACACCTTCTGCACACACTGATACCCCTTCCCCACACACTGAAACACCTTCCCCACACACTGAAACCGCTTCCTCACACACTGAAACACCTTCCGCACACACTGAAACACCTTCCCCACACACTGAAACCACATCCCCACACACTGAAACCCCTTCCGCACACAGTGAAACCCTTCCCCACACACTGAAAACCATTCCCCACACACTGAAACACTTCCCCACACATTGAAACCCCTTCCCCACACACTGAAACACATCCCCACACACTGAAACCCCTTCCCCACACAATGAAACACCTTCCCCCACAAACTGAATCCCCTTCCCCACACACTGAAACCCCTTCCGCACACAGTGAAACACCTTCCCCACACACTGAAGCCCCTTCCCCACACACTGAAACACCTTCCGCACACACTGAAACCCCTTCCACACAAACTGAAACACCTTCCCAACACACTGAAACACCTTCCGCTCACACTGAAACCCCTTCCTCACACACTGAAACCCATTCCGCACACACTGAAACACCTTCACCACACACTGAAACAAATCCCCACACAGAGAAACCCCTTCCCCACAGACTGAAACCCCTTCCGCACACACTGAAACACCTTCCCCACACAGTGAAACCCTTCCCCACAAACTGAAACCCCTTCCGCACACACTGAAACCCTTCCCCACACACTGAATCCCCTTCCCCACACACGGAAACCCCGTCCCCACAAACTGTAACCCTTCCGCACTCAATAAAACCCCTTCCCCACACAATGAAACACCTTCCCCACAAACTGAATCCCCTTCCCCGCACACTGAAACCCCTTCCGCACACAATGAAACACCTTCCCCACACACTGAAACCCCTTCCCCACACAATGAAACACCTTCTGCACACACTGATACCCCTTCCCCACACTCTGAAACACCTTCCCCACACACTGAAACCGCTTCCTCACACACTGAAACACCTTCCGCACACACTGAAACACCTTCCCCACACACTGAAACCACATCCCCACACACTGATACCCCTTCCGCACACAGTGAAACCCTTCCCCACACACTGAAAACCATTCCCCACACACTGGAACACGTCCCCACACATTGAAACCCCTTCCCCACACACTGAAACACATCCCCACACACTGAAACCCCTTCCCCGCACACTGAAACACATCCCCACAAACTGAAACACCTTCCCCACACACTGAAACCCCTTCGGCATACCGTGAAACCCTTCCCCACATACTGAAACCCCTTCCCCACACAATGAAACACATCCCCACACAGATAAACCCCTTCCCCACAGACTGAAACCCCTTCCGCACACACTGAAACACCTTCCCCACACAGTGAAACCCTTCCCCACACACTGAAACCCCATCCGCACACACTGAAAACCCTTCCGCACACACTGAAACCCCATCCGCACACAATGAAACCCCTTCCCCACACTCTGAAAACCCTTCCCGACACACTGAAACCCCTTGCGCACACACTGAAACACCTTCCCCAAACAATGAAACACCTTCCCCACAAACTGAATCCCCTTCCCCACACACTGAAACCCCTTCCGCACACAGTGAAACACCTTCCCCACACACTGAAGCCCCTTCCCCACACACTGAAACACCTTCCGCACACACTGAAACCCCTTCCACACACACTGAAATACCTTCCCAACACACTGAAACACCTTCCCCTCACACTGAAACCCCTTCCTCACACAATGAAACCCCTTCCGCACACACTGAAACACTTTCAACACACTGAAACAAATCCCCACACAGAGAAACCCCTTCCCCACAGACTGAAACCCCTTCCGCACACACTGAAACACCTTCCCCACACAGTGAACCCCTTCCCCACAAACTGAAACCCCTTCCGCACACACTGAAACCCTTCCCCACACACTGAATCCCCTTCCCCACACACGGAAACCCCGTCCCCACAAACTGTAACCCTTCCGCACTAAATAAAACCCCTTCCCCACACAATGAAACACCTTCCCACAAACTGAATCCCCTTCCCCACACACTGAAACCCCTTCCGCACCCAATGAAACACCTTCCCCACACACTGAAACCCCTTCCCCACACAATGAAACACCTTCTGCACACACTGATACCCCTTCCCCACACTCTGAAACAACTTCCCCACACACTGAAACCGCTTCCTCACACACTGAAACACCTTCCGAACACACTGAAACACCTTCCCCACACACTGAAACCACATCCCCACACACTGAAACCCCTTCCGCACACAGTGAAACCCTTCCCCACACACTGAAAACCATTCCCCACACACTGAAACACTTCCCCACACATTGAAACCCCTTCCCCTCACACTGAAACACTTTCGCACACACTGAAACCCCTTCCCCACACAATGAAACACCTTCCCCCACAAACTGAATCCCCTTCCCCACACACTGAAACCCCTTCCGCACACAGTGAAACACCTTCCCCACACACTGAAGCCCCTTCCCCACACACTGAAACACCTTCCGCACACACTGAAACCCCTTCCACACACACTGAAACACCTTCCCAACACACTGAAACACCTTCCCCTCACACTGAAACCCCTTCCTCACACACTGAAACCCATTCCGCACACACTGAAACACCTTCACCACACACTGAAACAAATCCCCACACAGAGAAACCCCTTCCCCACAGACTGAAACCCCTTCCGCACACACTGAAACACCTTCCCCACACAGTGAAACCCTTCCTCACAAACTGAAACCCCTTCCGCACACACTGAAACCCTTCCCCACACACTGAATCCCCTTCCCCACACACGGAAACCCCGTCCCCACAAACTGTAACCCTTCCGCACTCAATAAAACCCCTTCCCCACACAATGAAACACCTTCCCCACAAACTGAATCCCCTTCCCCGCACACTGAAACCCCTTCCGCACACAATGAAACACCTTCCCCACACACTGAAACCCCTTCCCCACACTCTGAAACAACTTCCCCACACACTGAAACCGCTTCCTCACACACTGAAACACCTTCCGAACACACTGAAACACCTTCCCCACACACTGAAACCACATCCCCACACACTGAAACCCCTTCCGCACACAGTGAAACCCTTCCCCACACACTGAAAACCATTCCCCACACACTGAAACACTTCCCCACACATTGAAACCCCTTCCCCACACACTGAAACACATCCCCACACACTGAAACCCCTTCCCCACACAATGAAACACCTTCCCCCACAAACTGAATCCCCTTCCCCACACACTGAAACCCCTTCCGCACACAGTGAAACACCTTCCCCACACACTGAAGCCCCTTCCCCACACACTGAAACACCTTCCGCACACACTGAAACCCCTTCCACACACACTGAAACACCTTCCCAACACACTGAAACACCTTCCCCTCACACTGAAACCCCTTCCTCACACACTGAAACCCATTCCGCACACACTGAAACACCTTCACCACACACTGAAACAAATCCCCACACAGAGAAACCCCTTCCCCACAGACTGAAACCCCTTCCGCACACACTGAAACCCTTCCCCACACACTGAATCCCCTTCCCCACACACGGAAACCCCGTCCCCACAAACTGTAACCCTTCCGCACTCAATAAAACCCCTTCCCCACACAATGAAACACCTTCCCCACAAACTGAATCCCCTTCCCCGCACACTGAAACCCCTTCCGCACACAATGAAACACCTTCCCCACACACTGAAACCCCTTCCCCACACAATGAAACACCTTCTGCACACACTGATACCCCTTCCCCACACACTGAAACACCTTCCGCACACACTGAAACACCTTCCCCACACACTGAAACCACATCCCCACACACTGATACCCCTTCCGCACACAGTGAAACCCTTCCCCACACACTGAAAACCATTCCCCTCACACTGAAACACTTCCCCACACATTGAAACCCCTTCCCCACACACTGAAACACATCCCCACACACTGAAACCCCTTCCCTGCACACTGAAACAAATCCCCACAAACTGAAACACCTTCCCCACACACTGAAACCCCTTCGGCATACCGTGAAACCCTTCCCCACATACTGAAACCCCTTCCCCACACAATGAAACACATCCCCACACAGATAAACCCCTTCCCCACAGACTGAAACCCCTTCCGCACACACTGAAACACCTTCCCCACACAGTGAAACCCTTCCCCACACACTGAAACCCCATCCGCACACACTGAAAACCCTTCCGCACACACTGAAACCCCATCCGCACACAATGAAACCCCTTCCCCACACTCTGAAAACCCTCCCCGACACACTGAAACCCCTTCCGCACACACTGAAACACCTTCCCCACACAATGAAACACCTTCCCCACAAACTGAATCCCCTTCCCCACACACTGAAACCCCTTCCGCACACAGTGAAACATCTTCCCCACACACTGAAGCCCCTTCCCCACACACTGAAACACCTTCCGCACACACTGAAACCCCTTCCACACACACTGAAACACCTTCCCAACACACTGAAACACCTTCCCCTCACACTGAAACCCCTTCCTCACACACTGAAACACCTTCAACACACTGAAACAGATCCCCACACAGAGAAACCCCTTCCCCACAGACTGAAACCCCTTCCGCACACACTGAAACACCTTCCCCACACAGTGAAACCCTTCCCCACAAACTGAAACCCCTTCCGCACACACTGAAACCCCTTCCCCACACACTGTATCCCCTTCCCCACACACGGAAACCCCGTCCCCACAAACTGTAACCCTTCCGCACTCAATAAAACCCCTTCCCCACACAATGACACACATTCCCCACAAACTGAATCCCCTTCCCCACACATTGAAACCCCTTCCGCTCACAATGAAACACCTTCCCCACACACTGAAACCCCTTCCCCACACAATGAAACACCTTCTGCACACACTGATACCCCTTCCCCACACACTGAAACACCTTCCCCACACACCCAAACCGCTTCCTCACACACTGAAACACCTTCCCCACACACTGAAACACCTTCCCCACACACTGAAACCACATCCCCACACACTGAAACCCCTTCCGCACACAGTGAAACCCTTCCCCACACACTGAAAATGATTTCCCCACACACTGAAACACTTCCCCACACATTGAGACCCCTTCCCCACACACTGAAACACATCCCCACACACTGAAACCCCTTCCCCGCACACTGAAACACATCCCCACAAACTGAAACACCTTCCCCACACACTGAAACCCCTTCGGCATACCGTGAAACCCTTCCCCACATACTGAAACCCCTTCCCCACACAATGAAACACATCCCCACACAGATAAACCCCTTCCCCACAGACTGAAACCCCTTCCACACACACTGAAACACCTTCCCCACACAGTGAAACCCTTCCCCACACACTGAAACCCCATCCGCACACACTGAAACCCCTTCCGCACACACTGAAACCCCATCCGCACACAATGAAACCCCTTCCCCACACTCTGAAAACCCTTCCCGACACACTGAAACCCCTTCCGCACACACTGAAACACCTTCCCCACACAATGAAACACCTTCCCCACAAACTGAATCCCCTTCCCCACACACTGAAACCCCTTCCGCACACAGTGAAACACCTTCCCCACACACTGAAGCCCCTTCCCCACACACTGAAACACCTTCCGCAAACACTGAAACCCCTTTCACACACACTGAAACACCTTCCCAACACACTGAAACACCTTCCCCTCACACTGAAACCCCTTCCTCACACAATGAAACCCCTTCCG
Organism: Heterodontus francisci; assembly: GCF_036365525.1. Classification (NCBI taxonomy): domain Eukaryota; kingdom Metazoa; phylum Chordata; class Chondrichthyes; order Heterodontiformes; family Heterodontidae; genus Heterodontus; species Heterodontus francisci. The sequence goes on from NC_090391.1 coordinate 68,408,760, forward strand.
CACACACTGAAACACCTTCAACACACTGAAACAAATCCCCACACAGAGAAACCCCTTCCCCACAGACTGAAACCCCTTCCGCACACACTGAAACACCTTCCCCACACAGTGAAACCCTTCCCCACAAACTGAAACCCCTTCCGCACACACTGAAACCCTTCCCCACACACTGAATCCCCATCCCCACACACGGAAACCCCGTCCCCACAAACTGTAACCCTTCCGCACTAAATAAAACCCCTTCCCCACACAATGAAACACCTTCCCACAAACTGAATCCCCTTCCCCACACACTGAAACCCCTTCCGCACCCAATGAAACACCTTCCCCACACACTGAAACCCCTTCCCCACACAATGAAACACCTTCTGCACACACTGATACCCCTTCCCCACACTCTGAAACAACTTCCCCACACACTGAAACCGCTTCCTCACACACTGAAACACCTTCCGCACACACTGAAACACCTTCCCCACACACTGAAACCACATCCCCACAAACTGAAACACCTTCCCCACACACTGAAACTCTTTCGGCATACCGTGAAAGCCTTCCCCACATACTGAAACCCCTTCCCCACACAATGAAACACATCCCCACACAGAGAAACCCCTTCCCCACAGACTGAAACCCGTTCCGCACTCACTGAAACACCTTCCCCACACAGTGAAACCCTTCCCCACACACTGAAACCCCATCCGCACACACTGAAACCCCTTCCGCACACACTGAAAGCCCTTCCCCACACAATGAAACCCCTTCCCCACACTCTGAAAACCCTTCCCCACACACTGAAACCCCTTCCGCACACACTGAAACACCTTCCCCACACACTGAAACACCTTCCCCACACACTGAAACCCCTTCCCCACACACTGAAACCCCTTCCGCACACACTGAAACACCTTCCCCACACACTGAAACACCTTCCCCACACACTGATACCCCTTCCCCACTCACTGAAACACCTGCCCAACACACTGAAACACCTTCCCCACACACTGAAACCGCTTCCTCACATACTGAAACCCCTTCCGCACACACTGAAACACCTTCCCCACACACTGAAACCACATCCCCACACACTGAAACCCCTTCCGCACACATTGAAACCCTTCCCCACACACTGAAAACCATTCCCCACACATTGAAACACGTCCCCACACACTGAAACCCCTTCCCCACACACTGAAACACATCCCCACACACTGAAACCCCTTCCCCACACACTGAAACACATCCCCACAAACTGAAACACCTTCCCCACACACTGAAACTCCTTTGGCATACCGTGAAAGCCTTCCCCACATACTGAAACCCCTTCCCCACACAATGAAACACATCCCCACACAGAGAAACCCCTTCCCCACAGACTGAAACCCGTTCCGCACACACTGAAACACCTTCCCCACAGAGTGAAACCCTTCCCCACACACTGAAACACCATCCGCACACACTGAAACCCCTTCCGCACACACTGAAAGCCCTTCCCCACACAATGAAACCCCTTCCCCACACTCTGAAAACCCTTCCCCACACACTGAAACCCCTTCCGCACACACTGAAACACCTTCCCCACACACTGAAACACCTTCCCCACACACTGAAACCCCTTCCCCACTCACTGAAACCCCTTCCACACACAGTGAAACCCCTTCCCCACACACTGAAACACCTTCCACACACACTTAAACCCCTTCCCCACACTATGCAAAACATCCCCACACACTGAAAGACCTTCCCCACACACTGGAACACCTTCCCCAGACACTGAAACCCCTTCCCCACACACTGAAACCCTTACCCACACTCTGAAACCCCTTCCCCACACACTGAAGCACCTTCCCCACACACTGAAACCTCTTCCACTAACACTGAAACCCATCCCCACACACTGAAAACACTTCCCCACACACTGAAACCCCTTCCCCACACACTAAAACACCTTCCCCACAAACTGAATCCTCTTCCCCACACATTGAAACCCCTTCCGCACACACTGAAACACATTCGCACACACTGAAACACATCCCCACACACTGAAACACCTTCCCCACACACTGAAACCCTTCCCCACACACTGAAACACATTCGCACACACTGAAACACATCCCCACACACTGAAACACCTTCCCCACACACTAAAACACCTTCCCCACACACTGAGAAACCTTCCCCACACACTGAAACCACATCCCCACACACTGAAACCCCTTCCGCACACAGTGAAACCCTTCCCCACACACTGAAAACCATTCCCCACACATTGAAACACGTCCCCACACACTGAAACCCCTTCCCCACACACTGAAACACATCCCCACACACTGAAACCCCTTCCCCACACACTGAAACACATCCCCACAAACTGAAACACCTTCCCCACACACTGAAACTCCTTCGGCATACCGTGAAACCCTTCCCCACATACTGAAACCCCTTCCCCACACAATGAAACACATCCCCACACAGAGAAACCCCTTCCCCACAGACTGAAACCTCTTCCGCACACACTGAAACACCTTCCCCACACAGTGAAACCCTTCCCCACACACTAAAACCCCATCCGCACACACTGAAACCCCTTCCGCACACACTGAAAGCCCTTCCCCACACAATGAAACCACCTCCCCACACTCTGAAAACCCTTCCCCACACACTGAAACCCCTCCCGCACACACTGAAACACCTTCCCCACACACTGAAACACCTTCCCCACACACTGAAACCCCTTCCCCACACACTGAAACCCCTTCCACCCACAGTGAAACCCCTTCCCCACACACTGAAACACTTTCCCCAGACACTGAAACCTTTACCCACACTCTGAAACACCTTCCCCACACACTTAAACCCTTACCCACACTCTGAAACCCCTTCCCCACACACTGAAGCACCTTCCCCACACACTGAAAACCCTTCCCCACACACTGAAACCCCTTCCGCACACACTGAAACACCTTCCCCACACACTGAAACACCTTCCCCACACACTGAAACCCCTTCCCCACACACTGAAACCCCTTCCGCACACACTGAAACACCTTCCCCACACACTGAAACACCTTCCCCACACACTGATACCCCTTCCCCACACACTGAAACACCTTTCCAACACACTGAAACACCTTCCCCACACACTGAAACCGCTTCCTCACATACTGAAACCCCTTCCGCACACACTGAAACACCTTCCCCACACACTGAAACCACATCCCCACACACTGAAACCCCTTCCGCACACATTGAAACCCTTCCCCACACACTGAAAACCATTCCCCACACATTGAAACACGTCCCCACACACTGAAACCCCTTCCCCACACACTGAAACACATCCCCACACACTGAAACCCCTTCCCCACACACTGAAACACATCCCCACAAACTGAAACACCTTCCCCACACACTGAAACTCCTTCGGCATACCGTGAAAGCCTTCCCCACATACTGAAACCCCTTCCCCACACAATGAAACACATCCCCACACAGAGAAACCCCTTCCCCACAGACTGAAACCCGTTCCGCACACACTGAAACACCTTCCCCACAGAGTGAAACCCTTCCCCACACACTGAAACCCCATCCGCACACACTGAAAGCCCTTCCCCACACAATGAAACCCCTTCCCCACACTCTGAAATCCCTTCCCCACACACTGAAACCCCTTCCGCACACACTGAAACACCTTCCCCACACACTGAAACACCTTCCCCACACACTGAAATCCCTTCCCCACTCACTGAAACCCCTTCCACACACAGTGAAACCCCTTCCCCACACACTGAAACACCTTCCACACACACTTAAACCCCTTCCCCACACACTGCAAAACATCCCCACACACTGAAAGACCTTCCCCACACACTGAAACACCTTCCCCAGACACTGAAACCCCTTCCCCACACACTGAAACCCTTACCCACACTCTGAAACCCCTTCCCCACACACTGAAGCACCTTCCCCACACACTGAAACCTCTTCCACTAACACTGAAACCCATCCCCACACACTGAAAACACTTCCCCACACACTGAAACCCCTTCCCCACACACTAAAACACCTTCCCCACAAACTGAATCCTCTTCCCCACACATTGAAACCCCTTCCGCACACACTGAAACACATTCGCACACACTGAAACACATCCCCACACACTGAAACACCTTCCCCACACACTGAAACCCTTCCCCACACACTGAAACACATTCGCACACACTGAAACACATCCCCACACACTGAAACACCTTCCCCACACACTGAAACCCCTTCCCCACACACTAAAACACCTTCCCCACACACTGAGAAACCTTCCCCACACACTGAAACCACATCCCCACACACTGAAACCCCTTCCGCACACAGTGAAACCCTTCCCCACACACTGAAAACCATTCCCCACACATTGAAACACGTCCCCACACACTGAAACCCCTTCCCCACACACTGAAACACATCCCCACACACTGAAACCCCTTCCCCACACACTGAAACACATCCCCACAAATTGAAACACCTTCCCCACACACTGAAACTCCTTCGGCATACCGTGAAACCCTTCCCCACATACTGAAACCCCTTCCCCACACAATGAAACACATCCCCACACAGAGAAACCCCTTCCCCACAGACTGAAACCTCTTCCGCACACAGTGAAACACCTTCCCCACACAGTGAAACCCTTCCCCACACACTAAAACCCCATCCGCACACACTGAAACCCCTTCCGCACACACTGAAAGCCCTTCCCCACACAATGAAACCACCTCCCCACACTCTGAAAACCCTTCCCCACACACTGAAACCCCTTCCGCACACACTGAAACACCTTCCCCACACACTGAAACACCTTCCCCACACACTGAAACCCCTTCCCCACACACTGAAACCCCTTCCACCCACAGTGAAACCCCTTCCCCACACACTGAAACACCTTCCCTACACGCTGAAACCCCTTCCCCACACACTGCAAAACATCCCCACACACTGAAAGACCTTCCCCACACACTGAAACCCCTTCCGCACACACTGAAACCCTTACCCATACTCTGAAACACCTTCCCCACACACTTAAACCCTTACCCACACTCTGAAACCCCTTCCCCACACACTGAAGCACCTTCCCCACACACTGAAACCTCTTCCGCTAACACTGAAACCCATCCCCACACACTGAAACCCATCCCCACACACTGAAAACCCTTCCCCACACACTGAAACCCCTTCCCCACACACTGAAACACCTTCCCCACAAACTGAATCCTCTTCCCCACACACTGAAACCCCTTCCGCACACAGTGAAACACCTTCCCCACACACTGAAACCCCTTCCCCACACACTGAAACACCTTCCGCACACACTGAAACCCCTTCCACACACACTGAAACACCTTCCCAACACACTGAAACACCTTCCCCTTACAATGAAACCCCTTCCTCACACACTGAAACCCCTTCCGCACACACTGAAACACCTTCGCCATTCACTGAAACCACATCCCCACACACAGAAACACGTTCCCCACACACTGAAACCCTTCCCCACACACTGAAACACATTCACACACACTGAAACACATCCCCACACACTGAAACACCTTCCCCACACACTGAAACCCCTTCCCCACACACTAAAACACCTTCCCCACACACTGAGAAACCTTCCCCACACACTGAAACACCTTCCCCACACACTGAAACCCCTTCCGCACACATTGAAACCAATCCCCGCACACTGAAACCCATCCCCACACACTGAAACCCATCCCCACAAACTGAAACACCTTTCCCACACACTGAAACCGCTTCCTCACACACTGAAACAGATCCCCACACACTGAAACACATCCCCGCACACTGAAACCCATCCCCATACAAAGAAACCCATCCCCACACACTGAAACCCATCCCCACAAACTGAAACACCTTTCCCACACACTGAAACCGCTTCCTCACACACTGAAACAGATCCCCACACACTGAAACACATCCCCGCACACTGAAACCCATCCCCATACAAAGAAACCCATCCCCACACACTGAAACACCTTCCCCACACACTGAAACCCTGCCCCACACACTGAAACACCTACCCCACAAACTGAAACCCCTTCCCCACACACTAAAACACATTCGCCACACTCTGAAAACCATTCACCACACACTGAAACACATTCCCCACACATTAAACCCTTCCAAACACACTGGAACACATTCCCCACACACTGAAACCTCTTCCCCACACACTGAAACCCCTTCCCCACACACTGAAACGCCTTCCGCACCCACTGAAACCCCTTCCGCACACACTGAAACACCTTCCCCACACACTGAAAGCCCTTCCCCACACACTGAAACCACTTCCGCACATACTGAAACACCTTCCCCATACAATGAAACCCCTTCCCCACACACTGAAACCCCTTCCGCACACAGTGAAACCCTTCCCCCCACACTGAAACACATTCCCCACACACTGAAACACCTTCCCCACACACTGAAACCCCTTCCCCACACACTGAACCACATCCCCACACACCGAAACCCCTTCCCCACACACTGAAACACCTTCCCCACACACTGAAACCCCTTCCCCACACACTGAAACCCCTTCCTCACACAGTGAAACCCTTCCCCACACTCTGAAACCCCTAACCCACACACAGAAACCACATCCCCACACACTGAAACACCTTCCCCACGCACTGAAACCCCTTCCCCACACACTAAAACACCTTCCCCACACACTGAAACACCATCCCCACACACTGAATCCCCTACTGCACATAGTGAAACCTTTCCCCACGCACTGAAACACCATCCACACACACTGAATCCCCTACTGCACATAGTGAAACCCTTCCCCACACACTGAAACCCTTTCCCCACACACTGAAACAAATCCCCACACACTGAAACCCCTTCCCCACACACTGAAACCCCTTCCGCAGACACTGAAACACCTTCCCCACACACTGAAACCCCTTCCCCACACACTGAAACCCCTTCCGCACACACTGAAACCCCTTCAGCACACACTGAAACACGTTCCCCACACATTGAAACCCCTTCCCCACACACTGAAACCCCTTCCGCACACACTGAAACACCTTCCCCACACACTGAAACCCCTTCCCCACACACTGAAACCCCTTCCACACACACTAAAACACCTTCCCGACACACTGAAAAACATTCCCCACACACTGAAACACCTTCCCCACACACTGAAACCCCTTCCGCACACATTGAAACCAATCCCCGCACACTGAAACCCATCCCCACACACTGAAACCCATCCCCACAAACTGAAACACCTTTCCCACACACTGAAACCCTTCCCCACACACTGAAACACATCCCCACAAACTGAAACACATCCCCGCACACTGAAACCCATCCCCATACAATGAAACCCATCCCCACACACTGAAACACCTTCCCCACACACTGAAACCCTGCCCCACACAATGAAACACATCCCCACACACTGAAACACATCACTACACACTGAAACACCTACCCCACAAACTGAAACCCGTTCCCCACACACTGAAACACCTTCCCCACAAACTGAATCCTCTTCCCCACACACTGAAACCCCTTCCGCACACAGTGAAACACCTTCCCCGCACACTGAAACCCCTTCCCCACACACTGAAATACCTTCCGCACACACTGAAACCCCTTCCACACACACTGAAACACCTTCCCAACACACTGAAACACCTTCCCCTCACAATGAAACCCGTTCCTCACACACTGAAACCCGTTCCGCACACACTGAAACACCATCGCCATTCACTGAAACCACATCCCCACACACAGAAACACCTTCCCCACACACTGAAACACTTCCCCACACACTGAAACACATTCACACACACTGAAACACATCCCCACACACCGAAACACCTTCCCCACACACTGAAACCCCTTCCCCACACACTAAAACACCTTCCCCACACACTGAGAAACCTTCCCCACACACGGAAACACCTTCCCCACACACTGAAACCCCTTCCGCACACATTGAAACCAATCCCCGCACACTGAAACCCATCCCCACACACTGAAACCCATCCCCACAAACTGAAACACCTTTCCCACACACTGAAACCCTTCCCCACACACTGCAACACATCCCCACACACTGAAACACATCCCCGCACACTGAAACCCATCCCCATACAATGAAACCCATCCCCACACACTGAAACACCTTCCCCACACACTGTAACCCTGCCCCACACAATGAAACACATCCCCACACACTGAAACACATCCCTACACACTGAAACACCTACCCCACAAACTGAAACACCTTCCCCACACACTGAAACCCCTTCCCCACACACTGAAACCCCTTCCACCCACAGTGAAACCCCTTCCCCACACACTGAAACACCTTCCCCACACGCTGAAACCCCTTCCCCACACACTGCAAAACATCCCCACACACTGAAAGACCTTCCCCACACACTGAAACCCCTTCCGCACACACTGAAACCCTTACCCACACTCTGAAACACCTTCCCCACACACTTAAACCCTTACCCACACTCTGAAACCCCTTCCCCACACACTGAAGCACCTTCCCCACACACTGAAACCTCTTCCGCTAACACTGAAACCCATCCCCACACACTGAAACCCATCCCCACACACTGAAAACCCTTCCCCACACACTGAAACCCCTTCCCCACACACTGAAACACCTTCCCCACAAACTGAATCCTCTTCCCCACACACTGAAACCCCTTCCGCACACAGTGAAACACCTTCCCCACACACTGAAACCCCTTCCCCACACACTGAAACACCTTCCGCACACACTGAAACCCCTTCCACACACACTGAAACACCTTCCCAACACACTGAAACACCTTCCCCTTACAATGAAACCCCTTCCTCACACACTGAAACCCCTTCCGCACACACTGAAACACCTTCGCCATTCACTGAAACCACATCCCCACACACAGAAACACCTTCCCCACACACTGAAACCCTTCCCCACACACTGAAACACATTCACACACACTGAAACACATCCCCACACACTGAAACACCTTCCCCACACACTGAAACCCCTTCCCCACACACTAAAACACCTTCCCCACACACTGAGAAACCTTCCCCACACACTGAAACACCTTCCCCACACACTGAAACCCCTTCCGCACACATTGAAACCAATCCCCGCACACTGAAACCCATCCCCACACACCGAAACCCATCCCCACAAACTGAAACACCTTTCCCACACACTGAAACCGCTTCCTCACACACTGAAACAGATCCCCACACACTGAAACACATCCCCGCACACTGAAACCCATCCCCATACAAAGAAACCCATCCCCACACACTGAAACCCATCCCCACAAACTGAAACACCTTTCCCACACACTGAAACCGCTTCCTCACACACTGAAACAGATCCCCACACACTGAAACACATCCCCGCACACTGAAACCCATCCCCATACAAAGAAACCCATCCCCACACACTGAAACACCTTCCCCACACACTGAAACCCTGCCCCACACACTGAAACACCTACCCCACAAACTGAAACCCCTTCCCCACACACTAAAACACATTCGCCACACTTTGAAAACCATTCACCACACACTGAAACACATTCCCCACACATTAAACCCTTCCAAACACACTGGAACACATTCCCCACACACTGAAACCTCTTCCCCACACACTGAAACCCCTTCCCCACACACTGAAACGCCTTCCGCACCCACTGAAACCCCTTCCGCACACACTGAAACACCTTCCCCACACACTGAAAGCCCTTCCCCACACACTGAAACCACTTCCGCACATACTGAAACACCTTCCCCATACAATGAAACCCCTTCACCACACACTGAAACCCCTTCCGCACACAGTGAAACCCTTCCCCCCACACTGAAACACATTCCCCACACACTGAAACACCTTCCCCACACACTGAAACCCCTTCCCCACACACTGAACCACATCCCCACACACCGAAACCCCTTCCCCACACACTGAAACACCTTCCCCACACACTGAAACCCCTTCCCCACACACTGAAACCCCTTCCTCACACAGTGAAACCCTTCCCCACACTCTGAAACCCCTAACCCACACACAGAAACCACATCCCCACACACTGAAACACCTTCCCCACGCACTGAAACCCCTTCCCCACACACTAAAACACCTTCCCCACACACTGAAACACCATCCCCACACACTGAATCCCCTACTGCACATAGTGAAACCCTTCCCCACGCACTGAAACACCATCCACACACACTGAATCCCCTACTGCACATAGTGAAACCCTTCCCCACACACTGAAACCCCTTCCCCACACACTGAAACAAATCCCCACACACTGAAACCCCTTCCCCACACACTGAAACCCCTTCCGCAGACACTGAAAAACCTTCCCCACACACTGAAACCCCTTCCCCACACACTGAAACCCCTTCCGCACACACTGAAACCCCTTCAGCACACACTGAAACACGTTCCCCACACACTGAAACCCCTTCCCCACACACTGAAACCCCTTCCGCACACACTGAAACACCTTCCCCACACACTGAAACCCCTTCCCCACACACTGAAACCCCTTCCTCACACAGTGAAACCCTTCCCCACACTCTGAAACCCCTACCCCACACACAGAAACCACATCCCCACACACTGAAACACCTTCCCCACACACTGAAACCCCTTCCACACACACTAAAACACCTTCCCGACACACTGAAAAACATTCCCCACACACTGAAACACCTTCCCCACACACTGAAACCCCTTCCGCACACATTGAAACCAATCCCCGCACACTGAAACCCATCCCCACACACTGAAACCCATCCCCACAAACTGAAACACCTTTCCCACACACTGAAACCCTTCCCCACACACTGAAACACATCCCCACAAACTGAAACACATCCCCGCACACTGAAACCAATCCCCATACAATGAAACCCATCCCCACACACTGAAACACCTTCCCCACACACTGAAACCCTGCCCCACACAATGAAACACATCCCCACACACTGAAACACATCACTACACACTGAAACACCTACCCCACAAACTGAAACCCGTTCCCCACACACTGAAACACCTTCCCCACAAACTGAATCCTCTTCCCCACACACTGAAACCCCTTCCGCACACAGTGAAACACCTTCCCCACACACTGAAACCCCTTCCCCACACACTGAAACACCTTCCGCACACACTGAAACCCCTTCCACACACACTGAAACACCTTCCCAACACACTGAAACACCTTCCCCTCACAATGAAACCCCTTCCTCACACACTGAAACCCGTTCCGCACACACTGAAACACCATCGCCATTCACTGAAACCACATCCCCACACACAGAAACACCTTCCCCACACACTGAAACACTTCCCCACACACTGAAACACATTCACACACACTGAAACCCCTTCCGCACACACTGATACACCTTCCCCACACACTGAAACCCCTTCCCCACACACTAAAACACCTTCCCCACACACTGAGAAACCTTCCCCACACACTGAAACACCTTCCCCACACACTGAAACCCCTTCCGCACACATTGAAACCAATCCCCGCACACTGAAACCCATCCCCACACACTGAAACCCATCCCCACAAACTGAAACACCTTTCCCACACACTGAAACCCTTCCCCACACACTGAAACACATCCCCACACACTGAAACACATCCCCGCACACTGAAACCCATCCCCATACAATGAAACCCATCCCCACACACTGAAACACCTTCCCCACACACTGTAACCCTGCCCCACACAATGAAACACATCCCCACACACTGAAACACATCCCTACACACTGAAACACCTACCCCACAAACTGAAACCCCTTCCCCACTCACTAAAACACATTCGACTCACTCTGAAAACCATTCACCACACACTGAAACACATTCCCCACACATGAAACCCTTCCAAACACACTGAAACACATTACCCACACACTGAAACCCCTTCCCCACACACTGAAACCCCTTCCCCACACACTGAAACGCCTTCCGCACCCACTGAAACCCCTTCCGCACACACTGAAACACCTTCCCCACACACTGAAAGCCCTTCCCCACACACTGAAACCACTTCCGCACATACTGAAACACCTTCCCCACACAATGAAACCGCTTCCCCACACACTGAAACCCCTTCCGCACACCGTGAAACCCTTCCCCCCACACTGAAACACATTCCCCAAACACTGAAACACATCCCCACACACTGAACCCCCTTCCCCACATACAGAAACCACATCCCCACACACTGAAACACCTTCCCCACACACTGAAACCCCTTCCACACACACTAAAACACCTTCCCGACACACTGAAAAACCTTCCCCACACACTGAAACACCTTCCCCACACACTGAAACCCCTTCCGCACACATTGAAACCAATCCCCGCACACTGAAACCCATCCCCACACACTGAAACCCATCCCCACAAACTGAAACACCTTTCCCACACACTGAAACCCTTCCCCACACACTGAAACACATCCCCACAAACTGAAACACATCCCCGCACACTGAAACCCATCCCCATACAATGAAACCCATCCCCACACACTGAAACACCTTCCCCACACACTGAAACCCTGCCCCACACAATGAAACACATCCCCACACACTGAAACACATCACTACACACTGAAACACCTACCCCACAAACTGAAACCCGTTCCCCACACACTGAAACACCTTCCCCATAAACTGAATCCTCTTCCCCACACACTGAAACCCCTTCCGCACACAGTGAAACACCTTCCCCACACACTGAAACCCCTTCCCCACACACTGAAACACCTTCCGCACACACTGAAACCCCTTCCACACACACTGAAACACCTTCCCAACACACTGAAACACCTTCCCCTCACAATGAAACCCCTTCCTCACACACTGAAACCCGTTCCGCACACACTGAAACACCTTCGCCATTCACTGAAACCACATCCCCACACTCAGAAACACCTTCCCCACACACTGAAACACTTCCCCACACACTGAAACACATTCACACACACTGAAACACATCCCCACACACCGAAACACCTTCCCCACACACTGAAACCCCTTCCCCACACACTAAAACCCCTTCCCCACACACTGAGAAACCTTCCCCACACACTGAAACACCTTCCCCACACACTGAAACCCCTTCCGCACACATTGAAACCAATCCCCGCACACTGAAACCCATCCCCACACACTGAAACCCATCCCCACAAACTGAAACACCTTTCCCACACACTGAAACCCTTCCCCACACACTGAAACACATCCCCACACACTGAAACACATCCCCGCACACTGAAACCCATCCCCATACAATGAAACCCATCCCCACACACTGAAACACCTTCCCCACACACTGTAACCCTGCCCCACACAATGAAACACATCCCCACACACTGAAACACATCCCTACACACTGAAACACCTACCCCACAAACTGAAACCCCTTCCCCACACACTAAAACACCTTCGACTCACTCTGAAAACCATTCACCACACACTGAAACACATTCCCCACACATGAAACCCTTCCAAACACACTGAAACACATTGCCCATACACTGAAACCCCTTCCCCACACACTGAAACCCCTTCCCCACACACTGAAACGCCTTCCGCACCCACTGAAACCCCTTCCGCACACACTGAAACACCTTCCCCACACACTGAAAGCCCTTCCCCACACACTGAAACCACGTCCGCACATACTGAAACACCTTCCCCACACAATGAAACCGCTTCCCCACACACTGAAACCCCTTCCGCACACCGTGAAACCCTTCCCCCCACACTGAAACACATTCCCCACACACTGAAACACATCCCCACACACTGAACACCCTTCCCCACACACTGAACGACATCCCCACACACCGAAACCCCTTCCCCACACACTGAAACACCTTCCCCACGCACTGAAACACCATCCCCACACACTGAATCCCCTACTGCACATAGTGAAACCCTTCTCCACACACTGAAACACCTTCCCCACAAACTGAATCCTCTTCCCCACACACTGAAACCCCTACCGCACACAGTGAAACACCTTCCCCACACACTGAAACCCCTTCCCCACACACTGAAACGCCTTCCGCACACACTGAAACCCCTTCCACACAGACTGAAACATCTTCCCAACACACTGAAACACCTTCCCCTCACAATGAAACCCCTTCCTCACACATTGAAACCCCTTCCGCACACACTGAAACACCTTCGCCATTCCTTGCAACCACATCCCCACACACAGAAACACCTTCCCCACACACTGAAACCCTTCCCCACACACTGAAACACATTCACACACACTGAAACACATCCCCACACACTGAAACACCTTCCCCACACACTGAAACCCCTTCCCCACACACTAAAACACCTTCCCCACACACTGAGAAACGTTCCCCACACACTGAAACACCTTCCCCACACACAGAAACCCCTTCCGCACACATTGAAACCAATCCCCGCACACTGAAACCCATTCCCACACACTGAAACCCATCCCCACAAACTGAAACACCTTTCCCACACACTGAAACCGCTTCCTCACACACTGAAACAGATCCCCACACACTGAAACACATCCCCGCACACTGAAACCCATCCCCATACAATGAAACCCATCCCCACACACTGAAACACCTTCCCCACACAATGAAACCCCTTCCCCACACACTGAAACCGTTTCCAAACACCGTGAAACCCTTCCCCCCACACTGAAACACATTCCCCACACACTGAAACACATCCCCACACAGTGAAACCCCTTCCCCACACACTGAACCACATCCCCACACACCGAAACCCCTTCCCCACACACTGAAACACCTTCCCCACGCACTGAAACACCATCCCCACACACTGAATCCCCTACTGAACATAGTGAAACCCTTCCCCACGCACTGAAACACCATCCCCACACACTGAATCCCCTACTTCACATAGTGAAACCCTTCCCCACACACTGAAATCCCTTCCCCACACACTGAAACAAATCCCCACACACTGAAACCCCTTCCCCACACACTGAAACCCCTTCCGCAGACACTGAAACACCTTCCCCACACACTGAAATCCCTTCCCCACACACTGAAACACATCCCTACACACTGAAACACCTACCCCACAAACTGAAACCCCTTCCCCACACACGAAAACACCTTCGCCACACTCTGAAAACCATTCACCACACACTGAAACACATTCCCCACACATGAAACCCTTCCAAACACACTGAAACACATTACCCACACACTGAAACCCCTTCCCCACACACTGAAACCCCTTCCCCACACACTGAAACGCCTTCCGCAAACACTGAAACCCCTTCCGCACACACTGAAACACCTTCCCCACACACAGAAAGCCCTTCCCCACACACTGAAACCACTTCCGCACATACTGAAACACCTTCCCCACACAATGAAACCCCTTCCCCACACACTGAAACCCCTTCCGCACACCGTGAAACCCTTCCCCCCACACTGAAACACATTCCCCACACACTGAAACACATCTCCACACACTGAACCCCCTTCCCCACACACTGAACGACATCCCCACACACCGAAACCCCTTCCCCACACACTGAAACACCTTCCCCACGCACTGAAACACCATCCCCACACACTGAATCCCCTACTGCACATAGTGAAACCCTTCCCCACACACTGAAACACATCCCCACACACTGAAACCCCTTCCCCACACACTGAAACCCCTTCTGCAGACACTGAAACACCTTCCACACACTGAAACCCCTTCCCCACACACTGAAACCCCTTCTGCACACACTGAAACCCCTTCAGCACACACTGAAACCCTTCCGCACACACTGAAACACCTTCCCCACACTCTGAAACCCCTTCCTCACACAGTGAAACCCTTCCCCACACTCTGAAACCCCTAACCCACACACAGAAACCACATCCCCACACACTGAAACACCTTCCCCACGCACTGAAACCCCTTCCCCACACACTGAAACCACTTCCGCACATACTGAAACACCTTCCCCACACAATGAAACCCCTTCCCCACACACTGAAACCCCTTCCGCACACACTGAAACACCTTCCCCACACACTGAAACCCCTTCCCCACACACTGAGAAACCTTCCCCACACACTGAAACACCTTCCGCACACCGTGAAACCCTTCCCCCCACACTGAAACACATTCCCCACACACTGAAACACATCCCCACACACTGAACCCCCTTCCCCACACACTGAACGACATCCCCACACACCGAAACCCCTTCCCCACACACTGAAACACCTTCCCCACGCACTGAAACACCATCCCCACACACTGAATCCCCTACTGCACATAGTGAAACCCTTCCCCACACACTGAAACCCCTTCCCCACACACTGAAACACATCCCCACACACTGAAACCCCTTCCCCACACACTGAAACCCCTTCTGCAGACACTGAAACACCTTCCACACACAGAAACCCCTTCCCCACACACTGAAACCCCTTCTGCACACACTGAAACCCCTTCAGCACACACTGAAACACGTTCCCCACACACTGAAACCCCTTCCCCACACACTGAAACACCTTCCCCACACACTGAAACCCCTTCCTCACACAGTGAAACCCTTCCCCACACTCTGAAACCCCTAACCCACTCACAGAAACCACATCCCCACACACTGAAACACCTTCCCCACGCACTGAAACCCCTTCCCCACACACTAAAACACCTTCCCCACACACTGAAAAACCTTCCCCACACACTGAAACACCTTCCCCACACACTGAAACCCCTTCCGCACACACTGAAACACCTTCCCCACACACTGAAACCCCTTCCCCACACACTGAAACCGTTTCCGCACACCGTGAAGCCCTTCCCCCCACACTGAAACACATTCCCCACACACTGAAACACATCCCCACACACTGAAACCCCTTCCCCACACACTGAACCACATCCCCACACACCGAAACCCCTTCCCCACACACTGAAACACCTTCCCCACGCACTGAAACACCATCCCCACACACTGAATCCCCTACTGCACATAGTGAAACCCTTCCCCACGCACTGAAACACCATCCCCACACACTGAATCCCCTACTGCACATAGTGAAACCCTTCCCCACACACTGAAACCCCTTCCCCACACACTGAAACAAATCCCCACACACTGAAACCCCTTCCCCACACACTGAAACCCCTTCCACAGACACTGAAACCCCTTCCCCACACACTGAAACCCCTTCCGCACACACTGAAACCCCTTCAGCACACACTGAAACACGTTCCCCACACACTGATACCCCTTCCCCACACACTGAAACCCCTTCCGCACACACTGAAACACCTTCCCCACACACTGAAACCCCTTCCCCACACACTGAAACCCCTTCCTCACACAGTGAAACCCTTCCCCACACTCTGAAACCCCTACCCCACACACAGAGACCACATCCCCACACACTGAAACACCTTCCCCACACACTGAAACCCCTTCCCCACACACTAAAACACCTTCCCGACACACTGAAAAACCTTCCCCACACACTGAAACACCTTCCCCACACACTGAAACCCCTTCCGCACACATTGAAACCAATCCCCGCACACTGAAACCCATCCCCACACACTGAAACCCATCCCCACAACTGAAACACCTTTCCCACACACTGAAACCCTTCCCCACACACTGAAACACATCCCCACACACTGAAACACATCCCCGCACACTGAAACCCATCCCCATACAATGAAACCCATCCCCACACACTGAAACACATTCCCCAAACACTGAAACCCTGCCCCACACAATGAAACACATCCCCACACACTGAAACACATCCCTACACACTGAAACACCTACCCCACAAACTGAAACCCGTTCCCCACACACTGAAACACCTTCCCCACAAACTGAATCCTCTTCCCCACACACGGAAACCCCTTCCGCACACAGTGAAACACCTTCCCCACACACTGAAACACCTTCCCCACACACTGAAACACCTTCCGCACACACTGAAACCCCTTCCACACACACTGAAACACCTTCCCAACACGCTGTAACACCTTCCCCTCACAATGAAACCCCTTCCTCACACACTGAAACCCGTTCCGCACACACTGAAACACCTTCGCCATTCACTGAAACCACATCCCCACACCCAGAAACACCTTCCCCACACACTGAAACCCTTCCCCACACACTGAAACACATTCACACACACTGAAACACATCCCCACACACCATAACACCTTCCCCACACACTGAGAAACCTTCCCCACACACTGAAACACCTTCCCCACACACTGAAACCCCTTCCGCACACATTGAAACCAATCCCCGCACACTGAAACCCATGCCCACACACTGAAACCCATCCCCACAAACTGAAACACCTTTCCCACACACTGAAACCCTTCCCCACACACTGAAACACATCCCCACACACTGAAACACATCCCCGCACACTGAAACCCATCCCCATACAATGAAACCCATCCCCACACACTGAAACACCTTCCCCACCCACTGAAACACATCCCTACACACTGAAACACCTACCCCACAAACTGAAACCCCTTCCCCACACACGAAAACACCTTCGCCACACTCTGAAAACCATTCACCACACACTGAAACACATTCCCCACACATGAAACCCTTCCAAACACACTGAAACACATTACCCACACACTGAAACCCCTTCGCCACACACTGAACGACATCCCCACACACCGAAACCCCTTCCCCACACACTGAAACACCTTCCCCACGCACTGAAACACCATCCCCACACACTGAATCCCCTACTGCACATCGTGAAACCCTTCCCCACACACTGAAACCCCTTCCCCACACACTGAAACACATCCCCACACACTGAAACCCCTTCCCCACACACTGAAACCCCTTCTGCAGACACTGAAACACCTTCCACACACTGAAACCCCTTCCCCACACACTGAAACCCCTTCTGCACACACTGAAACCCCTTCAGCACACACTGAAACACGTTCCCCACACACTGAAACCCCTTCCCCAGACACTGAAACCCTTCCGCACACACTGAAACACCTTCCCCACACTCTGAAACCCCTTCCTCACACAGTGAAACCCTTCCCCACACTCTGAAACCCCTAACCCACACACAGAAACCACATCCCCACACACTGAAACACCTTCCCCACGCACTGAAACCCCTTCCCCACACACTGAAACCACTTCCGCACATACTGAAACACCTTCCCCACACAATGAAACCCCTTCCCCACACACTGAAACCCCTTCCGCACACACTGAAACACCTTCCCCACACACTGAAACCCCTTCCCCACACACTGAGAAACCTTCCCCACACACTGAAACACCTTCCGCACACCGTGAAACCCTTCCCCCCACACTGAAACACATTCCCCACACACTGAAACACATCCCCACACACTGAACCCCCTTCCCCACACACTGAACGACATCCCCACACACCGAAACCTCTTCCCCACACACTGAAACACCTTCCCCACGCACTGAAACACCATCCCCACACACTGAATCCCCTACTGCACATAGTGAAACCCTTCCCCACACACTGAAACCCCTTCCCCACACACTGAAACACATCCCCACACACTGAAACCCCTTCCCCACACACTGAAACCCCTTCTGCAGACACTGAAACACCTTCCACACACTGAAACCCCTTCCCCACACACTGAAACCCCTTCTGCACACACTGAAACCCCTTCAGCACACACTGAAACACGTTCCCCACACACTGAAACCCCTTCCCCACACACTGAAACACCTTCCCCACACACTGAAACCCCTTCCTCACACAGTGAAACCCTTCCCCACACTCTGAAACCCCTAACCCACACACAGAAACCACATCCCCACACACTGAAACACCTTCCCCACGCACTGAAACCCCTTCCCCACACACTAAAACACCTTCCCCACACACTGAAAAACCTTCCCCACACACTGAAACACCTTCCCCACACACTGAAACCCCTTCCGCACACACTGAAACACCTTCCCCACACACTGAAACCCCTTCCCCACACACTGAAACCGTTTCCGCACACCGTGAAGCCCTTCCCCCACACTGAAACACATTCCCCACACACTGAAACACATCCCCACACACTGAAACCCCTTCCCCACACACTGAACCACATCCCCACACACCGAAACCCCTTCCCCACACACTGAAACACCTTCCCCACGCACTGAAACACCATCCCCACACACTGAATCCCCTACTGCACATAGTGAAACCCTTCCCCACGCACTGAAACACCATCCCCACACACTGAATCCCCTACTGCACATAGTGAAACCCTTCCCCACACACTGAAACCCCTTCCCCACACACTGAAACAAATCCCCACACACTGAAACCCCTTCCCCACACACTGAAACCCCTTCCACAGACACTGAAACCCCTTCCCCACACACTGAAACCCCTTCCGCACACACTGAAACCCCTTCAGCACACACTGAAACACGTTCCCCACACACTGATACCCCTTCCCCACACACTGAAACCCCTTCCGCACACACTGAAACACCTTCCCCACACACTGAAACCCCTTCCCCACACACTGAAACCCCTTCCTCACACAGTGAAACCCTTCCCCACACTCTGAAACCCCTACCCCACACACAGAGACCACATCCCCACACACTGAAACACCTTCCCCACACACTGAAACCCCTTCCCCACACACTAAAACACCTTCCCGACACACTGAAAAACCTTCCCCACACACTGAAACACCTTCCCCACACACTGAAACCCCTTCCGCACACATTGAAACCAATCCCCGCACACTGAAACCCATCCCCACACACTGAAACCCATCCCCACAACTGAAACACCTTTCCCACACACTGAAACCCTTCCCCACACACTGAAACACATCCCCACACACTGAAACACATCCCCGCACACTGAAACCCATCCCCATACAATGAAACCCATCCCCACACACTGAAACACATTCCCCAAACACTGAAACCCTGCCCCACACAATGAAACACATCCCCACACACTGAAACACATCCCTACACACTGAAACACCTACCCCACAAACTGAAACCCGTTCCCCACACACTGAAACACCTTCCCCACAAACTGAATCCTCTTCCCCACACACGGAAACCCCTTCCGCACACAGTGAAACACCTTCCCCACACACTGAAACACCTTCCCCACACACTGAAACACCTACCGCACACACTGAAACCCCTTCCACACACACTGAAACACCTTCCCAACACGCTGTA
The DNA here is from genome assembly GCF_036365525.1 of Heterodontus francisci. Classification (NCBI taxonomy): domain Eukaryota; kingdom Metazoa; phylum Chordata; class Chondrichthyes; order Heterodontiformes; family Heterodontidae; genus Heterodontus; species Heterodontus francisci. The sequence goes on from NC_090391.1 coordinate 68,430,140, forward strand.
ACACCTTCCCCTCACAATGAAACCCCTTCCTCACACACTGAAACCCGTTCCGCACACACTGAAACACCTTCGCCATTCACTGAAACCACATCCCCACACCCAGAAACACCTTCCCCACACACTGAAACCCTTCCCCACACACTGAAACACATTCACACACACTGAAACACATCCCCACACACCATAACACCTTCCCCACACACTGAGAAACCTTCCCCACACACTGAAACACCTTCCCCACACACTGAAACCCCTTCCGCACACATTGAAACCAATCCCCGCACACTGAAACCCATGCCCACACACTGAAACCCATCCCCACAAACTGAAACACCTTTCCCACACACTGAAACCCTTCCCCACACACTGAAACACATCCCCACACACTGAAACACATCCCCGCACACTGAAACCCATCCCCATACAATGAAACCCATCCCCACACACTGAAACACCTTCCCCACCCACTGAAACACATCCCTACACACTGAAACACCTACCCCACAAACTGAAACCCCTTCCCCACACACGAAAACACCTTCGCCACACTCTGAAAACCATTCACCACACACTGAAACACATTCCCCACACATGAAACCCTTCCAAACACACTGAAACACATTACCCACACACTGAAACCCCTTCGCCACACACTGAAACCCCTTCCCCACACACTGAAACGCCTTCCGCAAACACTGAAACCCCTTCCGCACACACTGAAACGCCTTCCCCACACAGTGAAAGCCCTTCCCCACACACTGAAACCACTTCTGCAAATACTGAAACACCTTCCCCACACAATGAAACCCCTTCCCCACACACTGAAACCCCTTCCGCACACCGTGAAACCCTTCCCCCCACACTGAAACACATTCCGCACACACTGAAACACATCCCCACACACTGAACCCCCTTCCCCACACACTGAACGACATCCCCACACACCGAAACCCCTTCCCCACACACTGAAACACCTTCCCCACGCACTGAAACACCATCCCCACACACTGAATCCCCTACTGCACATAGTGAAACCCTTCCCCACACACTGAAACCCCTTCCCCACACACTGAAACACATCCCCACACACTGAAACCCCTTCCCCACACACTGAAACCCCTTCTGCAGACACTGAAACACCTTCCACACACTGAAACCCCTTCCCCACACACTGAAACCCCTTCTGCACACACTGAAACCCCTTCAGCACACACTGAAACACGTTCCCCACACACTGAAACCCCTTCCCCACACACTGAAACACCTTCCGCACACACTGAAACACCTTCCCCACACACTGAAACCCCTTCCCCACACACTGAAACCCCTTCCTCACACAGTGAAACCCTTCACCACACTCTGAAACCCCTAACCCACACACAGAAACCACATCCCCACACACTGAAACACCTTCCCCACGCACTGAAACCCCTTCCCCACACACTAAAACACCTTCCCCACACACTGAAAAACCTTCCCCACACACTGAAACACCTTCCCCACACACTGAAACCCCTTCCGCACACACTGAAACCCCTTCCGCACACACTGAAACACCTTCCCCACACACTGAAACCCCTTCCCCACACACTGAAACCCCTTCCGCACACAGTGAAACCCTTCCCCACACTCTGAAACTCCTACCCCACTCACAGAAACCACTTCCTCACACACTGAAACACATCCCCACACACTGAATCCCCTTCCCCAAACACTGAAACCCGTTCCCCACACACTGAAACCCCTTCCCCACACACTGAACCACATCCCCACACACCGAAACCCCTTCCCCACACACTGAAACACCTTCCCCGCGCACTGAAACACCATCCCCACACACTGAATCCCCTACTGCACATAGTGAAACCCTTCCCCACGCACTGAAACACCATCCCCACACACTGAATCCCCTACTGCACATAGTGAAACCCTTCCCCACACACTGAAACCCCTTCCCCACACACTGAAACAAATCCCCACACACTGAAACCCCTTCCCCACACACTGAAACCCCTTCCGCAGACACTGAAACACCTTCCCCACACACTGAAACCCCTTCCCCACACACTGAAACCCCTTCCGCACACACTGAAACCCCTTCAGCACACACTGAAACTCGTTCCCCACACACTGAAACCCCTTCCCCACACACTGAAACCCCTTCCGCACACACTGAAACACCTTCCCCACACACTGAAACCCCTTCCCCACACACTGAAACCCCTTCCTCACACAGTGAAACCCTTCCCCACACTCTGAAACCACTACCCCACACACAGAAACCACATCCCCACACACTGAAACACCTTCACCACACACTTAAACCCCTTCCCCACACACTAAAACACCTTCCCGACACACTGAAAAACCTTCCCCACACACTGAAACACCTTCCCCACACACTGAAAACCCTTTCGCACACATTGAAACCAATCCCCGCACACTGAAACCCATCCCCACACACTGAAACCCATCCCCACAAACTGAAACACCTTTCCCACACACTGAAACCCTTCCCCACACACTGAAACACATCCCCACACACTGAAACACATCCCCGCACACTGAAACCCATCCCCATACAATGAAACCCATCCCCACACACTGAAACACATTCCCCACACACTGAAACCCTGCCCCACACAATGAAACACATCCCCACACACTGAAACACATCCCTACACACTGAAACACCTACCCCACAAACTGAAACCCGTTCCCCACACACTGAAACACCTTCCCCACAAACTGAATCCTCTTCCCCACACACTGAAACCCCTTCCGCACACAGTGAAACACCTTCCCCACACACTGAAACCCCTTCCCCACACACTGAAACACCTTCTGCACACACTGAAACCCCTTCCACACACACTGAAACACCTTCCCAACACGCTGAAACACCTTCCCCTCACAATGAAACCCCTTCCTCACACACTGAAACCCGTTCCGCACACACTGAAACACCTTCGCCATTCACTGAAACCACATCCCCACAAACAGAAACACCTTCCCCACACACTGAAACCCTTCCCCACACACTGAAACACATTCACACACACTGAAACACATCCCCACACACCGAAACACCTTCCCCACACACTGAAACCCCTTCCCCATACACTAAAACACCTTCCCCACACACTGAGAAACCTTCCCCACACACTGAAACACCTTCCCCACACACTGAAACCCCTTCCGCACACATTGAAACCAATCCCCGCACACTGAAACCCATCCCCATACACTGAAACCCATCCCCACAAACTGAAACACCTTTCCCACACACTGAAACCCTTCCCCACACGCTGAAACACATCCCCACACACTGAAACACATCCCCGCACACTGAAACCCATCCCCATACAATGAAACCCATCCCCACACACTGAAACACCTTCCCCACACACTGCAACCCTGCCCCACACAATGAAACACATCCCCACACACTGAAACACATCCCTACACACTGAAACACCTACCCCACAAACTGAAACCCCTTCCCCACACACTAAAACACCTTCGCCACACTCTGAAAACCATTCACCACACACTGAAACACATTCCCCACACATGAAACCCTTCCAAACACACTGAAACACATTACCCACACACTGAAACCCCTTCCCCACACACTGAAACCCCTTCCCCACACACTGAAACGCCTTCCGCACCCACTGAAACCCCTTCTGCACACACTGAAACACCTTCCCCACACACTGAAAGCCCTTCCCCACACACTGAAACCACTTCCGCACATACTGAAACACCTTCCCCACACAATGAAACCCCTTCCCCACACACTGAAACCCCTTCCGCACACCGTGAAACCCTTCCCCCCACACTGAAACACATTCCCCACACACTGAAACACATCCCCACACTCTGAACCCCCTTCCCCACACACTGAACGACATCCCCACACACTGAAACCCCTTCCCCACACACTGAAACACCTTCCCCACGCACTGAAACACCATCCCCACACACTGAATCCCCTACTGCACATAGTGAAACCCTTCCCCACACACTGAAACCCCTTCCCCACACACTGAAACACATCCCCACACACTGAAACCCCTTCCCCACACACTGAAACCCCTTCCGCAGACACTGAAACACCTTCCACACACTGAAACCCCTTCCCCACACACTGAAACCCCTTCCGCACACACTGAAACCCCTTCAGCACACACTGAAACACGTTCCCCACACACTGAAACCCCTTCCCCACACACTGAAACCCCTTCCGCACACACTGAAACACCTTCCCCACACACTGAAACCCCTTCCCCACACACTGAAACCCCTTCCTCACGCAGTGGAACCCTTCCCCACACTCTGAAACCCCTAACCCACACACAGAAACCACATCCCCACACACTGAAACACCTTCCCCACGCACTGAAATCCCTTCCCCACACACTGAAACACCTTCCCCACACACTGAAACCCCTTCCGCACACATTGAAACTAATCCCCGCACACTGAAACCCATCCCCACAAACTGAAACACCTTTCCCACACACTGAAACCCTTCCCCACACACTGAAACACATCCCCACACACTGAAACACATCCCCACACACTGAAACCCATCCCCACAAACTGAAACACCTTTCCCACACACTGAAACCCTTCCCCACACACTGAAACACATCCCCACACACTGAAACACATCCCCACACACTGAAACCCTGCCCCACAAACTGAAACCCCTTCCCCACACACTAAAACAACTTCGCCACACTCTGAAAACCATTCACCACACACTGAAACACATTCCCCACACATTAAACCATTCCAAACACACTGAAACACATCCCCACACACTGAAACCCCTTCCCCACACACTGAAACCCCTTCCCCACACACTGAAACGCCTTCCACACCCACTGAAACCCCTTCCGCACACACGGAAACACCGTCCCCACACACTGAAACCACTTCCGCACATACTGAAACACCTTCCCCACACAATGAAACCGCTTCCCCACACACTGAAACCCCTTCCGCACACAGTGAAACACTTCCCCCCACACTGAAACACATTCCCCACACACTGAAACACATCCCCACACACTGAAACCCCTTCCCCACACACTGAACCACATCCCCACACACCGAAACCCCTTCCCCACACACTGAAACACCTTCCCCACGCACTGAAACACCATCCCCACACACTGAATCCCATACTGCACATAGTGAAACCCTTCCCCACACACTGAAACCCCTTCCCCATACACTGAAACACATCCCCACACACTGAAACCCCTTCCCCACACACTGAAACCCCTTCCGCTCACACTGAAACACCTTCCCCACACACTGAAACCCTTCCCCACACTCTGAAACCACTACCCCACACACAGAAACCACTTCCTCACACACTGAAACACATCCCCACACACTGAATCCCCTTCCCCAAACACTGAAACCCGTTCCCCACACACTGAAAACCCTTCCCCACATACTGAAACCCTTCCCCACACTCTGAAACCCCTTCCCCACTCACTGAAACCCCTTCCCCACACACTGAAACACCCTTCCCCACGCACTGAAACACCTTTCCCACACACAGAAACACCATCCCACCACACTGAAACCCCTTCTGCAAACACTGAAACACCTTCCCCACGCACTGAAACACCATCCCCACACACTGAATCCCCTACTGCACATAGTGAAACCCTTCCCCACGCACTGAAACACCATCCCCACACACTGAATCCCCTACTGCACATAGTGAAACCCTTCCCCACACACTGAAACCCCTTCCCCACACACTGAAACAAATCCCCACACACTGAAACCCCTTCCCCACACACTGAAACCCCTTCCGCAGACACTGAAACACCTTCCCCACACACTGAAACCCCTTCCCCACACACTGAGACCCCTTCCGCACACACTGAAACCCCTTCCCCACACTCTGAAACCCCTTCCGCACACACTGAAACACCTTCCCCACACACTGAAACCCCTTCCCCACACACTGAAACCCCTTCCTCACACAGTGAAACCCTTCCCCACACTCTGAAACCCCTACCACACACACAGAAACCACATCCCCAAACACTGAAACACCTTCCCCACACACTGAAACCCCTGCCCCACACACTAAAACACCTTCCCGACACACTGAAAAACCTTCCCCACACACTGAAACACCTTCCCCACACACTGAAACCCCTTCCGCACACATTGAAACCAATCCCCGCACACTGAAACCCATCCCCACACACTGAAACCCATCCCCACAAACTGAAACACCTTTCCCACACACTGAAACCCTTCCCCACACAATGAAACACATCCCCACACACTGAAACACATCCCCGCACACGGAAACCCATCCCCATACAATGAAACCCATCCCCACACACTGAAACACATTCCCCACACACTGAAACCCTGCCCCACACAATGAAACACATCCCCACACACTGAAACACATCACTACACACTGAAACACCGACCCCACAAACTGAAACCCGTTCCCCACACACTGAAACAACTTCCCCACAAACTGAATCCTCTTCCCCACACACTGAAACCCCTTCCGCACACAGTGAAACACCTTCCCCACACACTGAAACCCCTTCCCCACACACTGAAACACCTTCCGCACACACTGAAACCCCTTCCACACACACTGAAACACCTTCCCAACACACTGAAACACCTTCCCCTCACAATGAAACCTCTTCCTCACACACTGAAACCCGTTCCGCACACACTGAAACACCTTCGCCATTCACTGAAACCACATCCCCACACACAGAAACACCTTCCCCACACACGGAAACCCTTCCCCACACACTGAAATACATTCACACACACTGAAACACATCCCCTTCACACCGAAACACCTTCCCCACACACTGAAACCCCTTCCCCACAAACTAAAACACCTTCCCCACACACTGAGAAACCTTCCCCACACACTGAAACACCTTCCCCACACGCTGAAACCCCTTCCGCACACATTGAAACCAATCCCCGCACACTGAAACCCATCCCCACAAACTGAAACACCTTTCCCACACACTGAAACCCTTCCCCACACACTGAAACACATCCCCACACACTGAAACACATCCCCGCACACTGAAACCCATCCCCATACAATGAAACCCATCCCCACACACTGAAACACCTTCCCCACACACTGAAACCCTGCCCCACACAATGAAACACATCCCCACACACTGAAACACATCCCTACACACTGAAACACCTACCCCACAAACTGAAACCCCTTCCCCACACACTAAAACACCTTCGCCACACTCTGAAAACCATTCACCACACACTGAAACACATTCCCCACACATGAAACCCTTCCAAACACACTGAAACACATTACCCACACACTGAAACCCCTTCCCCACACACTGAAACCCCTTCCCCACACACTGAAACGCCTTCCGCACCCACTGAAACCCCTTCCGCACACACTGAAACACCTTCCCCACACACTGAAAACCCTTCCCCACACACTGAAACCACTTCCGCACATACTGAAACACCTTCCCCACACAATGAAACCCCTTCCCCACACACTGAAACCCCTTCCGCACACAGTGAAACCCTTCCCCCCACACTGAAACACATTCCCCACACACTGAAACACATCCCCACACACTGAACCCCCTTCCCCACACACTGATGGACATCCCCACACACCGAAACCCCTTCCCCACACACTGAAACACCTTCCCCACGCACTGAAACACCATCCCCACACACTGAATCCCCTACTGCACATAGTGAAACTGTTCCCCACACACTGAAACCCCTTCCCCACACACTGAAACACATCCCCACACACTGAAACCCCTTCCCCACACACTGAAACCCCTTCCGCAGACACTGAAACACCTTCCACACACTGAAACCCCTTCCCCACACACTGAAACCCCTTCTGCACACACTGAAACCCCTTCAGCACACACTGAAACACGTTCCCCACACACTGAAACCCCTTCCCCACACACTGAAACACATCCCCACACACTGAAACACATCCCCACACACTGAAACCCATCCCCACAAACTGAAACACCTTTCCCGCACACTGAAACCCTTCCCCACACACTGAAACACATCCCCACACACTGAAACACAGCCCCACACAATGAAACCCTGCCCCACAAACTGAAACCCCTTCCCCACACACTAAAACACCTTCGCCACACTCTGAAAACCATTCACCACACACTGAAACACATTCCCCACACATTAAACCCTTCCAAACACACTGAAACACATTCCCCACACACTGAAACCCCTTCCCCACACACTGAAACGCCTTCCACACCCACTGAAAGCCCTTCCGCACACACTGAAACACCGTCCCCACACACTGAAACCACTTCCGCACATACTGAAACACCTTCCCCACACAATGAAACCCCTTCCCCACACACTGAAACCCCTTCCGCACACAGTGAAACCCTTCCCCCCACACTGAAACACATTCCCCACACACTGAAACACATCCCCACACACTGAAACCCCTTCCCCACACACTGAAGCACATCCCCACACACCGAAACCCCTTCCCCACACACTGAAACACCTTCCCCACGCACTGAAACACCATCCCCACACACTGAATCCCATACTGCACATAGTGAAACCCTTCCCCACACACTGAAACCCCTTCCCCACACACTGAAACACATCCCCACACACTGAAACCCCTTCCCCACACACTGAAACCCCTTCCGCACACACTGAAACACCTTCCCCACACACTGAAACCCTTCCCCACACTCTGAAACCCCTACCCCACACACAGAAACCACTTCCTCACACACTGAAACACATCCCCACACACTGAATCCCCTTCCCCAAACACTGAAACCCGTTCCCCACACACTGAAAACCCTTCCCCACACACTGAAACCCTTCCCCACACTCTGAAACCCCTTCCCCACTCACTGAAACCCCTTCCCCACACACTGAAACACCCTTCCCCACGCACTGAAACACCTTTCCCACACACAGAAACACCATCCCACCACACTGAAACCCCTTCTGCACACACTGAAACACCTTTCCCACACACTGAAACCCTTCCCCACACACTGAAACACATCCCCACACACTGAAACACAGCCCCACACAATGAAACCCTGCCCCACAAACTGAAACCCCTTCCCCACACACTAAAACACCTTCGCCACACTCTGAAAACCATTCACCACACACTGAAACACATTCCCCACACATTAAACCCTTCCAAACACACTGAAACACATTCCCCACACACTGAAACCCCTTCCCCACACACTGAAACGCCTTCCACACCCACTGAAAGCCCTTCCGCACACACTGAAACACCGTCCCCACACACTGAAACCACTTCCGCACATACTGAAACACCTTCCCCACACAATGAAACCCCTTCCCCACACACTGAAACCCCTTCCGCACACAGTGAAACCCTTCCCCCCACACTGAAACACATTCCCCACACACTGAAACACATCCCCACACACTGAAATCCCTTCCCCACACACTGAACCACATCCCCACACACCGAAACCCCTTCCCCACACACTGAAACACCTTCCCCACGCACTGCAACACCATCCCCACACACTGAATCCCATACTGCACATAGTGAAACCCTTCCCCACACACTGAAACCCCTTCCCCACACACTGAAACACATCCCCACACACTGAAACCCCTTCCCCACACACTGAAACCCCTTCCGCACACACTGAAACACCTTCCCCACACACTGAAACCCTTCCCCACACTCTGAAACCCCTACCCCACACACAGAAACCACTTCCTCACACACTGAAACACATCCCCACACACTGAATCCCCTTCCCCAAACACTGAAACCCGTTCCCCACACACTGAAAACCCTTCCCCACACACTGAAACCCTTCCCCACACTCTGAAACCCCTTCCCCACTCACTGAAACCCCTTCCCCACACACTGAAACACCCTTCCCCACGCACTGAAACACCTTTCCCACACACAGAAACACCATCCCACCACACTGAAACCCCTTCTGCACACACTGAAACACCTTCCCCACGCACTGAAACACCATCCCCACACACTGAATCCCCTACTGCACATAGTGAAACCCTTCCCCACGCACTGAAACACCATCCCCACACACTGAATCCCCTACTGCACATAGTGAAACCCTTCCCCACACACTGAAACCCCTTCCCCACACACTGAAACAAATCCCCACACACTGAAACCCCTTCCCCACACACTGAAACCCCTTCCGCAGACACTGAAACACCTTCCCCACACACTGAAACCCCTTCCCCACACACTGAAACCCCTTCCGCACACTCTGAAACCCCTTCAGCACACACTGAAACACGTTCCCCACACACTGAAACCCCTTCCCCACACACTGAAACCCCTTCCGCACACACTGAAACACCTTCCCCACACACTGAAACCCCTTCCCCACACACTGAAACACCTTCCTCACACACAGAAACCACATCCCCAAACACTGAAACACCTTCCCCACACACTGAAACCCCTTCCGCACACACTGAAACCCCTTCCGCAGACACTGAAACACCTTCCCCACACACTGAAACCCCTTCCCCACACACTGAAACCCCTTCCGCACACACTGAAACCCCTTCAGCACACAATAAAACACCTTCCCGACACACTGAAAAACCTTCCCCACAAACTGAAACACCTTCCCCACACACTGAAACCCCTTCCGCACACATTGAAACCAATCCCCGCACACTGAAACCCATCCCCACACACTGAAACCCATCTGAAACACCTTCCACACACTGAAACCCCTTCCCCACACACTGAAACCACTTCCGCACAGACTGAAACACCTTCCCCACACAATGAAACCCCTTCCCCACACACTGAAACCCCTTCCGCACACCGTGAAACCCTTCCCCCCACACTGATACACATTCCCCACACACTGAAACACATCCCCACACACTGAACCCCCTTCCCCACACACTGAAACCCCTTCTGCACACACTGAAACACCTTCCCCACGCACTGAAACACCATCCCCACACACTGAATCCCCTACTGCACATAGTGAAACCCTTCCCCACGCACTGAAACACCATCCCCACACACTGAATCCCCTACTGCACATAGTGAAACCCTTCCCCACACACTGAAACCCCTTCCCCACACACTGAAACAAATCCCCACACACTGAAACCCCTTCCCCACACACTGAAACACCTTCCGCAGACACTGAAACACCTTCCCCACACACTGAAACCCCTTCCCCACACACTGAAACCACTTCCGCACATACTGAAACACCTTCCCCACACAATGAAACCCCTTCCCCACACACTGAAACCCCTTCCGCACACCGTGAAACCCTTCCCCCCACACTGAAACACCCTTCCCCACGCACTGAAACACCTTTCCCACACACAGAAACACCATCCCACCACACTGAAACCCCTTCTGCACACACTGAAACACCTTCCCCACGCACTGAAACACCATCCCCACACACTGAATCCCCTACTGCACATAGTGAAACCCTTCCCCACGCACTGAAACACCATCCCCACACACTGAATCCCCTACTGCACATAGTGAAACCCTTCCCCACACACTGAAACCCCTTCCCCACACACTGAAACAAATCCCCACACACTGAAACCCCTTCCCCACACACTGAAACCCCTTCCGCAGACACTGAAACACCTTCCCCACACACTGAAACCCCTTCCCCACACACTGAAACCCCTTCCGCACACACTGAAACCCCTTCAGCACACACTGAAACACGTTCCCCACACACTGAAACCCCTTCCCCACACACTGAAACCCCTTCCGCACACACTGAAACACCTTCCCCACACACTGAAACCCCTTCCCCACACACTGAAACCCCTTCCTCACACACAGAAACCACATCCCCAAACACTGAAACACCTTCCCCACACACTGAAACCCCTTCCGCACACACTGAAACCCCTTCCGCAGACACTGAAACACCTTCCCCACACACTGAAACCCCTTCCCCACACACTGAAACCCCTTCCGCACACACTGAAACCCCTTCAGCACACACTAAAACACCTTCCCGACACACTGAAAAACCTTCCCCACACACTGAAACACCTTCCCCACACACTGAAACCCCTTCCGCACACATTGAAACCAATCCCCGCACACTGAAACCCATCCCCACACACTGAAACCCATCTGAAACACCTTCCACACACTGAAACCCCTTCCCCACACACTGAAACCCCTTCCGCACACACTGAAAACCCTTCAGCACACACTGAAACACGTTCCCCACACACTGAAACCCCTTCCCCACACACTGAAACCCCTTCCGCACACACTGAAACACCTTCCCCACACACTGAAACCCCTTCCCCACACACTGAAACCCCTTCCTCACACAGTGAAACCCTTCCCCACACTCTGAAACCCCTAACCCACACACAGAAACCACATCCCCACACACTGAAACACCTTCCCCACGCACTGAAACCCCTTCCCCACACACTAAAACACCTTCCCCACACACTGAAAAACCTTCCCCACACACTGAAACACCTTCCCCACACACTGAAACCCCTTCCGCACACATTGAAACCAATCCCCGAACACTGAAACCCATCCCCACACACTGAAACCCATCCCCACAAACTGAAACACCTTTCCCACACACTGAAACCTTTCCCCACACACTGAAACACATCCCCACACACTGAAACCCTGCCCCACAAACTGAAACCCCTTCCCCATACACTAAAACATCTTCGCCACACTCTGAAAACCATTCACCACACACTGAAACACATTCCCCACACATTAAACCCTTCCAAACACACTGAAACACATTCCCCACACACTGAAACCCCTTCCCCACACACTGAAACCCCTTCCCCACACACTGAAACGCCTTCCGCACCCACTGAAACCCCTTCCGCACACACTGAAACACCTTCCCCACACACTGAAACCACTTCCGCACATACTGAAACACCTTCCCCACACAATGAAACCCCTTCCCCACACACTGAAACCCCTTCCGCACACAGTGAAACCCTTCCCCCCACACTGAAACACATTCCCCACACACTGAAACACATCCCCACACAGTGAAACCCCTTCCCCACACACTGAACCACATCCCCACACACCGAAACCCCTTCCCCACACACTGAAACACCTTCCCCACGCACTGAAACACCATCCCCACACACTGAATCCCATACTGCACATAGTGAAACCCTTCCCCACACACTGAAACCCCTTCCCCACACACTGAAACACATCCCCACACACTGAAACCCCTTCCCCACACACTGAAACTCCTTCCGCACACACTGAAACACCTTCCCCACAAACTGAAACCCCTTCCCCACACACTGAAACCCCTTCCGCACACAGTGAAACCCTTCCCCACACTCTGAAACCGCTACCCCACACAGAAACCACTTCCTCACACACTGAAACACATCCCCACACACTGAATCCCCTTCCCCAAACACTGAAACCCGTTCCCCACACACTGAAAACCCTTCCCCACACACTGAAACCCTTCCCCACACTCTGAAACCCCTTCCCCACTCACTGAAACCCCTTCCCCACACACTGAAACACCCTTCCCCACGCACTGAAACACCTTTCCCACACACAGAAACACCATCCCACCACACTGAAACCCCTTCTGCACACACTGAAACACCTTCCCCACACACTGAAACCCTTCCCCACAAACTGAAACCCCTTCCGCACACACTGAAACCCTTCCCCACACACTGAAACCCCTTCCCCACACACGGAAACCCCGTCCCCACACACTGTAACCATTCCCCACTCACTGAATCCCCTTCCCCACACACTGAAACCACTTCCCCACACACTGAAACCCTTGCCCACATACTGAAACCCTTCCCCACACACCGAAACCCCTTCCCCACACACTGAAACTCTTCCCCACACACTGAAACCCTTCCCCACAAACTGAAACACCTTCCCCACATACTAAACCCACTTCCCCACACACTGAAACACATTCCCCACACACTGAAACCCCTTCAACACACAGTTAAACCCTTCCCCACACACTGAAGCCCCCTCCCCACACACTGAAATCCCTTCCCCACACACTGAAACACATCCCCACACACTGAAACCCCTTCCACACACACTGAAACCCTTCCCCACACACTGAAACCCCTTCCCCACGCACTGAAACCCCTTCCCCACAAACTGAAACCCTTCCCCACACACTGAAACCCTACCCCACACACTGAAACCCCTTCCCCACATAGTGAAACCATTTCCACACACACTGAAACACCTACCCCACACACTGAAACCCCGTCCGCACACAGTTAAACAATACCCCACACATTGAAAACCCTTCCCCACAAACTGAAACCCCTTCCCTCCACACAGCATCCCCTTCCGCACACAATGAAACCCCTTCCCCACACAATGAAACACCCTCCCCACAAACTGAATCCCCTCCCCCACACTCTGAAACCGCTTCTGCACGCAATGATACACCTTCCCCACACACTGAAGCCCCTTCCCCACACACTGAAACACCTTCCGTACACACTGAAACCCCTTCCGCACACACTGAAAGACCTTTCCAACACACTGAAACACCTTCCCCACACACAGAAACCCCTTCCTCACACGCTGAAACTCCTTCCGCACACACTGAAACAACTTCCCCAAACACTGAAACCACATCCCCACACACTGAAAACCCTTCCGCACACAGTGAAACCCTTCCCCACACACTGAAACCCCTTCCCCACACACTGAAACCCCTTCCCCACACACTGAAACCCCTTCCCCACACACTGAAACACATCCCCACACACTGAAACCCCTACCCAACACACCGAAACACATCCCCACACACTGAAACCCCTTCCGCACACACTGAAACACCTTCCCCACACACTGAAACACTTCCCCACACACGGAAACCCCTTCCACACAAACTGAAACCCCTTCCGCACACACTGAAACACCTTCCCCACACACTGAAACCCCTTCCCCACTCTCTGAAAACACTTCACCACACACTGAAACCCCTTCCGCACACACTGAAACACCTTCCCCGCACACTGAAACACCTTCCCCACACACTGAAACCCCTTCCGCACACAGTGAAACCCCTTCCCCACACACTGAAACCCCTTCCCCACACACTGAAAAACATGCCCACACACTGAAACAACTTACCCACACACTGAAACCCCTTCCGCACACACTGAATCCACTCCCCACACACTGAAACCCATCCCCATACACTGAAACCCATCCCAACACACTGAAACACCATCCCCACACACTGGAACCCTTCCCCACACAATGAAACACATCCCCACACACTGAAACACCTCCCCCACAAACTGAAACCCCTTCGCAACACACTGAAACCCCTTCCCCACACACTGAAACCCCTTCACCACACACTGAAACCCCTTCGGCACACAATGAAACGCATCCATACAAAATAAAACCCATCCCCACACACGGAAATCTCTTCCCCAAACACTGAAACACTTCCCCACACACTGAAATACCTTCCCCACACACTAAAACCCCTTCCGCATGCACTGAAACCTATCCCCACACACTGTAACCCATCCCCACACACTGAAACCCCTTTTGCAGACACTGAAACACCTTCCCCACACACTGAAACCCCTTCCCCACAAACTGAAACCCCTTCTGCACACACTGAAACCCCTTCAGCACACACTGAAACACGTTCCCCACAGACTGAAACCCCTTCCCCACACACTGAAACCCCTTCCGCACACAATGAAACAACTTCCCCACAGACTGAAACCCCTTCTCCACACACTGAAACACCTTCCGCACACATTGAAACCCTTCCCCACACTCTGAAACACCTCCCTCACACTCTGAGACCCCTTCCCCACTCACTGAAACACCTTCCCCACACACTGAAACCCTTACCCACACTCTGAAACCCCTTCCCCACACACTAAAACATCTTCCCCACACACTGAAATCCCTTCCCCACACACTGAAACCCTTCCCCACACACTGAAACACCTTCCCCACAAACTGAAACCCCTTCCGCACACACTGAAACCCATCCCCACACACTGATACACCTTCCACACAAACTGAAACCCCTTCCGCACACACTGAAACCCATCCCGACACACTGAAACCCATCCCCACACACTGAAACCCCTTCCCCACACACGGAAACCCCATCCCCACACACTGAAACACATCCCCACACACAGAAACACCTTCCCCACACACTGAACCCCTTCCGCACACACTCAAAACCATCCCCACACACTGAAACCCATCCCTACACACTGAAACCCATCCTCACACACTAAAACACCTTCCCCACACACTGAAACCCCTTCCGCACACACTGACACACCTTCCCCAAAAACTGAAACACCTTCCCCACACACTGACACCCATCCCCACACACTGAAACCCTTCCCCACACACTGAAACCCCATCCCCACACACGGAAACCCCGTCCCCACACACTGTAACCATTCCCCACACACTGAAACCCCTTCCCCACGCACTGAAACCACTTCCCCACACACTGAAACCCTTGCCCACATACTGAAACCCTTCCCCACACACCGAAACCCCTTCCCCACACACTGAAACCCTTCCCCACACACTGAAACCCTTCCCCACAAACTGAAACACCTTCCCCACATCCTAAAACCACTTCCCCACACACTGAAACACATTCCCCACACACTGAAACCCCTTCCGCACACAGTTAAACCCTTCCCCACACACTGAAACCCCCTCCCCACACACTGAAATCCCTTCCCCACACACTGAAACACATCCCCACACACTGAAACCCCTTCCACACACACTGAAACCCTTCCCCACACACTGAAACCCCTTCCCCACGCACTGAAACCCCTCCCCACAAACTGAAACCCTTCCCCACACACTGAAACCCTTCCCCACACACTGAAACCCCTTCCCCACATAGTGAAACCATTTCCACACACACTGAAACACCTACCCCACACACTGAAACCCCGTCCGCACACAGTTAAACAATACCCCACACATTGAAAACCCTTCCCCACAAACTGAAACCCCTTCCCTACACACAGCATCCCCCTCCGCACACAATGAAACCCCTTCCCCACACAATGAAACACCTTCCCCACAAACTGAATCCGCTCCCCCACACTCTGAAATCGCTTCTGCACGCAATGATACACCTTCCCCACACACTGAAACCCCTTTCCCACACACTGAAACACCTTCCGTACACACTGAAACCCCTTCCGCACACACTGAAAGACCTTTCCAACACACTGAAACACCTTCCCCACACACAGAAACCCCTTCCTCACACACTGAAACTCCTTCCGCACACACTGAAACACCTTCCCCACACAGTGAAACCACATCCCCACACACTGAAAACCCTTCCGCACACAGTGAAACCCTTCCCCACACACTGAAACCCCTTCCCCACACACTGAAACACTTCCCCACACACTGAAACCCCTTCCCCACACACTGAAACACATCCCCACACACTGAAATCCCTACCCAACACACCGAAACACATCCCCACACACTGAAACCCCTTCCGCACACACTGAAGCACCTTCCCCACACACTGAAACTCTTCCCCACACACAGAAACCCCTTCCACACAAACTGAAACCCCTTCCGCACACACTGAAACACCTTCCCCACACACTGAAACCCCTTCCCCACTCTCTGAAATCCCTTCACCACACACTGAAACCCCTTACGCACACACTGAAACACCTTCCCCACACACTGAAACACCTTCCCCACACACTGAAACCCCTTCCGCACACAGTGAAACCACTTCCCCACACACTGAAACCCCTTCCCCACACACTGAAAATCATGCCCACACACTGAAACAACTTCGCCACACACTGAAACCCCTTCCGCACACACTGAATCCCATCCCCACACACTGAAACCCATCCCCATACACTGAAACCCATCCCCACACACTGAAACACCATCCCCATACACTGGAACCCTTCCCCACACAATGAAACACATCCCCACACACTGAAACACCTCCCCCACAAACTGAAACCCCTTCGCAACACACTGAAACCCCTTCCCCACACACTGAAACCCCTTCCCCACACACTGAAACCCCTTTGGCACACAATGAAACCCATCCATACAAAATAAAACCCATCCCCACACACTGAAATCTCTTCCCCAAACACTGAAACACTTCCCCACACACTGAAATACCTTCCCCACACACTAAAACCCCTTCCGCACGCACTGAAACCTATCCCCGCACACTGAAACCCATCCCCGCACACTGAAACCCCTTCCGCAGACACTGAAACACCTTCCCCACACACTGAAACCCCTTCAGCACACACTGAAACACATTCCCCACAGACTGAAACCCCTTCCCCACACACTGAAACCCCTTCCGCACACAATGAAACAACTTCCCAACAGACTGAAACCCCTTCTCCACACACTGAAACACCTTCCGCACACTTTGAAACCCTTCCCTACACTCTGAAACACCTTCCCCACACTCTGAAACCCCTTCCCCACTCACTGAAACACCTTCCCCACACACTGAAACCCTTACCCACACTCTGAAACCCCTTCCCCACACACTAAAACATCTTCCCCACACACTGAAACCCCTTCCCCACACACTGAAACCCTTCCCCACACACTGAAACACCTTCCCCACAAACTGAAACCCCTTCCGCACACACTGAAACCCATCCCCACACACTGAAACACCTTCCACACAAACTGAAACCCCTTCCGCACACACTGAAACCCATCCCCACACACTGAAACCCATCCCCACACACTGAAACCCCTTCCCCACACACGGAAACCCCATCCCCACACACTGAAACACATCCCCACACACAGAAACACCTTCCCCACACACTGAAACCCCTTCCGCACACACTGAAACCCATCCCCACACACTGAAACCCATCCCAACACACTGAAACCCATCCTCACACTCTGAAACACCTTCCCCACACAGTGAAGAACATCCCCACACTCTGAAACACCTTCCCCACACACCGAAACCCCTTCCGCACACAATGAAACAACTTCCCCACAGACTGAAACCCCTTCTCCACACACTGAAACACCTTCCGCACACATTGAAACCCTTCCCCACACTCTGAAACACCTTCCTCACACTCTGAGACCCCTTCCCCACTCACTGAAACACCTTCCCCACACACTGAAACCCTTACCCACACTCTGAAACCCCTTCCCCACACACTAAAACATCTTCCCCACACACTGAAACCCCTTCCCCACACACTGAAACCCTTCCCCACACACTGAAACACCTTCCCCACAAACTGAAACCCCTTCCGCACACACTGAAACCCATCCCCACACACTGATACACCTTCCACACAAACTGAAACCCCTTCCGCACACACTGAAACCCATCCCGACACACTGAAACCCATCCCCACACACTGAAACCCCTTCCCCACACACGGAAACCCCATCCCCACACACTGAAACACATCCCCACACACAGAAACACCTTCCCCACACACTGAACCCCTTCCGCACACACTCAAACCCATCCCCACACACTGAAACCCATCCCTACACACTGAAACCCATCCTCACACACTAAAACACCTTCCCCACACACTGAAACCCCTTCCGCACACACTGACACACCTTCCCCAAAAACTGAAACACCTTCCCCACACACTGACACCCATCCCCACACACTGAAACCCTTCCCCACACACTGAAACCCCTTCCCCACACACGGAAACCCCGTCCCCACACACTGTAACCATTCCCCACACACTGAAACCCCTTCCCCACGCACTGAAACCACTTCCCCACACACTGAAACCCTTGCCCACATACTGAAACCCTTCCCCACACACCGAAACCCCTTCCCCACACACTGAAACCCTTCCCCACACACTGAAACCCTTCCCCACAAACTGAAACACCTTCCCCACATCCTAAAACCACTTCCCCACACCCTGAAACACATTCCCCACACACTGAAACCCCTTCCGCACACAGTTAAACCCTTCCCCACACACTGAAACCCCCTCCCCACACACTGAAATCCCTTCCCCACACACTGAAACACATCCCCACACACTGAAACCCCTTCCACACACACTGAAACCCTTCCCCACACACTGAAACCCCTTCCCCACGCACTGAAACCCCTTCCCCACAAACTGAAACCCTTCCCCACACACTGAAACCCTTCCCCACACACTGAAACCCCTTCCCCACATAGTGAAACCATTTCCACACACACTGAAACACCTACCCCACACACTGAAACCCCGTCCGCACACAGTTAAACAATACCCCACACATTGAAAACCCTTCCCCACAAACTGAAACCCCTTCCCTACACACAGCATCCCCCTCCGCACACAATGAAACCCCTTCCCCACACAATGAAACACCTTCCCCACAAACTGAATCCGCTCCCCCACACTCTGAAATCGCTTCTGCACGCAATGATACACCTTCCCCACACACTGAAACCCCTTTCCCACACACTGAAACACCTTCCGTACACACTGAAACCCCTTCCGCACACACTGAAAGACCTTTCCAACACACTGAAACACCTTCCCCACACACAGAAACCCCTTCCTCACACACTGAAACTCCTTCCGCACACACTGAAACACCTTCCCCACACAGTGAAACCACATCCCCACACACTGAAAACCCTTCCGCACACAGTGAAACCCTTCCCCACACACTGAAACCCCTTCCCCACACACTGAAACACTTCCCCACACACTGAAACCCCTTCCCCACACACTGAAACACATCCCCACACACTGAAATCCCTACCCAACACACCGAAACACATCCCCACACACTGAAACCCCTTCCGCACACACTGAAACACCTTCCCCACACACTGAAACTCTTCCCCACACACAGAAACCCCTTCCACACAAACTGAAACCCCTTCCGCACACACTGAAACACCTTCCCCACACACTGAAACCCCTTCCCCACTCTCTGAAATCCCTTCACCACACACTGAAACCCCTTACGCACACACTGAAACACCTTCCCCACACACTGAAACACCTTCCCCACACACTGAAACCCCTTCCGCACACAGTGAAACCACTTCCCCACACACTGAAACCCCTTCCCCACACACTGAAAATCATGCCCACACACTGAAACAACTTCGCCACACACTGAAACCCCTTCCGCACACACTGAATCCCATCCCCACACACTGAAACCCATCCCCATACACTGAAACCCATCCCCACACACTGAAACACCATCCCCATACACTGGAACCCTTCCCCACACAATGAAACACATCCCCACACACTGAAACACCTCCCCCACAAACTGAAACCCCTTCGCAACACACTGAAACCCCTTCCCCACACACTGAAACCCCTTCCCCACACACTGAAACCCCTTTGGCACACAATGAAACCCATCCATACAAAATAAAACCCATCCCCACACACTGAAATCTCTTCCCCAAACACTGAAACACTTCCCCACACACTGAAATACCTTCCCCACACACTAAAACCCCTTCCGCACGCACTGAAACCTATCCCCGCACACTGAAACCCATCCCCGCACACTGAAACCCCTTCCGCAGACACTGAAACACCTTCCCCACACACTGAAACCCCTTCAGCACACACTGAAACACATTCCCCACAGACTGAAACCCCTTCCCCACACACTGAAACCCCTTCCGCACACAATGAAACAACTTCCCAACAGACTGAAACCCCTTCTCCACACACTGAAACACATTCCCCACACTCTGAAACCCCTTCCCCACTCACTGAAACACCTTCCCCACACACTGAAACCCTTACCCACACTCTGAAACCCCTTCCCCACACACTAAAACATCTTCCCCACACACTGAAACCCCTTCCCCACACACTGAAACCCTTCCCCACACACTGAAACACCTTCCCCACAAACTGAAACCCCTTCCGCACACACTGAAACCCATCCCCACACACTGAAACACCTTCCACACAAACTGAAACCCCTTCCGCACACACTGAAACCCATCCCCACACACTGAAACCCATCCCCACACACTGAAACCCCTTCCCCACACACGGAAACCCCATCCCCACACACTGAAACACATCCCCACACACAGAAACACCTTCCCCACACACTGAAACCCCTTCCGCACACACTGAAACCCATCCCCACACACTGAAACCCATCCCAACACACTGAAACCCATCCTCACACTCTGAAACACCTTCCCCACACAGTGAAGAACATCCCCACACTCTGAAACACCTTCCCCACACACCGAAACCCCTTCCGCACACACTGACACACCTTCCCCAATAACTGAAACACCTTCCCCACACACTGACACCCATCCCCACACACTGAAACCCTTCCCCACAAACTGAAACCCCTTCCGCACACACTGAAACTCTTCCCCACACACTGAAACCCCTTCCCCACACACGGAAACCCCGTCCCCCACACTGTAACCATTCCCCACACACTGAAACCCCTTCCCCACGCACTGAAACCACTTCCCCACACACTGAAACCCTTGCCCACATACTGAAACCCTTCCCCACACACCGAAACCCCTTCCCCACACACTGAAACCCTTACCCACACACTGAAACCCTTCCCCACAAACTGAAACCCCTTCCCCACATACTAAAACCACTTCCCCACACACTGAAACACATTCCCCACACACTGAAACCCCTTCCGCACACAGTTAAACCCTTCCCCACACACTGAAACCACCTCCCCACACACTGAAATCCCTTCCCCACACACTGAAACACATCCCCACACACTGAAACCCCTTCCACACACACTGAAACCCTTCCCCACACACTGAAACCCCTTCCCCACGCACTGAAACCCCTTCCCCACAAACTGAAACCCTTCCCCACACACTGAAACCCTTCCCCACACACTGAAAGCCCTTCCCCACATAGTGAAACCATTTCCACACACACTGAAACACCTACCCCACACACAGAAACCCCGTCCGCACACAGTTAAACAATACCCCACACATTGAAAACCCTTCCCCACAAACTGAAACCCCTTCCCTACACACAGCATCCCCCTCCGCACACAATGAAACCCCTTCCCCACACAATGAAACACCTTCCCCACAAACTGAATCCCCTCCCCCACACTCTGAAACCGCTTCTGCACGCAATTATACACCTTCCCCACACACTGAAACCCCTTCCCCACACACTGAAACACCTTCCGTACACACTGAAACCCCTTCCGCACACACTGAAAGACCTTTCCAACACACTGAAACACCTTCCCCACACACAGAAACCCCTTCCTCACACACTGAAACTCCTTCCGCACACACTGAAACACCTTCCCCATACACTGAAACCACATCCCCACACACTGAAAACCCTTCCGCACACAGTGAAACCCTTCCCCACACACTGAAACGCCTTCCCCACACACTGAAACACTTCCCCACACACTGAAACCCCTTCCCCACACACTGAAACACATCCCCACACACTGAAATCCCTACCCAACACACCGAAACACATCCCCAGACACTGAAACCCCTTCCGCACACACTGAAATACCTTCCCCACACACTGAAACTCTTCCCCACACACAAAAACCCCTTCCACACAAACTGAAACCCCTTCCGCACACACTGAAACACCTTCCCCACACACTGAAACCCCTTCCCCACTCTCTGAAAACCCTTCACCACACACTGAAACCCCTTCCGCACACACTGAAACACCTTCCCCACACACTGAAACACCTTCCCCACACACTGAAACCCCTTCCGCACACAGTGAAACCCCTTCCCCATACACTGAAACCCCTTCCCCACACACTGAAAAACATGCCCACACACTGAAACAACTTCGCCACACACTGAAACCCCTTCCGCGCACACTGAATCCCATCCCCACACACTGAAACCCATCCCCATACACTGAAACCCATCCCCACACACTGAAACACCATCCCCACACACTGGAACCCTTCCCCACACAATGAAACACATCCCCACACACTGAAACACCTCCCCCACAAACTGAAACCCCTTCGCAACACACTGAAACCCCTTCCCCACACACTGAAACCCCTTCCCCACACACTGAAACCCCTTTGGCACACAATGAAACCCATCCATACAAAATAAAACCCATCCCCACACACTGAAATCACTTCCCCAAACACTGAAACACTTCCCCACACACTGAAATACCTTCCCCACACACTAAAACCCCTTCCGCACGCACTGAAACCTATCCCCACACACTGAAACCCATCCCCACACACTGGAACCCCTTCCGCAGACACTGAAACACCTTCCCCACACACTGAAACCCCTTCCCCACAAACTGAAACCCCTTCTGCACACACTGAAACCCCTTCAGCACACACTGAAACACGTTCCCCACAGACTGAAACCCCTTCCCCACACACTGAAACCCCTTCCGCACACAATGAAACAACTTCCCCACAGACTGAAACCCCTTCTCCAAACACTGAAACACCTTCCGCACACATTGAAACCCTTCCCCACACTCTGAAACACCTTCCCCACACTCTGAAACCCCTTCCCCACTCACTGAAACACCTTCCCCACACACTGAAACCCTTACCCACACTCTGAAACCCCTTCCCCACACACTAAAACATCTTCCCCACACACTGAAACCCCTTCCCCACAAACTGAAACCCTTCCCCACACACTGAAACACCTTCCCCACAAACTGAAACCCCTTCCGCACACACTGAAACCGATCCCCACACACTGAAACACCTTCCACACAAACTGAAACCCCTTCCGCACACACTGAAACCCATCCCCACACACTGAAACCCATCCTCACACACCGAAACCCCTTCCCCACACACGGAAACCCCATCCCCACACACTGAAACACATCGCCACACACAGAAACACCTTCCCCACACACTGAAACCCCTTCCGCACACACTGACACACCTTCCCCACACACTGAAACACCTTCCCCACACACTGACACCCATCCCCACACACTGACACCCCTTCCCCACAAACTGAAAACCCTTCCCCACACACTGAAATACCTTCCCCAGACACTGAAACACCTTCCGAACACAATGATACTCCTTCCCCACACACTGAAACCCTTCCCCACACAATGAAACACCTTCCCCACACACTGATACCCCTTCCCCACACACTGAAACACCTTCCCCACACACTGAAACACCATCCCCACACACTGAAACCCCTTCCGCACACAGTTAAACCCTCCCCCACGCACTGAAACCCTCTCCCCACACACTGAAACTCCTTCCCCACACACTGAAACACATCCCCACACACTGAAACCCCTTCCACACACACTGAAACCCTTCCACACACTCTGAAACCCCTTCCCCACGCACTGAAACCCCTTCCCCACAAAGTGAAAACCTTCCCCACACACTGAAACCCCTTCCGCACACAGTGAAACCCCTTCCCCATACACTGAAACCCCTTCCCCACACACTGAAAAACATGCCCACACACTGAAACAACTTCGCCACACACTGAAACCCCTTCCGCGCACACTGAATCCCATCCCCACACACTGAAACCCATCCCCATACACTGAAACCCATCCCCACACACTGAAACACCATCCCCACACACTGGAACCCTTCCCCACACAATGAAACACATCCCCACACACTGAAACACCTCCCCCACAAACTGAAACCCCTTCGCAACACACTGAAACCCCTTCCCCACACACTGAAACCCCTTCCCCACACACTGAAACCCCTTTGGCACACAATGAAACCCATCCATACAAAATAAAACCCATCCCCACACACTGAAATCACTTCCCCAAACACTGAAACACTTCCCCACACACTGAAATACCTTCCCCACACACTAAAACCCCTTCCGCACGCACTGAAACCTATCCCCACACACTGAAACCCATCCCCACACACTGGAACCCCTTCCGCAGACACTGAAACACCTTCCCCACACACTGAAACCCCTTCCCCACAAACTGAAACCCCTTCTGCACACACTGAAACCCCTTCAGCACACACTGAAACACGTTCCCCACAGACTGAAACCCCTTCCCCACACACTGAAACCCCTTCCGCACACAATGAAACAACTTCCCCACAGACTGAAACCCCTTCTCCACACACTGAAACACCTTCCGCACACATTGAAACCCTTCCCCACACTCTGAAACACCTTCCCCACACTCTGAAACCCCTTCCCCACTCACTGAAACACCTTCCCCACACACTGAAACCCTTACCCACACTCTGAAACCCCTTCCCCACACACTAAAACATCTTCCCCACACACTGAAACCCCTTCCCCACAAACTGAAACCCTTCCCCACACACTGAAACACCTTCCCCACAAACTGAAACCCCTTCCGCACACACTGAAACCGATCCCCACACACTGAAACACCTTCCACACAAACTGAAACCCCTTCCGCACACACTGAAACCCATCCCCACACACTGAAACCCATCCTCACACACTGAAACCCCTTCCCCACACACGGAAACCCCATCCCCACACACTGAAACACATCGCCACACACAGAAACACCTTCCCCACACACTGAAACCCCTTCCGCACACACTGACACACCTTCCCCACACACTGAAACACCTTCCCCACACACTGACACCCATCCCCACACACTGACACCCCTTCCCCACAAACTGAAATCCCTTCCCCACACACTGAAATACCTTCCCCAGACACTGAAACACCTTCCGAACACAATGATACTCCTTCCCCACACACTGAAACCCTTCCCCACACAATGAAACACCTTCCCCACACACTGATACCCCTTCCCCACACACTGAAACACCTTCCCCACACACTGAAACACCATCCCCACACACTGAAACCCCTTCCGCACACAGTTAAACCCTCCCCCACGCACTGAAACCCTCTCCCCACACACTGAAACTCCTTCCCCACACACTGAAACACATCCCCACACACTGAAACCCCTTCCACACACACTGAAACCCTTCCACACACTCTGAAACCCCTTCCCCACGCACTGAAACCCCTTCCCCACAAAGTGAAAACCTTCCCCACACAATGAAACCCTTCCCTGCACACTGAAACCCCTTCCCCACATACTGAAACCCCTTCCCCACACACTGAAACACCTTCCCCACACACTGAAACCCCTTCCCTACACACTGCATCCCCTTCCGCACACAATGAAACCCCTTCCCCACACAATGAAACACCTTCCCCACAAACTGAATCCCCTTCCCCACACACGGAAACCCCTTCTGCACACAATGAAACACCTTCCCCACACACTGAAACCCCTTCCGCACACACTGAAACACCTTCCCCACATACTGAAACACTACCCCGAACACTTTAACCCCTTCCCCACACACTGAAACGCATCCCCACACACTGAAACCCCTTCCCCACACACTGAAACACATCCCCACACACAGAAACCCCTTCCCCAAACACTGAAACCCCATCCACACACACTGAAACACCTTCCCCACACACTGAAACCCTTCCCCACACACTGAAACCCCTTCCGCACACACTGAAACCCCTTCCACACACACTGAAACACCTTCCCCACACAATGAAACACCTTCCCCACACTCTGAAAACCCTTCCCCACACACTGAAACCCCTTCCGCACACACTGAAACACCATCCCCACACTCTGAAACACCTTCCACACACACTGAAACCCCTTCCCCACAAACTGAAACCCCTTCCGCACACAGTGAAACCCCTTCCCCACACATTGAAACCCCTTCCCCACACACTGGAACCCCTTCCCCACACACTGAAAAACATCCCCACACACTGAAACGACAACCTCACACACTGAAACCCCTTCCGCACACACTGAAACCCATCCCCACACACTGAAACACATCCCCATACACTGAAACCAATCCCCACACACTGAAACACATTCCCCACACAATGAAACACATCCCCACACACTGAAACACATCCCAACACACTGAAACACCTACCCCACAAACTGAAACCCCTCCACCACACACTGAAACCCCTTCCCCACACACTGAAACCCCTTCCGCACGCACTGAAACCTATCCCCACACACTGAAACCCATCCCCACACACTGAAACCCATCCCCACACACTGAAACACATTCCCCACACACTGAAACCCTTCCGCACACAATGAAACACCTACCCCACTCACTGATACCCCTTCTCCACACACTGAAACACCTTCCCCACACACTGAAAGACCATCCCCACACACTGAAACCCCTTCCCCCACGCGGAAACCCCGTCCCCACACACTGTAACCCTTCCCCACACACTGAAACCCCTTCCCCACACACTGAAACCCCTTCCCCACACACTGAAACACGTTCCCCACAAACTGAAACCCCTTCCGCACGCACTGAAACCTATCCCCACACACTGAAACCCATCCCCACACACTGAAACCCATCCCCACACACTGAAACACATTCCCCACACACTGAAACCCTTCCGCACACAATGAAACACCTACCCCACTCACTGATACCCCTTCCCCACACACTGAAACACCTTCCCCACACACTGAAACACCATCCCCACACACTGAAACCCTTTCCCCCACACGGAAACCCCGTCCCCACACACTGTAACCCTTCCCGACACACTGAAACCGCTTCCCCACACACTGAAACCCCTTCCCCACACACTGAAACACCTTCCCCACAAACTGAAATCCCTTCCCCACACACTGAAATACCTTCCCCAGACACTGAAACACCTTCCCCACACACTGAAACCCCTTCCCCACACACTGAAACCCCTTCCCCACAAACTGTTAGCCATTTCCCACACACTGAAACCCTTCCCCACACACCGAAACCCTTCCCCACACACCGAAACCCCTTTCCCACACACAGTTAAACCCTTCCCCACAAACTGAAACCATTCCCCACACACTGATACCCTTCCCCACACACTGAAACACCTTCCCCACACACTGAAACCCATTCCGCACACAGTTAAACCCTCCCCCACGCACTGAAACCCTCTCCCCACACACTGAAACTCCTTCCCCACACACTGAAACACATCCCCACACACTGAAACCCCTTCCACACACACTGAAACCCTTCCACACACTCTGAAACCCCTTCCCCACGCACTCAAACCCATTCCCTACAAACTGAAACCCTTCCCCACACAATGAAACCCTTCCCTGCACACTGAAACCCCTTCCCCACATACTGAAACCCCTTCCCCACACACTGAAACACCTTCCCCACACACTGAAACCCCTTCCCTACACACTGCATCCCCTTCCGCACACAATGAAACCCCTTCCCCACACAATGAAACACCTTCCCCACAAACTGAATCCCCTTCCCCACACACGGAAACCCCTTCTGCACACAATGAAACACCTTCCCAACACACTGAAACCCCTTCCGCACACACTGAAACACCTTCCCCACACACTGAAACCACATCCCCACACACTGAAAACCCTTCCGCACACAGTGAAACCCTTCCCCACAGACTGAAACCCCTTCCCCACACACTGAAACACTACCCCGAACACTTTAACCCCTTCCCCACACACTGAAACGCATCCCCACACACTGAAACCCCTTCCCCACACACTGAAACACATCCCCACACACAGAAACCCCTTCCCCAAACACTGAAACCCCATCCGCACACACTGAAACACCTTACCCACACACTGAAACCTTTCCCCACACACTGAAACCCCTTCCGCACACACTGAAACCCCTTCCGCACACACTGAAACCCCTTCCCCACACTCTGAAAACCCTTCCCCACACACTGAAACCCCTTCCGCACACACTGAAACACCATCCCCACACTCTGAAACACCTTCCCCACACACTGAAACCCCTTCCCCACAAACTGAAACCCCTTCCGCACACAGTGAAACCCCTTCCCCACACATTGAAACCCCTTCCCCACACACTGAAACCCCTTCCCCACACACTGAAAAACATCCCCACACACTGAAACTACATCCCCACACACTGAAACCGCTTCCGCACACACTGAAACCCATCCCCACACACTGAAACCCATCCCCATACACTGAAACCAATCCCCACAGTCTGAAACACCTTCCGCACACAATGAAACACATCCCCACACACTGAAACACATCCCAACACACTGAAACACCTACCCCACAAACAGAAACCCCTCCACCACCCACTGAAACCTCTTCCCCACACTCTGAAACACTTCCCCACACACTGAAATACCTTCCCCACACACTGAAACCCCTTCCGCACGCACTGAAACCTATCCCCACACACTGAAACCCATCCCCACACACTGAAACCCATCCCCACACACTGAAACCCATTCCCCACACACTGAAACCCTTCCCCACACACTGAAACACATCCCCACACACTGAAACACATCCCCACACACTGAAACACCTTCCCCACACACTGAAACCCCTTCCACACACACTAAAACACCTTCCCCACACACTGAATCACCTTCCCCACACACTGAAGTACCATCCCCACACACTGAAACACCTTCCCCAGACACTTAAACACCTTCCCCACACACTGATACCCCTTCCCCACACACTGAAACCCTTCCCCACACAATGAAACACCTTCCCCACTCACTGATACCCCTTCCCCACACACTGAAACACCTTCCCCACACACTGAAACACCATCCACACACACTGAAACCCCTTCCGCACACACTGAAACTCTTTCCCACACACTGAAACCCCTTCCCCACACACGGAAACCCCGTCCCCACACACTGTAACCCTTCCCCACACACTGAAACCCCTTCCCCACACACTGAAACCTCTTCCCCACACACTGAAACACCTTCCCCACAAACTGAAATCCCATCCCCACACACTGAAATACCTTCCCCAGACAGTGAAACACCTTCCCCACACACTGAAACCCCTTCCCCACACACTGAAACCCCTTCCCCACAAACTGTTAGCCATTTCCGACACACTGAAACCCTTCCCCACACACCGAAACCCCTTTCCCACACACAGTTAAACCCTTCCCCACAAACTGAAACCATTCCCCACACAATGATACCCTTCCCCACACACTGAAACACCTTCCCCACACACTGAAACCCCTTCCGCACACAGTTAAACCCTCCCCCACGCACTGAAACCCTCTCCCCACACACTGAAACTCCTTCCCCACACACTGAAACACATCCCCACACACTGAAACCCCTTCCACACACACTGAACCCCTTCCACACACTCTCAAACCCCTTCCCCACGCACTGAAACCCCTTCCCCACAAACTGAAACCCTTCCCCACACAATGAAATCCTTCCCTGCACACTGAAACCCCTTCTCCACATACTGAAACCCCTTCCCCACACACTGAAACACCTTCCCCTTCCACTGAAACCCCGTCCGCACACAGTTAAACAATTCCCCACACACTGAAACCCCTTCCCTAGACACTGAAACCCCTTCCCTACACACTGCATCCCCTTCCGCACACAATGAAACCCCTTCCCTGCACACTGAAACCCCTTCCCCACATACTGAAACCCCTTCCCCACACACTGAAACACCTTCCCCACACACTGAAACCCCGTCCGCACACAGTTAAACAATTCCCCACAAACTGAAACCCTTCCCCACACACTGATACCCTTCCCCACACACTGAAACACCTTCCCCACACACTGAAACCCATTCCGCACACAGTTAAACCCTCCCCCACGCACTGAAACCCTCTCCCCACACACTGAAACTCCTTCCCCACACACTGAAACACATCCCCACACACTGAAACCCCTTCCACACACACTGAAACCCTTCCACACACTCTGAAACCCCTTCCCCACGCACTCAAACCCATTCCCTACAAACTGAAACCCTTCCCCACACAATGAAACCCTTCCCTGCACACTGAAACCCCTTCCCCACATACTGAAACCCCTTCCCCACACACTGAAACACCTTCCCCACACACTGAAACCCCTTCCCTACACACTGCATCCCCTTCCGCACACAATGAAACCCCTTCCCCACACAATGAAACACCTTCCCCACAAACTGAATCCCCTTCCCCACACACGGAAACCCCTTCTGCACACAATGAAACACCTTCCCAACACACTGAAACCCCTTCCGCACACACTGAAACACCTTCCCCACACACTGAAACCACATCCCCACACACTGAAAACCCTTCCGCACACAGTGAAACCCTTCCCCACAGACTGAAACCCCATCCCCACACACTGAAACACATCCCCACACACAGAAACCCCTTCCCCAAACACTGAAATCCCATCCGCACACACTGAAACACCTTACCCACACACTGAAACCTTTCCCCACACACTGAAACCCCTTCCGCACACACTGAAACCCCTTCCCCACACTCTGAAAACCCTTCCCCACACACTGAAACCCCTTCCGCACACACTGAAACACCATCCCCACACTCTGAAACACCTTCCCCACACACTGAAACCCCTTCCCCACAAACTGAAACCCCTTCCGCACACAGTGAAACCCCTTCCCCACACATTGAAACCCCTTCCCCACACACTGAAACCCCTTCCCCACTCACTGAAAAACATCCCCACACACTGAAACTACATCCCCACACACTGAAACCGCTTCCGCACACACTGAAACCCATCCCCACACACTGAAACCCATCCCCATACACTGAAACCAATCCCCACAGTCTGAAACACCTTTCGCACACAATGAAACACATCCCCACACACTGAAACACATCCCAACACACTGAAACACCTACCCCACAAACTGAAACCCCTCCACCACCCACTGAAACCCCTTCCCCACACTCTGAAACACTTCCCCACACACTGAAATACCTTCCCCACACACTGAAACCCCTTCCGCACGCACTGAAACCTATCCCCACACACTGAAACCCATCCCCACACACTGAAACCCATCCCCACACACTGAAACACATTCCCCACACACTGAAACCCTTCCCCACACACTGAAACACATCCCCACACACTGAAACACATCCCCACACACTGAAACACCTTCCCCACACACTGAAACCCCTTCCACACACACTAAAACACCTTCCCCACACACTGAATCACCTTCCCCACACACTGAAGTACCATCCCCACACACTGAAACACCTTCCCCAGACACTTAAACACCTTCCCCACACACTGATACCCCTTCCCCACACACTGAAACCCTTCCCCACACAATGAAACACCTTCCCCACTCACTGATACCCCTTCCCCACACACTGAAACACCTTCCCCACACACTGAAACACCATCCACACACACTGAAACCCCTTTCGCACACACTGAAACTCTTTCCCACACACTGAAACCCCTTCCCCACACACGGAAACCCCGTCCCCACACACTGTAACCCTTCCCCACACACTGAAACCCCTTCCCCACACACTGAAACCCCTTCCCCACACACTGAAACACCTTCCCCACAAACTGAAATCCCATCCCCACACACTGAAATACCTTCCCCAGACAGTGAAACACCTTCCCCACACACTGAAACCCCTTCCCCACACACTGAAACCCCTTCCCCACAAACTGTTAGCCATTTCCGACACACTGAAACCCTTCCCCACATACCGAAACCCCTTTCTCACACACAGTTAAACCCTTCCCCACAAACTGAAACCATTCCCCACACAATGATACCCTTCCCCACACACTGAAACACCTTCCCCACACACTGAAACCCCTTCCGCACACAGTTAAACCCTCCCCCACGCACTGAAACCCTCTCCCCACACACTGAAACTCCTTCCCCACACACTGAAACACATCCCCACACACTGAAACCCCTTCCACACACACTGAACCCCTTCCACACACTCTCAAACCCCTTCCCCACGCACTGAAACCCCTTCCCCACACACTGAAACCCCTTTGGCACACAATGAAACCCCTTTGGCACACAATGAAACCCATCCATACAAAATAAAACCCATCCCCACACACTGGAATCTCTTCCCCAAACACTGAAACACTTCCCCACACACTGAAATACCTTCCCCACACACTAAAACCCCTTCCGCACGCACTGAAACCTATCCCCACACAATGAAACCCATCCCCACACACTGAAACCCCTTCCGCACACACTGAAACACCTTCCCCACACACTGAAACCCCTTCCCCACAAACTGAAACCCCTTCTGCACACACTGAAACCCCTTCAGCACACACTGAAACACGTTCCCCACAGACTGAAACCCCTTCCCCACACACTGAAACCCCTTCCGCACACAATGAAACAACTTCCCCACAGACTGAAACCCCTTCTCCACACACTGAAACACCTTCCGCACACATTGAAACCCTTCCCCACACTCTGAAACACCTTCCCCACACTCTGAAAGCCCTTCCCCACACACTAAAACATCTTCCCCACACACTGAAACCCCTTCCCCAAACACTGAATCCCATCCCCACACACTGAAACACCTTCCACACAAACTGAAACCCCTTCCGCACACACTGAAACCCATCCCCACACACTGAAACCCATCCTCACACACTGAAACCCCTTCCCCACACACGGAAACCCCATCCCCACACACTGAAACACATCCCCACACACAGAAACACCTTCCCCACACACTGAAACCCCTTCCGCACACACTGAAACTCCTTCCCCACACACTGACACCCATCCCCACACACTGAAACCCCTTCCCCACAAACTGAAATCCCTTACCCACACACTGAAATACCTTCCCCAGACACTGAAACACCTTCCGAACACAATGATACTCCTTCCCCACACACTGAAACCCTTCCCCACTCAATGAAACACCTTCCCCACTCACTGATACCCCTTCCCCACACACTGAAACACCTTCCCCACACACTGAAACACCATCCCCACACACTGAAACCCCTTTCACACACACTGAAACCCTTCCACACACTCTGAAACCCCTTCCCCACGCACTGAAACCCCTTCCCCACAAACTGAAACCCTTCCCCACACAATGAAACCCTTCCCTGCACACTGAAACCCCTTCCCCACATACTGAAACCCCTTCCCCACACACTGAAACACCTTCCCCACACACTGAAACCCCTTCCCTACACACTGCATCCCCTTCCGCACACAATGAAACCCCTTCCCCACACAATGAAACACCTTCCCCACAAACTGAATCCCCTTCCCCACACACGGAAACCCCTTCTGCACACAATGAAACACCTTCCCCACACATTGAAACCCCTTCCGCACACACTGAAACACCTTCCCCACTCACTGAAACCACATCCCCACACACTGAAAACCCTATCGCACACAGTGAAACCCTTCCCCACAGACTGAAACCCCTTCCCCACACACTGAAACACTACCCCGAACACTTTAACCACTTCCCCACACACTGAAACGCATCCCCACACACTGAAACCCCTTCCCCACACACTGAAACACATCCCCACACACAGAAACCCCTTCCCCAAACACTGAAACCCCATCCGCACACACTGAAACACCTTCCCCACACACTGAAACCCTTCCCCACACACTGAAACCCCTTCCGCACACAGTGAAACCCCTTCCACACACACTGAAACACCTTCCCCACACAATGAAACACCTTCCCCACACTCTGAAAACCCTTCCCCACACACTGAAACCCCTTCCGCACACACTGAAACACATCCCCACACACTGAAACACCTTCCCCACACACTGAAACCCCTTCCACACACACTAAAGCCCCTTCCCCACACACTGAATCACCTTCCCCACACACTGAAGTACCATCCCCACACACTGAAACACCTTCCCCAGACACTTAAACACCTTCCCCACACACTGATACCCCTTCCCCACACACTGAAACCCTTCCCCACACAATGAAACACCTTCCCCACTCACTGATACCCCTTCCCCACACACTGAAACACCTTCCCCACACACTGAAACACCATCCCCACACACTGAAACCCCTTCCGCACACACTGAAACTCTTACCCACACACTGAAACCCTTTCCCCACACACGGAAACCCCGTCCCCACACACTGTAACCCTTCCCCACACACTGAAACCCCTTCCCCACACACTGAAACCCCTTCCCCACACACTGAAACACCTTCCCCACAAACTGAAATCCCAACCCCACACACTGCAATACCTTCCCCAGACAGTGAAACACCTTCCCCACACACTGAAACCCCTTCCCCACACACTGAAACCCCTGCCCCACAAACTTTTAGCCATTTCCGACACACTGAAACCCTTCCCCACACACCGAAACCCCTTTCCCACACACAGTTAAACCCTTCCCCACAAACTGAAACCATTCCCCACACACTGATACCCTTCCCCACACACTGAAACACCTTCCCCACACACTGAAACCCCTTCCGCACACAGTTAAACCCTCCCCCACGCACTGAAACCCTCTCCCCACAAACTGAAACTCCTTCCCCACACACTGAAACACATCCCCACACACTGAAACCCCTTCCACACACACTGAAACCCTTCCACACACTCTGAAACCCCTTCCCCACGCACTGAAACCCCTTCCCCACAAACTGAAACCCTTCCCCACACAATGAAACCCTTCCCTGCACACTGAAACCCCTTCCCCACATACTGAAACCCCTTCCCCACACACTGAAACACCTTCCCCACACACTGAAACCCCGTCCGCACACAGTTAAACAATTCCCCACACACTGAAACCCCTTCCCCACACACTGAAACCCCTTCCCTACACACTGCATCCCCTTCCGCACACAATGAAACCCCTTCCCCACACAATGAAACACCTTCCCCACAAACTGAATCCCCTTCCCCACACACGGAAACCCCTTCTGCACACAATGAAAAACCTTCCCCACACACTGAAACCCCTTCCGCACACACTGAAACACCTTCCCCACACACTGAAACCACATCCCCACACACTGAAATCCCTTCCGCACACAGTGAAACCCTTCCCCACAGACTGAAACCCCTTCCCCACACACTGAAACACTACCCCGAACACTTTAACCCCTTCCCCACACACTGAAACGCATCCCCACACACTGAAACCCCTTCCCCACACACTGAAACACATCCCCACACACAGAAACCCCTTCCCCAAACACAGAAACCCCATCCGCACACACTGAAACACCTTCCCCACACACTGAAACCCTTCCCCACACACTGAAACCCCTTCTGCACACACTGAAACCCCTTCCGCACACACTGAAACACCTTCCCCACACAATGAAACCCCTTCCCCACACTCTGAAAACCCTTCCCCACACACTGAAACCCCTTCCGCACACACTGAAACACCATCCCCACACTCTGAAACACCTTCCCCACACACTGAAACCCTTCCCCACACACTGAAACACCTTCCCCACACACTGAAACCCCTTCCGCACACAGTGAAACCCCTTCCCCACACACTGAATCCCCTTCCCCACACACTGAAAAACATGCCCACACACAGAAACAACTTCGCCACACACTGAAACCCCTTCCGCACGCACTGAATCCCATCCCCACACACTGAAACCCATCCCCATACACTGAAACCCATCCCCACACTCTGAAACACCATCCCCACACACTGGAACCCTTCCCCACACAATGAAACACATCCCCACACACTGATACACCTCCCCCACAAACTGAAACCCCTTCGCAACACACTGAAACCCCTTCCCCACACACTGAAACCCCTTCCCCACACACTGAAACCCCTTTGGCACAGAATGAAACCCATCCATACAAAATAAAACCCATCCCCACACACTGAAATCTCTTCCCCAAACACTGAAACACTTCCCCACACACTGAAATACCTTCCCCACACACTAAAACCCCTTCCGCACGCACTGAAACCTATCCCCACACACTGAAACCCATCCCCACACACTGAAACCCCTTCCGCAGACACTGAAACACCTTCCCCACACACTGAAACCCCTTCCCCACAAACTGAAACCCCTTCTGCAAACACTGAAACCCCTTCAGCACACACTGAAACACGTTCCCCACAGACTGAAACCCCTTCCCCACACACTGAAACCCCTTCCGCACACAATGAAACAACTTCCCCACAGACTGAAACCCCTTCTCCACACACTGAAACACCTTCCGCACACATTGAAACCCTTCCCCACACTCTGAAACACCTTCCCCACACTCTGAAAGCCCTTCCCCACACACTAAAACATCTTCCCCACACACTGAAACCCCTTCCCCACACACTGAATCCCATCCCCACACACTGAAACACCTTCCACACAAACTGAAACCCCTTCCGCACACACTGAAACCCATCCCCACACACTGAAACCCATCCTCACACACTGAAACCCCTTCCCCACACACGGAAACCCCATCCCCACACACTGAAACACATCCCCACACACAGAAACACCTTCCCCACACACTGAAACCCCTTCCGCACACACTGAAACACCTTCCCCACACACTGACACCCATCCCCACACACTGAAACCCCTTCCCCACAAACTGAAATCCCTTACCCACACACTGAAATACCTTCCCCAGACACTGAAACACCTTCCGAACACAATGATACTCCTTCCCCACACACTGAAACCCTTCCCCACACACTGAAACACCTTCCCCACACACTGAAACACCATCCCCACACACTGAAACCCCTTTCACACACACTGAAACCCTTCCACACACTCTGAAACCCTCTCCACACACACTGAAACTCCTTCTCCACACACTGAAACACATCCCCACACACTGAAACCCCTTCCACACACACTGAAACCCTTCCACACACTCTGAAGCCCCTTCCCCACGCACTGAAACCCCTTCCCCACAAACTGAAACCCTTCCCCACACAATGAAACCCTTCCCTGCACACTGAAACCCCTTCCCCACATACTGAAACCCCTTCCCCACACACTGAAACACCTTCCCCACACACTGAAACCCCTTCCCTACACACTGCATCCCCTTTCGCACACAATGAAACCCCTTCCCCACACAATGAAACACCTTCCCCACAAACTGAATCCCCTTCCCCACACACGGAAACCCCTTCTGCACACAATGAAACACCTTCCCCACACATTGAAACCCCTTCCGCACACACTGAAACACCTTCCCCACACAATGAAACCACATCCCCACACACTGAAAACCCTATCGCACACAGTGAAACCCTTCCCCACAGACTGAAACCCCTTCCCCACACACTGAAACACTACCCCGAACACTTTAACCACTTCCCCACACACTGAAACGCATCCCCACACACTGAAACCCCTTCCCCACACACTGAAACACATCCCCACACACAGAAACCCCTTCCCCAAACACTGAAACCCCATCCGCACACACTGAAACACCTTCCCCACACACTGAAACCCTTCCCCACACACTGAAACCCCTTCCGCACACACTGAAACCCCTTCCACACACACTGAAACACCTTCCCCACACAATGAAACCCCTTCCCCACACTCTGAAAACCCTTCCCCACACACTGAAACCCCTTCCGCACACACTGAAACACATCCCCACACACTGAAACACCTTCCCCACACACTGAAACCCCTTCCACACACACTAAAACCCCTTCTCCACACACTGTATCACCTTCCCCACACACTGAAGTACCATCCCCACACACTGAAACACCTTCCCCAGACACTTAAACACCTTCCCCACACACTGATACCCCTTCCCCACACACTGAAACCCTTCCCCACACAATGAAACACCATCCCCACTCACTGAAACCCCTTCCGCACACAGTTAAACCCTCCCCCACGCACTGAAACCCTCTCCACACACACTGAAACTCCTTCCCCACACACTGAAACACATCCCCACACACTGAAACCCCTTCCACACACACTGAAACCCTTCCACACACTCTGAAACCCCTTCCCCACGCACTGAAACCCCTTCCCCACAAACTGAAACCCTTCCCCACACAATGAAACCCTTCCCTGCACACTGAAACCCCTTCCCCACATACTGAAACCCCTTCCCCACACACTGAAACACCTTCCCCACACACTGAAACCCCTTCCCTACACACTGCATCCCCTTTCGCACACAATGAAACCCCTTCCCCACACAATGAAACACCTTCCCCACAAACTGAATCCCCTTCCCCACACACGGAAACCCCTTCTGCACACAATGAAACACCTTCCCCACACATTGAAACCCCTTCCGCACACACTGAAACACCTTCCCCACACACTGAAACCACATCCCCACACACTGAAAACCCTATCGCACACAGTGAAACCCTTCCCCACAGACTGAAACCCCTTCCCCAAACACTGAAACACTACCCCGAACACTTTAACCACTTCCCCACACACTGAAACGCATCCCCACACACTGAAACCCCTTCCCCACACACTGAAACACATCCCCACACACAGAAACCCCTTCCCCAAACACTGAAACCCCATCCGCACACACTGAAACACCTTCCCCACACACTGAAACCCTTCCCCACACACTGAAACCCCTTCCGCACACACTGAAACCCCTTCCACACACACTGAAACACCTTCCCCACACAATGAAACACCTTCCCCACACTCTGAAAACCCTTCCCCACACACTGAAACACCTTCCCCAGACACTTAAACACCTTCCCCACACACTGATACCCCTTCCCCACACACTGAAACCCTTCCCCACACAATGAAACACCTTCCCCAGTCACTGATACCCCTTCCCCACACACTGAAACACCTTCCCCACACACTGCAACACCATCCCCACACACTGAAACCCCTTCCGCACACACTGAAACACCTTCCCCACACACTGAAACCACATCCCCACACACTGTAACCCTTCCCCACACACTGAAACCCCTTCCCCACACACTGAAACCCCTTCCACACACTGAAACACCTTCCCCACAAACTGAAATCCCATCCCCACACACTGAAATACCTTCCCCAGACAGTGAAACACCTTCCCCACACACTGAAACCCCTTCCCCACACACTGAAACCCCTTCCCCACAAACTGTTAGCCATTTCCGACACACTGAAACCCTTCCCCACACACCGAAACCCCTTTCCCACACACAGTTAAACCCTTCCCCACAAACTGAAACCATTCCCCACACACTGATACCCTTCCCCACACACTGAAACACCTTCCCCACACACTGAAACCCCTTCCGCACACAGTTAAACCCTCCCCCACGCACTGAAACCCTCTCCCCACACACTGAAACTCCTTCCCCACACACTGAAACACATCCCCACACACTGAAACCCCTTCCACACACACTGAAACCCTTCCACACACTCTGAAACCCCTTCCCCACGCACTGAAACCCCTTCCCCACAAACTGAAACCCTTCCCCACACAATGAAACCCTTCCCTGCACACTGAAACCCCTTCCCCACATACTGAAACCCCTTCCCCACACACTGAAACACCTTCCCCACACACTGAAACCACGTCCGCACACAGTTAAACAATTCACCACACACTGAAACCCCTTCCCCACACACTGAAACCCCTTCCCTACACACTGCATCCCCTTCCGCACACAATGAAACCCCTTCCCCACACAATGAAACACCTTCCCCACAAACTGAATCCCCTTCCCCACACACGGAAACCCCTTCTGCACACAATGAAACACCTTCCCCAC
Organism: Heterodontus francisci; assembly: GCF_036365525.1. NCBI lineage: Eukaryota > Metazoa > Chordata > Chondrichthyes > Heterodontiformes > Heterodontidae > Heterodontus > Heterodontus francisci. The sequence goes on from NC_090391.1 coordinate 68,471,924, forward strand.
ACACTGAAACCCCTTCCGCACACACTGAAACACCTTCCCCACACACTGAAACCACATCCCCACACACTGAAAACCCTTCCGCACACAGTGAAACCCTTCCCCACAGACTGAAACACCTTCCCCACACACTGAAACACTACCCCGAACACTTTAACCACTTCCCCACACACTGAAACGCATCCCCACACACTGAGACCCCTTCCCCACACACTGAAACACATCCCCACACACAGAAACCCCTTCCCCAAACACAGAAACCCCATCCGCACACACTGAAACACCTTCCCCACACACTGAAACCCTTCCCCACACACTGAAACCCCTGCCGCACACACTGAAACCCCTTCCGCACACACTGAAACACCTTCCCCACACAATGAAACCCCTTCCCCACACTCTGAAAACCCTTCCCCACACACTGAAACCCCTTCCGCACACACTGAAACACCATCCCCACACTCTGAAACACCTTCCCCACACACTGAAACCCTTCCCCACACACTGAAACACCTTCCCCACACACTGAAACCCCTTCCGCACACAGTGAAACCCCTTCCCCACACACTGAATCCCCTTCCCCACCCACTGAAAAACATGCCCACACACAGAAACAACTTCGCCACACACTGAAACCCCTTCCGCACGCACTGAATCCCATCCCCACACACTGAAACCCATCCCCATACACTGAAACCCATCCCCACACTCTGAAACACCATCCCTACACACTGGAACCCTTCCCCACACAATGAAACACATCCCCACACACTGAAACACCTCCCCCACAAACTGAAACCCCTTCGCAACACACTGAAACCCCTTCCCCACACACTGAAACCCCTTCCCCACACACTGAAACCCCTTTGGCACAGAATGAAACCCATCCATACAAAATAAAACCCATCCCCACACACTGAAATCTCTTCCCCAAACACTGAAACACTTCCCCACACACTGAAATACCTTCCCCACACACTAAAACCCCTTCCGCACGCACTGAAACCTATCCCCACACACTGAAACCCATCCCCACACACTGAAACCCCTTCCGCAGACACTGAAACACCTTCCCCACACACTGAAACCCCTTCACCACAAACTGAAACCCCTTCTGCACACACTGAAACCCCTTCAGCACACACTGAAACACGTTCCCCACAGACTGAAACCCCTTCCCCACACACTGAAACCCCTTCCGCACACAAAGAAACAACTTCCCCACAGACTGAAACCCCTTCTCCACACACTTGAAACACCTTCCGCACACATTGAAACCCTTCCCCACACTCTGAATCACCTTCCCCACACTCTGAAACCCCTTCCCCACTCACTGAAACACCTTCCCCACACACTGAAACCCTTACGCACACACTGAAACCCCTTCCCCACACACTGAAACATCTTCCCCACACACTGAAACCCCTTCCACACATACTGAAACCCTTCCACAAACTCTGAAACCCCTTCCCCACGCACTGAAACCCCTTCCCCACAAACTGAAACCCTTCCCCACACAATGAAACCCTTCCCTGCACACTGAAACACCTTCCCCACAAACTGAAACCCCTTCCGCACACACTGAAACCCATCCCCACACACTGAAACACCTTCCACACAAACTGAAACCCCTTCCGCACACACTGAAACCCATCCCCACACACTGAAACCCATCCTCACACACTGAAACCCCTTCCCCACACACGGAAACCCCATCCCCACACACTGAAACACATCCCCACACACAGAAACACCTTCCCCACACACTGAAACCCCTTCCGCACACACTGACACACCTTCCCCACACACTGAAACACCTTCCCCACACACTGACACCCATCCCCACACACTGAAACCCCTTCCCCACAAACTGAAATCCCTTACCCACACACTGAAATACCTTCCCCTGTCACTGAAACACCTTCCGAACACAATGATACTCCTTCCCCACACACTGAAACCCTTCCCCACACAATGAAACACCTTCCCCACTCACTGATACCCCTTCCCCACACACTGAAACACCTTCCCCACACACTGAAACACCATCCCCACACACTGAAACCCCTTCCGCACACAGTTAAACCCACCCCCACGCACTGAAACCCTCTCCCCACACACTGAAACTCCTTCCCCACACACTGAAACGCATCCCCACACATTGAAACCCCTTCCACACATACTGAAACCCTTCCACAAGCTCTGAAACCCCTTCCCCACGCACTGAAACCCCTTCCCCACAAACTGAAACCCTTCCCCACACAATGAAACCCTTCCCTGCACACTGAAACCCCTTCCCCACATACTGAAACCCCTTCCCCACACACTGAAACACCTTCCCCACACACTGAAACCCCTTCCCTACACACTGAATCCCCTTCCGCACACAATGAAACCCCTTCCCCACACAATGAAACACCTTCCCCACAAACTGAATCCCCTTCCCCACACACGGAAACCCCTTCTGCACACAATGAAACACCTTCCCCACACATTGAAACCCCTTCCGCACACACTGAAACACCTTCCCCACACACTGAAACCACATCCCCACACACTGAAAACCCTATCGCACACAGTGAAACCCTTCCCCACAGACTGAAACCCCTTCCCCACACACTGAAACACTACCCCGAACACTTTTACCCCTTCCCCACACACTGAAACGCATCCCCACACACTGAAACCCCTTCCCCACACACTGAAACACATCCCCACACACATAAACCCCTTCCCCAAACACTGAAACCCCATCCGCACACACTGAAACACCTTCCCCACACACTGAAACCCTTCCCCACACACTGAAACCCCTTCCACACACACTGAAACACCTTCCCCACACAATGAAACACCTTCCCCACACTCTGAAAACCCTTCCCCACACACTGAAACCCCTTCCGCACACACTGAAACACCATCCCCACACTCTGAAACACCTTCCACACACACTGAAACCCCTTCCCCACCAACTGAAACCCCTTCCGCACACAGTGAAACCCCTTCCCCACACATTGAAACCCCTTCCCCACACACTGGAACCCCTTCCCCACACACTGAAAAACATCCCCACACACTGAAACTACATCCCCACACACTGAAACCCCTTCCGCACACACTGAAACCCATCCCCACACACTGAAACCCATCCCCATACACTGAAACCAATCCCCACACACTGAAACACCTTCCCCACACAATGAAACACATCCCCACACACTGAAACACATCCCAACACACTGAAACACCTACCCCACAAACTGAAAACCCTCCACCACGCACTGAAACCCCTTACCCACACACTGAAACCCCTTCCGCACGCACTGAAACCTATCCCCACACACTGAAACCCATCCCCACACACTGAAACCCATCCCCACACACTGAAACACATTCCCCACACACTGAAACCCTTCCGCACACAATGAAACACCTACGCTACTCACTGATACCCCTTCCCCACACACTGAAACACCTTCCCCACACACTGAAACACCATCCCCACACATTGAAACCCCTTCCCCCACACGGAAACCCCGTCCCCACACACTGTACCCCTTCCCCACACACTGAAACTCATTCCCCACACACTGAAACACCTTCCCCACACACTGAAACACCTTCCCCACAAACTGAAACCCATTCCGCACGCCCTGAAACCTATCCCCACACACTCAAACCCATCCCCACACACTGAAACCCATCCCCACACACTGAAACACATTCCCCACACACTGAAACCCTTCCGCACACAATGAAACACCGAACCCACTCACTGATACCCCTTCACCACACACTGAAACACCTTCCAGACACACTGAAACACCATCCCCACACACTGAAACCCCTTCCCCCACACGGAAACCCCGTCCCCACACACTGTAACCCTTCCCCACACACTGAAACCGCTTCCCCACACATTGAAACCCCTTCCCCACACACTGAAACACCTTCCCCACAAACTGAAATCCCTTCCCCACACACTGAAATACCTTCCCCAGACACTGAAACACCTTCCCCACACACTGAAACCCCTTCCCCACACACTGAAACCCCTTCCCCACAAACTGTTAGCCATTTCCCACACACTGAAACCCTTCCCCACACACCGAAACCCCTTTCCCACACACAGTTAAACCCTTCCCCACAAACTGAAACCCTTCCCCACACACTGATACCCTTCCCCACACACTGAGACACCTTCCCCACACACTGAACCCCCTTCCACACACAGTTAAACCCTCCACCACGCACTGAAACCCCACTCCCCACACACTGAAACTCCTTCCCCATACACTGAAACACATCCCCAAACACTGAAACCCCTTCCACACACACTGAAACCCTTCCACACACTCTGAAACCCCTTCCCCACGCACTCAAACCCCTTTCCCACAAACTGAAACCCTTCCCCACACAATGAAACCCTTCCCTGCACACTGAAACCCCTTCCCCACATACTGAAACCCCTTCCCCACACACTGAAACACCTTCCCCACACACTGAAACCCCTTCCCTACACACTGCATCCCCTTCCGCACACAATGAAACCCCTTCCCACACAATGAAACACCTTCCCCACAAACTGAATCCCCTTCCCCACACACGGAAACCCCTTCTGCACACAATGAAACACCTTCCCCACACACTGAAACCCCTTCCGCACACACTGAAACACCTTCCCCACACACTGAAACCACATCCCCACACACTGAAAACCCTTCCGCACACAGTGAAACCCTTCCCCACAGACTGAAACCCCTTCCCCACACACTGGAACACTACCCCGAACACTTTTACCCCTTCCCCACACACTGAAACGCATCCCCACACACTGAAACCCCTTCCCCACACAATGAAACACATCCCCACACACAGAAACCCCTTCCCCAAACACTGAAACCCCATCCGCACACACTGAAACACCTTACCCACACACTGAAACCCTTCCCCACACACTGAAACCGCTTCCGCACACACTGAAACCCCTTCCGCACACACTGAAACACCTTCCCCACACAATGAAACCCCTTCCCCACACTCTGAAAACCCTTCCCCACACACTAAAACACCTTCCCCACACACTGAAACACCATCCCCACACTCTGAAACACCTTCCCCACACACTGAAACCCCTTCCCCACAAACTGAAACCCCTTCCGCACACAGTGAAACCCCTTCCCCACACATTGAAACCCCTTCCCCACACACTGAAACCCCTTCCCCACACACTGAAAAACATCCCCACACACTGAAACTACATCCCCACACACTGACACCGCTTCCGCACACACTGAAACCCATCCCCACACACTGAAACCCATCCCCATACACTGAAACCAATCCCCACAGTCTGAAACACCTTCCGCACACAATGAAACACATCCCCACACACTGAAACACATCCCAACACACTGAAACACCTACCCCACAAACTGAAAACCCTCCACCACACACTGAAACCCCTTCCCCACACTCTGAAACACTTCCCCACACACTGAAATACCTTCCCCACACACTGAAACCCCTTCCGCACGCACTGAAACCTATCCCCACACACTGAAACCCATCCCCACACACTGAAACCCATCCCCACAAACTGAAACACATTCCCCACACACAGGAACCCTTCCCCACACACTGAAACACATCCCCACACACTGAAACACATCCCCACACACTGAAACACCTTCCCCACACACTGAAACCCCTTCCACACACACTAAAACACCTTCCCCACACACTGAATCACCTTCCCCATACACTGAAGTACCATCCCCACACACTGAAACACCTTCCCCAGACACTTAAACACCTTCCCCACACACTGATACTCCTTCCCCACACACTGAAAACCTTCCCCACACAATGAAACACCTTCCCCACTCACTGATACCCCTTCCCCACACACTGAAACACCTTCCCCACACACTGAAACACCATCCCCACACACTGAAACCCCTTCCGCACACACTGAAACTCTTACCCACACACTGAAACCCCTTCCCCACACACGGAAACCCCGTCCCCACACACTGTAACCCTTCCCCACACACTGAAACCCCTTCCCCACACACTGAAACCCCTTCCCCACACACTGAAACACCTTCCCCACAAACTGAAATCCCATCCCCACACACTGAAATACCTTCCCCAGACAGTGAAACACCTTCCCCACACACTGAAACCCCTTCCCCACACACTGAAACACCTTCCCCACAAACTGTTAGCCATTTCTCACACACTGAAACCCTTCCCCACACACCGAAACCCCTTTCCCACACACAGTTAAACCCTTCCCCACAAACTGAAACCATTCCCCACACACTGATACCCTTCCCCACACACGGAAACACCTTCCCCACACACTGAAACCCCTTCCGCGCACAGTTAAACCATCCCCCACGCACTGAAACCCTCTCCCCACACACTGAAAATCCTTCCCCACACACTGAAACACATCCCCACACACTGAAACCCCTTCCACACACACTGAAACCCTTCCACACACTCTGAAACCCCTTCCCCACGCACTGAAACCCCTTCCCCACAAACCGAAACCCTTTCCCACACAACGAAACCCTTCCCTGCACACTGAAACCCCTTCCCCACATACTGAAACCCCTTCCCCACACACTGAAACACCTTCCCCACACACTGAAACCCCGTCCGCACACAGTTAAACAATTCCCCACACACTGAAACCCCTTCCCCACACACTGAAACACCTTCCCCACACACTGAAACCCCTTCCCCACAAACTGAAACCCCTTCCGCACACAGTGAAACCCCTTCCCCACACATTGAAACCCCTTCCCCACACACTGAAACCCCTTCCCCACACACTGAAAAACATCCCCACACACTGAAACTACATCCCCACACACTGAAACCGCTTCCGCACACACTGAAACCCATCCCCACACACTGAAACCCATCCCCATACACTGAAACCAATCCCCACAGTCTGAAACACCTTCCGCACACAATGAAACACATCCCCACACACTGAAACACATCCCAACACACTGAAACACCTACCACACAAACTGAAACCCCTCCACCACACACTGAAACCCCTTCCCCACACTCTGAAACACTTCCCCACACACTGAAATACCTTCCCCACACACTGAAACCCCTTCCGCACGCACTGAAACCTATCCCCACACACTGAAACCCATACCCACACACTGAAACACATCCCCACACACTGAAACACATTCCCCACACACTGAAACCCTTCCCCACACACTGAAACACATTCCCACACACTGAAACACATCCCCACACACTGAAACACCTTCCCCACACACAGAAACCCCTTCCACACACACTACAACACCTTCCCCACACACTGAATCACCTTCCCCACACACTGAAACCCCTTACGCACACACTGAAACTCTTACCCACACACTGAAACCCCTTCCCCACACACGGAAACCCCGTCCCCACACACTGTAACCCTTCCCCACACACTGAAACCCCTTCCCCACACACTGAAACCCCTTCCCCACACACTGAAACACCTTCCCCACAAACTGAAATCCCATCCCCACACACTGAAATACCTTCCCCAGACAGTGAAACACCTTCCCCACACACTGAAACCCCTTCCCCACACACTGAAACACCTTCCCCACAAACTGTTAGCCATTTCTCACACACTGAAAGCCTTCCCCACACACCGAAACCCCTTTCCCACACTCAGTTAAACCCTTCCCCACAAACTGAAACCATTCCCCACACACTGATACCCTTCCCCACACACTGAAACACCTTCCCCACACACTGAAACCCCTTCCGCGCACAGTTAAACCCTCCCCCACGCACTGAAACCCTCTCCCCACACACTGAAACTCCTTCCCCACACACTGAAACACATCCCCACACACTGAAACCCCTTCCACACACACTGAAACCCTTCCACACACTCTGAAACCCCTTCCCCACGCACTGAAACCCCTTCCCCACAAACGGAAACCCTTCCCCACACAATGAAACCCTTCCCTGCACACTGAAACCCATTCCCCACATACTGAAACCCCTTCCCCACTCACTGAAACACCTTCCCCACACACTGAAACCCCGTCCGCACACAGTTAAACAATTCCCCACACACTGAAACCCCTTCCCCACACACTGATACCCCTTCCCTGCACACTGCATCCCCTTCCGCACACAATGAAACCCCTTCCCCACACAATGAAACACCTTCCCCACAAACTGAATCCCCTTCCCCACACACGGAAACCCCTTCTGCACACAATGAAACACCTTCCCCACACACTGAAACCCCTTCCGCACACACTGAAACACCTTCCCCACATACTGAAACCACATCCCCACACACTGAAAACCCTTCCGCACACAGTGAAACCCTTCCCCACAGACTGAAACCCCTTCCCCACACACTGAAACACTACCCCGAACACTTTAACCCCTTCCCCACACACTGAAACGCATCCCCACACACTGAGACCCCTTCCCCACACACTGAAACACATCCCCACACACAGAAACACCTTCCCCACACACTGAAACCCTTCCCCACACACTGAAACCCCTTCCGCACACACTGAAACCCCTTCCGCACACACTGAAACACCTTCCCCACACAATGAAATCCCTTCCCCACACTCTGAAAACCCTTCCCCACACACTGAAACCCCTTCCGCACACACTGAAACACCATCCCCACACTCTGAAACACCTTCCCCACACACTGAAACCCCTTCCCGACAAACTGAAACCCCTTCCGCACACAGTGAAACCCCTTCCCCACACATTGAAACCCCTTCCCCACACACTGAAACCCCTTCCCCACACACTGAAAAACATCCCCACACACTGAACCTACATTCGCACACACTGAAACCCCTTCCGCACACACTGAAACCCATCCCCACGCACTGATACCCATCCCCATACACTGAAACCAATCCCCACACACTGAAACACCTTCCCCACACACTGCAACCCTTCCCCACACAATGAAACACATCCCCACACACTGAAACACATCCCAACACACTGAAACACCTACCCCACAAACTGAAACCCCTCCACCACACACTGAAACCCCTTCCCCACACTCTGAAACCCCTTCCCCACACACTGAAACACCTTCCCCACACACTGAAACCCATTCCCCAGACACTGAAACACCTTTCCCACACACTGAAACACCTTCCCCACACACTGAAACCCCTTCCCCACACACTGAAACCCCTTCCCCACACACTGAAACACCTTCGCCAAACACTGAAACACCTTCCCCACACACTGAAACCCATTCCCCAGACACTGAAACACCTTTCCCACACTCTGAAACACCTTCGCCAAACACTGAAACACCTTCCCCACACACTGAAACCCATTCCCCAGACACTGAAACACCTTTCCCACACACTGAAACACCTTCCCCACACACTGAAACCCCTTCCCCACACACTGAAACCCCTTCCCCACACACTGAAACACCTTCCCCACAAACTGAAATCCCATCCCCACACACTGAAATACCTTCCCCAGACAGTGAAACACCTTCCCCACACACTGAAACCCTTCCCCACACACCGAAACCCCTTTCCCACACACAGTTAAACCCTTCCCCACAAACTGAAACCATTCCCCACACACTGATACCCTTCCCCACACACGGAAACGCCTTCCCCACACACTGAAACCCCTTCCGCGCACAGTTAAACCCTCCCCCACGCACTGAAACCCTCTCCCCACACACTGAAACTCCTTCCCACACACTGAAACACATCCCCACACACTGAAACCCCTTCCACACACACTGAAACCCTTCCACACACTCTGAAACCCCTTCCCCACGCACTGAAACCCCTTCCCCACAAACTGAAACCCTTCCCCACACAATGAAACCCTTCCCTGCACACTGAAACCCCTTCCCCACATACTGAAACCCCTTCCCCACACACTGAAACACCTTCCCCACACACTGAAACCCCATCCGCACACAATTAAACAATTCCCCACACACTGAAACCCCTTCCCCACACACTGAAACCCCTTCCCTACACACTGCATCCCCTTCCGCACACAATGAAACCCCTTCCCCACACAATGAAACACCTTCCCCACAAACTGAATCCCCTTCCCCACACACGGAAACCCCTTCTGTACACAATGAAACACCTTCCCCACACACTGAAACCCCTTCCGCACACACTGAAACACCTTCCCCACACACTGAAACCACATCCCCACACACTGAAAACCCTTCCGCACACAGTGAAACCCTTCCCCACAGACTGAAACCCCTTCCCCACACACTGAAACACTACCCCGAACACTGTAACCCCTTCCCCACACACTGAAACGCATCCCCACACACTGAGACCCCTTCCCCACACACTGAAACACATCCCCACACACAGAAACACCTTCCCCACACACTGAAACCCTTCCCCACACACTGAAACCCCTTCCGCACACACTGAAACCCCTTCCGCAAACACTGAAACACCTTCCCCACGCAATGAAATCCCTTCCCCACACTCTGAAAACCCTTCCCCACACACTGAAACCCCTTCCGCACACACTGAAACACCATCCCCACACTCTGAAACACCTTCCCCATAAACTGAAACCCCTTCCCCACAAACTGAAACCCCTTCCGCACACAGTGAAACCCCTTCCCCACACATTGAAACCCCTTCCCCACACACTGAAACCCCTTCCCCACACACTGAAAAACATCCCCATACACTGAAACTACATTCCCACACACTGAAACCCCTTCCGCACACACTGAAACCCATCCCCACGCACTGAAACCCATCCCCATACACTGAAACCAATCCCCACACACTGACACACCTTCCCCACACACTGCAACCCTTCCCCACACAATGAAACACATCCCCACACACTGAAACACATCCCAACACACTGAAACACCTACCCCACAAACTGAAACCCCTCCACCACACACTGAAACCCCTTCCCCACACTCTGAAACACTTCCCCACACACTGAAATACCTTCCCCACACACTGAAACCCCTTCCGCACACACTGAAACATATCCCCACACACTGAAACCCATCCCCACACACTGAAACCCATCCCCACACACTGAAACACATTCCCCACACACTGAAACCCTTCCTCACACACTGAAACACATCCCCACACACTGAAACACATCCCCACACACTGAAACACCTTCCCCACACACTGAAACCCCTTCCACACACACTAAAACACCTTCCCCACACACTGAATCACCTTCCCCGCACAAAGAAGTACCATCCCCACACACTGAAACACCTTTCCCACACACTGAAACCCCTTCCCCACACACTGGAACCCTACCCCACACTCTGAAACACCTTCGCCAAACACTGAAACACCTTCCCCACACTCTGAAACCCGTTCCCCAGACACTGAAACACCTTTCCCACACACTGAAACACCTTCCCCACACACTGAAACCCCATCCCCATACACTGAAACCAATCCCCACACACTGAAACACCTTCCCCACACACTGCAACCCTTCCCCACACAATGAAACACATCCCCACACACTGAAACACATCCCAACACACTGAAACACCTACCCCACAAACTGAAACCCCTCCACCACACACTGAAACCCCTTCCCCACACTCTGAAACACTTCCCCACACACTGAAATACCTTCCCCACACACTGAAACCCCTTCCGCACACACTGAAACCTATCCCCACACACTGAAACCCATCCCCACACACTGAAACCCATCCCCACACACTGAAACACATTCCCCACACACTGAAACCCTTCCTCACACACTGAAACACATCCCCACACACTGAAACACATCCCCACACACTGAAACACCTTCCCCACACACTGAAACCCCTTCCACACACACTAAAACACCTTCCCCACACACTGAATCACCTTCCCCGCACAAAGAAGTACCATCCCCACACACTGAAACACCTTTCCCACACACTGAAACCCCTTCCCCACACACTGGAACCCTACCCCACACTCTGAAACACCTTCGCCAAACACTGAAACACCTTCCCCACACACTGAAACCCGTTCCCCAGACACTGAAACACCTTTCCCACACACTGAAACACCTTCCCCACACACTGAAACCCCTTCCCCACACACTGAAACCCCTTCCCCACACACTGAAACACCTTCCCCACAAACTGAAATCCCATCCCCACACACTGAAATACCTTCCCCAGACAGTGAAACACCTTCCCCACACACTGAAACCCCTTCCCCACACACTGAAACCCCTTCCCCACAAACCGTTAGCCATTTCTCACACACTGAAACCCTTCCCCACACACCGAAACCCCTTTCCCACACACAGTTAAACCCTTCCCCACAAACTGAAACCATTCCCCACACACTGATACCCTTTCCCACACACTGAAACACCTTCCCCACACACTGAAACCCCTTCCGCGCACAGTTAAACCCTCCCCCACGCACTGAAACCCTCTCCCCACACACTGAAACTCCTTCCCCACACACTGAAACACATCCCCACACACTGAAACCCCTTCCACACACACTGAAACCCTTCCACACACTCTGAAACCCCTTCCCCACGCACTGAAACCCCTTCCCCACAAACTGAAACCCTTCCCCACACAATGAAACCCTTCCCTGCACACTGAAACCCCTTCCCCACATACTGAAACCCCTTCCCCACACACTGAAACACCTTCCCCACACACTGAAACCCCGTCCGCACACAGTTAAACAATTCCCCACACACTGAAACCCCTTCCCCACACACTGAAACCCCTTCCCTACACACTGCATCCCCTTCCGCACACAATGAAACCCCTTCCCCACACAATGAAACACCTTCCCCACAAACTGAATCCCCTTCCCCACACACGGAAACCCCTTCTGCACACAATGAAACACCTTCCCCACACACTGAAACCCCTTCCGCACACACTGAAACACCTTCCCCACACACTGAAACCACATCCCCACACACTGAAAACCCTTCCGCACACAGTGAAACCCTTCCCCACAGACTGAAACCCCTTCCCCACACACTGAAACACTACCCCGAACACTTTAACCCCTTCCCCACACACTGAAACGCATCCCCACACACGGAGACCCCTTCCCCACACACTGAAACACATCCCCACACACAGAAACACCTTCCCCACACACTGAAACCCTTCCCCACACACTGAAACCCCTTCCGCACACACTGAAACCCCTTCCGCACACACTGAAACACCTTCCCCACGCAATGAAATCCCTTCCCCACACTCTGAAAACCCTTCCCCACACACTGAAACCCCTTCCGCACACTCTGAAACACCATCCCCACACTCTGAAACACCTTCCCCACACACTGAAACCCCTTCCCCACAAACTGAAACCCCTTCCGCACACAGTGAAACCCCTTCCCCACACATTGAAACCCGTTCCCCACACACTGAAACCCCTTCCCCACACACTGAAAACATCCCCATACACTGAAACTACATTCCCACACACTGAAACCCCTTCCGCACACACTGAAACCAATCCCCACGCACTGAAACCCATCCCCATACACTGAAACCAATCCCCACACACTGAAACACCTTCCCCACACACTGCAACCCTTCCCCACACAATGAAACACATCCCCACACACTGACACGCATCCCAACACACTGAAACACCTACCCCACAAACTGAAACCCCTCCACCACACACTGAAACCCCTTCCCCACACTCTGAAACACTTCCCCACACACTGAAATACCTTCCCCACACACTGAAACCCCTTCCGCACACACTGAAACCTATCCCCACACACTGAAACCCATCCCCACACACTGAAACCCATCCCCACACACTGAAACACATTCCCCACACACTGAAACACCTTCCCCACACACTGCAACCCTTCCCCACACAATGAAACACATCCCCACACACTGAAACACATCCCAACACACTGAAACACCTGCCCCACAAACTGAAACCCCTCCACCACACACTGAAACCCCTTCCCCACACTCTGAAACACTTCCCCACACACTGAAATACCTTCCCCACACACTGAAACCCCTTCCGCACACACTGAAACACCTTCCCCACACACTGCAACCCTTCCCCACACACTGAAACCCCTTCCGCACACACTGAAACCCCTTCCGCACACACTGAAACACCTTCCCCACACACTGAAACCCCATCCTCACACTCTGAATACCCTGCCCCACACACTGAAACCCCTTCCGCACACACTGAAACACCTTCCCCACACACTGAAACACCTTCCCCACACACTGAAACCCCTTCCGCACACTGTGAAACCCATTCCCCACACACTGAAACCCCTTCCCCACACAACGAAACCCCTTCCCCACACACTGAAACCCCATCCCCACACACTGAAAAACATCCCCACACACTGAAACTACATCCCCACACACTGAAACCCCTTCCGCACACCCTGAAACCCATCCCCACACACTGAAACCCATCCCCATACACTGAAAACCATCCCCACACAATGAAACACCTTCCCCACACACTGCAACCCTTCCCCACACAATGAAACCCATCCCCACACACTGAAACACATCCCAACACACTAATACACCTACCCCACAAACTGAAAACCCTTCCCCACACACTGAAGCCCCTTCCCCACACACTGAAACACCTTCCCCACACACTGAAATACCTTCCCCACACACTGAAACACCTTTCCCACACACCGAATCCCCTTCCCCGCACACTGGAACCCTACCCCACACTCTGAAACACCTTCGCCAAACACTGAAACACCTTCCCCACACACTGAAACAGCTTCCCCACACACTGAACCCCGTTCCCCACACGCTGAAACATCTTCCCCACACAGTGAAACACCTTCCCCACACACTGAAACCCCTTCCCCACACACTGAAACACCTTCCCCACACACAGAAACTCCTTCCCCACACACTGAAACCCTTTCTGCACACAGTGAAACACTGTCCAAACACACTGAAACCCTTCCCCACACACTGAAACCCCTTAACCACACACTGTAACCCTTCCCCACACACTGAACCCCCTTCCCCACACACTGAAACACCTTCCCCACACACTGAAACCCCTTCCCCACAAACTGCAAACCCTTCCCCACAAACTGAAACACCTTCGCCACACACCGAAACACCTTCCCCACACACTGAAACCCCTTCCGCAACACACTGAAACCCCTTACCTACACACTGCATCCCCTTCCGCACACAATGAAACCCCTTCCCCTCACAATGAAACACCTTCCCCACAAACTGAATCCCCTTCCCCACACACTGAAACCCCTTCTGCACACAATGAAACACCTTCCCCACACACTGCAACCCTTCCCCACACAATGAAACACATCCCCACACACTGAAACACATCCCAACACACTGATACACCTACCCCACAAACTGAAAACCCTTCCCCACAAACTGAAACCCCTTCCCCACACACTGAAACACCTTCCCCACACACTGAAATACCTTCCCCACACACTGAAACACCTTTCCCACACACCGAACCCCCTTCCCCGCACACTGGAACCCTACCCCACACTCTGAAACACCTTCGCCAAACACTGAAACACCTTCCCCACACACTGAAACAGCTTCCCCACACACTGAACCCCGTTCCCCACACGCTGAAACATCTTCCCCACACAGTGAAACACCTTCCCCTCACACTGAAACCCCTTCCCCACACACTGAAACACCTTCCCCACACACTGAAACTCCTTCCCCACACACTGAAACCCTTTCCGCACACAGTGAAACACTGTGCAAACACACTGAAACCCTTCCCCACACACTGAAACCCCTTAACCACACACTGTAACCCTTCCCCACACACTGAACCCCCTTCCCCACACACTGAAACACCTTCCCCACACACTGAAACCCCTTCCCCACAAACTGCAAACCCTTCCCACAAACTGAAACACCTTCGCCACACACCGAAACACCTTCCCCACACACTGAAACCCCTTCCGCACACACTGAAACACCTTCCCCACACACTGAAACACTTCCCCACACACTGAAACACCTTCCCCACACACTGAAACACATCCCCACACACTGAAACACATCCCCACACACTGAAACACCTTCCTCACTCACTGAAACCCCTTCCACACACACTAAAACACATTCCCCACACACTGAATCACCTTCCCCACACACTGAAATACCATCCCCACACACTGAAACACCTTTCCCACACACTGAAACCCCTTCCCCACACACTGGAACCCTACCCCACACTCTGAAACACCTTCGCCAAACACTGAAACACATTCCCCACACACTGAAACAGCTTCCCACACACTGAAACCCGTTCCCCACACACTGAAACACCTTACCCACACAATGAAACACCTTCCCCACACACTGAAACCCCTTCCCCACACACTGAAACACCTTCCCCACACACTGAAACACCTTCCCCACACACTGAAATACCTTCCCCAGACACTGAAAGACCTTCCCCACACACTGAAACCACTTCCCCACACACTGAAACCCCTTCCCCACTAACGGAAACCCTTCCCCACACAATGAAACCCTTCCCCACACTCTGAAACCCCTTCCCCACATACTGAAACCCCTTCCCCACACACTGAAACACCTTCCCCACACACTGTAACCCCGTCCGCACACAGTTAAACAATTCCCCACACACTGCATCCCCTTCCGCACACAATGAAACCCCTTCCCCTCACAATGAAACACCTTCCCCACAAACTGAATCCCCTTCCCCACACACTGAAACCCCTTCTGCACACAATGAAACACCTTCCCCACACACTGAAACCCCGTCCCCACAAACTGAAACACCTTCCGCACACACTGAAACCCCTTCCGCACACACTGAAAGACCTTCCCAACACACTGAAACAACTTCCCCACACACTGAAACCCCTTCCTCACACACTGAAACCCCTTCCGCACACACTGAAACACCTTCCCCACACACTGAAACCACATCCGCACACACAGAAAACCCTTCCGCACTCAGTGAAACCCTTCCCCACACACTGAAACACCTTCCCCACACACTGAAACACTTCCCCACACACTGAAACCCCTTCCCCACACACTGAAACGCATCCGCACACACTAAAACCCCTTCCCCACACACTGAAGCACATCCCCACACACAGAAACCCTTTCCCCAAACACTGAAACCCCTTCCGCACACACTGAAACACCTTCCCCACACACTGCAACCCTTCCCCACACACTGAAACCCCTTCCGCACACACTGAAACCCCTTCCGCACACACTGAAACACCTTCCCCACACACTGAAACCCCATCCCCACACTCTGAATACCCTTCCCCACACACTGAAACCCCTTCCCCACACACTGAAACTGCTTCCCCACACACTGAAACAGCTTCCCCACACACTGAAACACCTTACCCACACAATGAAACACCTTCCCCACACACTGAAACCCCTTCCCCACACACTGAAACACCTTCCCCACACACTGAAACACCTTCCCCACACACTGAAATACCTTCCCCAGACACTGAAACACCTTCCCCACACACTGAAACCCCTTCCCCACAAACTGAAACCCTTCCCCACACAATGAAACCCTTCCCCACACACTGAAACCCCTTCCCCACATACTGAAACCCCTTCCCCACACACTGAAACACCTTCCCCACACACTGTAACCCCGTCCGCACACACTGAAACCCATCCCCACACACTGAAACCCATCCCCATACACTGAAACCCATCCCCACACACTGATACACCTTCTCCACACACTGCAACCCATCCCCACACAATGAAACACATCCCCACACACTGAAACACATCCCAACACACTGATACACCTACCCCACAAACTGAAAACCCTTCCCCACACACTGAAACCCCTTCCCCACACACTGAAACACCTTCCCCACACACTGAAATACCTTCCCCACACACTGAAACACCTTTCCCACACACTGAATCCCCTTCCCCGCACACTGGAACCCTACCCCACACTCTGAAACACCTTCGCCAAACACTGAAACACCTTCCCCACACACTGAAACAGCTTCCCCACACACTGAAACCCGTTCCCCACACACTGAAACATCATCCCCACACAGTGAAACACCTTCCCCACACACTGAAACCCCTTAACCACACACTGAAACCCTTCCCCACACACTGAAACCCCTTCCCCACACACTTAAACACCTTCCCCACAAACTGAAACACATTCCCCACAAACTGAAAACCCTTCCCCACAAAATGAAACACCTTTGCCACACACCGAAACACCTTCCCCACACACTGAAACCCCTTCCGCACACACTGAAACACCTTTCCCACACACTGAAACACTTCCCCACACACTGAAACACCTTCCCCACACACTGAAACACATCCCCACACACTGAAACACATCCCCACACACTGAAACACCTTCCCCACACACTGAAACCCCTTCGACACACACTAAAACACATTCCCCACACACTGAATCACCTTCCCCACACACTGAAATACCATCCCCACACACTGAAACACCTTTCCCACACACTGAAACCCCTTCCCCACACACTGGAACCCTACCCCACACTCTGAAACAGCTTCGCCAAACACTGAAACACATTCCCCACACACTGAAACAGCTTCCCCACAAACTGAAAACCGTTCCCTACAGACTGAAACACCTTACCCACACAATGAATCACCTTCCCCACACACTGAAACCCCTTCCCCACACACTGAAACACCTTCCCCACACACTGAAACACCTTCCCCACACACTGAAATACCTTCCCCAGACACTGAAATACCTTCCCCACAAACTGAAACCCCTTCCCCACACACTGAAACCCCTTCCCCACAAACTGAAACCCTTCCCCACACAATGAAACCCCGTCCCCACAAACTGAAACACCTTCCGCACACACTGAAACCCCTTCCGCACACACTGAAATACCTTCCCAACACACTGAAACACCTTTCCCACACACTGAAACCCCTTCCCCACACACTGGAACCCTACCCCACACTCTGAAACACCTTCGCCAAACACTGAAACACATTCCCCACACACTGAAACAGCTTCCCCACACACTGAAACAGCTTCCCCACACACTGAAACACCTTACCCACACAATGAAACACCTTCCCCACACACTGAAACCCCTTCCCCACACACTGAAACACCTTCCCCACACACTGAAACACCTTCCCCACACACTGAAATACCTTCCCCAGACACTGAAACACCTTCCCCACACACTGAAACCCCTTCCCCACAAACTGAAACCCTTCCCCACACAATGAAACCCTTCCCCACACACTGAAACCCCTTCCCCACATACTGAAACCCCTTCCCCACACACTGAAACACCTTCCCCACACACTGTAACCCCGTCCGCACACAGTTAAACAATTCCCCACACACTGAAACCCCTTCGCCACACACTGAAACCCCTTACCTACACACTGCATCCCCTTCCGCACACAATGAAACCCCTTCCCCTCACAATGAAACACCTTCCCCACAAACTGAATCCCCTTCCCCACACACTGAAACCCCTTCTGCACACAATGAAACACGTTCCCCACACACTGAAACCCCATCCCCACAAACTGAAACACCTTCCGCACACACTGAAACCCCTTCCGCACACACTGAAAGACCTTCCCAACACACTGAAACACCTTCCCCACACACTGAAACCCCTTCCTCACACACTGAAACCCCTTCCGCACACACTGAAACACCTTCCCCACACACTGAAACCACATCCGCACACACAGAAAAACCTTCCGCACACAGTGAAACCCTTCCCCACACACTGAAACACCTTCCCCAAACACTGAAACACTTCCCCACACACTGAAACCCCTTCCCCACACACTGAAACGCATCCGCACACACTAAAATCCCTTCCCCAGACACTGAAGCACATCCCCACACACAGAAACCCCTTCCCCAAACACTGAAACCCCTTCTGCACACACTGAAACACCTTCCCCACACACTGCAACCCTTCCCCACACACTGAAACCCCTTCCGCACACACTGATACCCCTTCCGCACACACTGAAACACCTTCCCCACTCACTGAAACCCCATCCCCACACTCTGAATACCCTTCCCCACACACTGAAACCCCTTCCGCACACACTGAAACACCTTCCCCACACACTGAAACACCTTCCCCACACACTGAAACCCCTTCCCCACACACTGAAAGCCCTTCCGCACACTGTGAAACCCCTTCCCCACACAGTGAAACCCCTTCCCCACACAACGAAACCCCTTCCCCACACACTGATACCCCATCCCCACACACTGAAAAACATCCCCACACACTGAAACTACATCCCCACACAATGAAACCCCTTCCGCACACACTGAAACCCATCCCCACACACTGAAACCCATCCCCATACACTGAAACCCATACCCACACACTGAAACACCTTCCCCACACACTGCAACCCTTCCCCACACACTGAAACACCTTCCCCACACACTGAAACCCCTTCCCCACACACTGAAACCCCTTCCGCACACTGTGAAACCCATTCCCCACACACTGAAACCCCTTCCCCACACAACGAAACCCCTTCCCCACACACTGAAACCCCATCCCCACACACTGAAAAACATCCCCACACACTGAAACTACATCCCCACACACTGGAACCCCTTCCGCACACACTGAAACCCATCCCCACACACTGAAACCCATCCCCATACACTGAAACCCATCCCCACACACTGAAACACCTTCCCCACACACTGCAACCCTTCCCCACACAATGAAACACATCCCCACACACTGAAACACATCCCAACACACTGATACACCTACCCCACAAACTGAAAACCCTTCCCCACACACTGAAACCCCTTACCCACACACTGAAACACCTTCCCCACACACTGAAATACCTTCCCCACACACTGAAACACCTTTCCCACACACTGAATCCCTTTCCCCGCACACTGGAACCCTACCCCACACTCTGAAACACCTTCGCCAAACACTGAAACACCTTCCCCACACACTGAAACAGCTTCCCCACACAATGAAACCCGTTCCCCACACACTGAAACATCTTCCCCACACAGTGAAACACCTTCCCCACACACTGAAACCCCTTCCCCACACACTGAAACACCTTCCCCACACACTGAAACACCTTCCCCACACATTGAAACCCCTTCCGCACACAGTGAAACACTGTCCAAACACACTGAATGCCTTCCCCACACACTGAAACCCCTTAACCACACACTGAAACCCTTCCCCACACACTGAAACCCCTTCCCCACACACTGAAACACCTTCCCCACACACTGAAACACCTTCCCCACAAACTGAAAACCCTTCCCACAAACTGAAACAACTTCCCCACACACCGAAACACCTTCCTCACACACTGAAACCCCTTCCGCACACACTGAAACACCTTCCCCACACACTGAAACACTTCCCCACACACTGAAACACCTTCTCCACACACTGAAACACATCCACACACACTGAAACACATCCCCAAACACTGAAACACATCCCCACACACTGAAACACCTTCCCCACACACACAAACCCCTTCCACACACACTAAAGCACATTCCCCACACACTGAATCACCTTCCCCACACACTGAAATACCATCCCCACACACTGAAACACCTTTCCCACACACTGAAACCCCTTCCCCACACACTGGAACCCTACCCCACACTCTGAAACACCTTCGCCAAACACTGAAACACATTCCCCACACACTGAAACAGCTTCCGCACACACTGAAACCCGTTCCCCACACACTGAAACACCTTACCCACACAATGAAACACCTTCCCCACACACTGAAACCCCTTCCCCACACACTGAAACACCTTCCCCACACACTGAAACACCTTCCCCACACACTGAAATAACTTCCCCAGACACTGAAACACCTTCCCCACAAACTGAAACCCCTTCCCCACACACTGAAACCCCTTCCCCACAAACTGAAACCCTTCCCCACACAATGAAACCCTTCCCCACACACTGAAACCCCTTCCCCACATACTGAAACCCCTTCCCCACAGACTGAAACACCTTCCCCACACACTGTAACCCCGTCCGCACACAGTTAAACAATTCCCCACACACTGAAACCCCTTCGCCACACACTGTAACCCCTTACCTACACACTGCATCCCCTTCCGCACACAATGAAACCCCTTCCCCTCAAAATGAAACACCTTCCCCACAAACTGAATCCCCTTCCCCACACACTGAAACCCCTTCTGCACACAATGAAACACGTTCCCCACACACTGAAACCCCGTCCCCACAAACTGAAACACCTTCCGCACACACTGAAACCCCTTCCGCACACACTGAAAGACCTTCCCAACACACTGAAACACCTTTCCCACACACTGAAACCCCTTCCCCACACACTGGAACCCTACCCCACACTCTGAAACAACTTCGCCAAACACTGAAACACATTCCCCACACACTGAAACAGCTTCCCCACACACTGAAACAGCTTCCCCACACACTGACACACCTTACCCACACAATGAACCACCTTCCCCACACACTGAAACCCCTTCCCCACACACTGAAACAACTTCCCCACACACTGAAACACCTTCCCCACACACTGAAATACCTTCCCCAGACACTGAAACACCTTCCCCACACACTGAAACCCCTTCCCCACAAACTGAAACCCTTCCCCACACAATGAAACCCTTCCCCACACACTGAAACCCCTTCCCCACATACTGAAACCCCTTCCCCACACACTGAAACACCTTCCCCACACACTGTAACCCCGTCCGCACACAGTTAAACAATTCCCCACACACTGAAACCCCTTACCTACACACTGCATCCCCTTCCGCACACAATGAAGCCCCTTCCCCTCACAATGAAACACCTTCCCCACAAACTGAATCCCCTTCCCCACACACTGAAACCCCTTCTGCACACAATGAAACACGTTCCCCACACACTGAAACCCCGTCCCCACAAACTGAAACACCTTCCGCACACACTGAAACCCCTTCCGCACACACTGAAAGACCTTCCCAACACACTGAAACCCCTTCCGCACACAGTGAAACCCTTCCCCACACACTGAAACACCTTCCCCAAACACTGAAACACTTCCCCACACACTGAAACCCCTTCCCCACACACTGAAACGCATCCGCACACACTAAAATCCCTTCCCCAGACACTGAAGCACATCCCCACACACAGAAACCCCTTCCCCAAACACTGAAACCCCTTCTGCACACACTGAAACACCTTCCCCACACACTGCAACCCTTCCCCACACACTGAAACCCCTTCCGCACACACTGATACCCCTTCCGCACACACTGAAACACCTTCCCCACTCACTGAAACCCCATCCCCACACTCTGAATACCCTTCCCCACACACTGAAACCCCTTCCGCACACACTGAAACACCTTCCCCACACACTGAAACACCTTCCCCACACACTGAAACCCCTTCCCCACACACTGAAAGCCCTTCCGCACACTGTGAAACCCCTTCCCCACACAGTGAAACCCCTTCCCCACACAACGAAACCCCTTCCCCACACACTGATACCCCATCCCCACACACTGAAAAACATCCCCACACACTGAAACTACATCCCCACACAATGAAACCCCTTCCGCACACACTGAAACCCATCCCCACACACTGAAACCCATCCCCATACACTGAAACCCATACCCACACACTGAAACACCTTCCCCACACACTGCAACCCTTCCCCACACACTGAAACACCTTCCCCACACACTGAAACCCCTTCCCCACACACTGAAACCCCTTCCGCACACTGTGAAACCCATTCCCCACACACTGAAACCCCTTCCCCACACAACGAAACCCCTTCCCCACACACTGAAACCCCATCCCCACACACTGAAAAACATCCCCACACACTGAAACTACATCCCCACACACTGGAACCCCTTCCGCACACACTGAAACCCATCCCCACACACTGAAACCCATCCCCATACACTGAAACCCATCCCCACACACTGAAACACCTTCCCCACACACTGCAACCCTTCCCCACACAATGAAACACATCCCCACACACTGAAACACATCCCAACACACTGATACACCTACCCCACAAACTGAAAACCCTTCCCCACACACTGAAACCCCTTACCCACACACTGAAACACCTTCCCCACACACTGAAATACCTTCCCCACACACTGAAACACCTTTCCCACACACTGAATCCCTTTCCCCGCACACTGGAACCCTACCCCACACTCTGAAACACCTTCGCCAAACACTGAAACACCTTCCCCACACACTGAAACAGCTTCCCCACACAATGAAACCCGTTCCCCACACACTGAAACATCTTCCCCACACAGTGAAACACCTTCCCCACACACTGAAACCCCTTCCCCACACACTGAAACACCTTCCCCACACACTGAAACACCTTCCCCACACATTGAAACCCCTTCCGCACACAGTGAAACACTGTCCAAACACACTGAATGCCTTCCCCACACACTGAAACCCCTTAACCACACACTGAAACCCTTCCCCACACACTGAAACCCCTTCCCCACACACTGAAACACCTTCCCCACACACTGAAACACCTTCCCCACAAACTGAAAACCCTTCCCACAAACTGAAACAACTTCCCCACACACCGAAACACCTTCCTCACACACTGAAACCCCTTCCGCACACACTGAAACACCTTCCCCACACACTGAAACACTTCCCCACACACTGAAACACCTTCTCCACACACTGAAACACATCCACACACACTGAAACACATCCCCAAACACTGAAACACATCCCCACACACTGAAACACCTTCCCCACACACACAAACCCCTTCCACACACACTAAAGCACATTCCCCACACACTGAATCACCTTCCCCACACACTGAAATACCATCCCCACACACTGAAACACCTTTCCCACACACTGAAACCCCTTCCCCACACACTGGAACCCTACCCCACACTCTGAAACACCTTCGCCAAACACTGAAACACATTCCCCACACACTGAAACAGCTTCCGCACACACTGAAACCCGTTCCCCACACACTGAAACACCTTACCCACACAATGAAACACCTTCCCCACACACTGAAACCCCTTCCCCACACACTGAAACACCTTCCCCACACACTGAAACACCTTCCCCACACACTGAAATAACTTCCCCAGACACTGAAACACCTTCCCCACAAACTGAAACCCCTTCCCCACACACTGAAACCCCTTCCCCACAAACTGAAACCCTTCCCCACACAATGAAACCCTTCCCCACACACTGAAACCCCTTCCCCACATACTGAAACCCCTTCCCCACAGACTGAAACACCTTCCCCACACACTGTAACCCCGTCCGCACACAGTTAAACAATTCCCCACACACTGAAACCCCTTCGCCACACACTGTAACCCCTTACCTACACACTGCATCCCCTTCCGCACACAATGAAACCCCTTCCCCTCAAAATGAAACACCTTCCCCACAAACTGAATCCCCTTCCCCACACACTGAAACCCCTTCTGCACACAATGAAACACGTTCCCCACACACTGAAACCCCGTCCCCACAAACTGAAACACCTTCCGCACACACTGAAACCCCTTCCGCACACACTGAAAGACCTTCCCAACACACTGAAACACCTTTCCCACACACTGAAACCCCTTCCCCACACACTGGAACCCTACCCCACACTCTGAAACAACTTCGCCAAACACTGAAACACATTCCCCACACACTGAAACAGCTTCCCCACACACTGAAACAGCTTCCCCACACACTGACACACCTTACCCACACAATGAACCACCTTCCCCACACACTGAAACCCCTTCCCCACACACTGAAACAACTTCCCCACACACTGAAACACCTTCCCCACACACTGAAATACCTTCCCCAGACACTGAAACACCTTCCCCACACACTGAAACCCCTTCCCCACAAACTGAAACCCTTCCCCACACAATGAAACCCTTCCCCACACACTGAAACCCCTTCCCCACATACTGAAACCCCTTCCCCACACACTGAAACACCTTCCCCACACACTGTAACCCCGTCCGCACACAGTTAAACAATTCCCCACACACTGAAACCCCTTACCTACACACTGCATCCCCTTCCGCACACAATGAAGCCCCTTCCCCTCACAATGAAACACCTTCCCCACAAACTGAATCCCCTTCCCCACACACTGAAACCCCTTCTGCACACAATGAAACACGTTCCCCACACACTGAAACCCCGTCCCCACAAACTGAAACACCTTCCGCACACACTGAAACCCCTTCCGCACACACTGAAAGACCTTCCCAACACACTGAAACCCCTTCCGCACACACTGAAACAACTTCCCCACACACTGAAACCACATCCGCACACACAGAAAACACTTCCGCACACAGTGAAACCCTTCCCCACACACTGAAACACCTTCCCCAAACACTGAAACACTTCCCCACACACTGGAACCCCTTCCCCACACACTGAAGCACATCCCCACACACAGAAACCCCTTCCCCAAACACTGAAACCCCTTCCGCACACACTGAAACACCTTCCCCACACACTGCAACCCTTCCCCACACACTGAAACCCCTTCCGCACACACTGAAACCCCTTCCGCACACACTGAAACACCTTCCCCACACACTGAAACCCCATCCCCACACTCTGAATACCCTTCCCCACACACTGAAACCCCTTCCGCACACACTGAAACACCTTCCCCACACACTGAAACACCTTCCCCACACACTGAAACCCCTTCCCCACACACTGAAAGCCCTTCCGCACACTGTGAAACCCCTTCCCCACACACTGAAACCCCTTCCCCACACAACGAAACCCCTTCCCCACACACTGAAACCCCATCCCCACACACTGAAAAACATCCCCACACACTGAAACTACATCCCCACGCACTGAAACCCCTTCCGCACACACTGAAACCCATCCCCACACACTGAAACCCATCCCCACACACTGAAACCCATCCCCATACACTGAAACCCATACCCACACACTGAAACACCTTCCCCACACACTGCAACCCTTCCCCACACAATGAAACACATCCCCACACACTGAAACACATCCCAACACACTGATACACCTACCCCACAAACTGAAAACCCTTCCCCAGACACTGAAACCCCTTCCACACACAATGAAACCCATCCCCACAAAATGAAACCCGTCCCCACACACTGAAACCCCTTCCCCACACACTGAAACCCCTTCCCCACACTCTGAAACACCTTCGCCAAACACTGAAACACCTTCCCCACACACTGAAACAGCTTCCCCACACACTGAAACCCGTTCCCCACACACTGAAACATCTTCCCCACACAGTGAAGCACCTTCCCCACACACTGAAACCCCTTCCCCACACACTGAAACACCTTCCCCACACACTGAAACACCTTCCCCACACACTGAAACCCCTTCCGCACACAGTGAAACACTGTCCAAACACACTGAAACCCTTCCCCACACACTGAAACCCCTTCCCCACACACTGAAACCCCTTCCCCACACACTGAAACACCTTCCCCACACACTGAAACACCTTCCCCACAAACTGAAAACCCTTCGCCACAAACTGAAACACCTTCGCCACACACCGAAACACCTTCCCCACACACTGAAACCCCTTCCGCACACACTGAAACGCCTTCCCCACACACTGAAACACTTCCCCACACACTGAAACACCTTCCCCACACACTAAAACACCTTCCCCACACACTGAAACACATTCCCCAGACACTGAAACCCCTTCCACACACAATGAAACCCATCCCCACAAACTGAAACCCGTCCCCACACACTGAAACCCCTTCCCCACACACTGAAACCCCTTCCCCACACACTGAAACACTTCCCCACACACTGAAACACCTTCCCCACACACTAAAACCCCTTCCGCACACACTGAATCCAATACCCACACACTGAAACCCATCCCCACACACAGAAACCCATCCCCACACACTGAAACACATTCACCACGCACTAAAACCCTTCCCCACACACAGAAACACATCCCCACACACTGAAACACATCCCCACTCACTGAAGCACCTTCCCCACACACTGAAACCCCTTCCCCACACACTAAAACACATTCCCCACACACTGAAACAACATCCCCACACACTGAAATAGCATCCCCACACATTGAAACAACTTTCCCATTCACTGAAACACCTTCCCCAAACACTGAAACACCTTCCCCACATACTGAAACAGATTGCCCACACACTGAAACCCTTTCCCCGCACACTGAAACACCTTCCCCAAACACTGAAACACCTTCCCCAAACACTGAAACACCTTCCCCACATACTGAAACAGCTTCCCCACACACTGAAACCCTTTCCCCGCACACTGAAACACCTTCCCCACACTCTGAAACACCTTCCCCACACACTGAAACACCTTCACCACACACTGAAAACCCTTCCGCACACACTAAAACACCTTCCCCACACACTGAAAACCTTCCCCACACACTGAAACCCCTTCCCCACACACTGAAAACCTTCCCCACACACTGAAACCCCTTCCCTACAAACTGAAACAACTTCCCGACACACTGAAACCCCTTCCCCACACAACGAAACCCCTTCCCCACACACTGAAACCCCATCCCCACACACTGAAAAACATCCCCACACACTGAAACTACATCCCCACACACTGAAACCCCTTCCGCACACACTGAAACCCATCCCCACACACTGAAACCCATCCCCATACACTGAAACCCATACCCACACACTGAAACACCTTCCCCACACACTGCAACCCTTCCCCACACAATGAAACACATCCCCACACACTGAAACACATTCCAACACACTGATACACCTACCCCACAAACTGAAAACCCTTCCCCACACACTGAAACCCCTTCCCCACACACTGAAACACCTTCCCCACACACTGAAATACCTTCCCCACACACTGAAACACCTTTCCCACACACTGAAGCCCCTTCCCCGCACACTGGAACCCTACCCCACACTCTGAAACACCTTCGCCAAACACTGAAACACCTTCCCCACACAATGAAACAGCTTCCCCACACACTGAAACCCGTTCCCCACACACTGAAACATCTTCCCCACACAGTGAAACACCTTCCCCACACACTGAAACCCCTTCCCCACACACTGAAACACCTTCCCCACACACTGAAACACCTTCCCCACACACTGAAACCCCTTCCGCACACAGTGAAACACTGTCCAAACACACTGAAACCCTCCCCCACACACTGAAACCCCTTAACCACACACTGAAACCCTTCCCCACAAACTGAAACCCTTCCCCACAAACTGAAACACCTTCCCCACACACTGAAACACCTTCCCCACAAACTGAAAACCCTTCGCCACAAACTGAAACACCTTCGCCACACACCGAAACACCTTCCCCACACACTGAAACCCCTTCCGCACACACTGAAACACCTTCCCCACACACTGAAACACTTCCCCACACACTGAAACACCTTCCCCACACACTAAAACACCTTCCCCACACACTGAAACCCCTTCCCCACACACTGAAACACATTCCCCAGACACTGATACCCCTTCCACACACAATGAAACCCATCCCCACAAACTGAAACCCGTCCCCACACACTGAAACCCCTTCCCCACACACTGAAACCCCTTCCCCACACACTGAAACACTTCCCCACACACTGAAACACCTTCCCCACACACTAAAACCCCTTCCGCACACACTGAATCCAATACCCACGCACTGAAACCCATCCCCACACACAGAAACCCATCCCCACACACTGAAACACATTCACCACGCACTAAAACCCTTCCCCACACACAGAAACAACATCCCCACACACTGAAATAGCATCCCCACACATTGAAACAACTTTCCCCTTCACTGAAACACCTTCCCCAAACACTGAAACACCTTCCCCACATACTGAAACAGCTTCCCCACACACTGAAACCCTTTCCCCGCACACTGAAACACCTTCCCCAAACACTGAAACACCTTCCCCAAACACTGAAACACCTTCCCCACATACTGAAACAGCTTCCCCACACACTGAATCCCTTTCCCCGCACACTGAAACACCTTCCCCACACTCTGAAACACCTTCCCCACACACTGAAAACCCTTCCGCACACACTAAAACACCTTCCCCACACACTGAAAACCTTCCCCACACACTGAAACCCCTTCCCCACACACTGAAAACCTTCCCCACACACTGAAACCCCTTCCCTACAAACTGAAACAACTTCCCGACACACTGAAACCCCTTCCCCAAACAACGAAACCCCTTCCCCACACACTGAAACCCCATCCCCACACACTGAAAAACATCCCCACACACTGAAACTACATCCCCACACACTGAAACCCCTTCCGCACACACTGAAACCCATCCCCACACACTGAAACCCATCCCCATACACTGAAACCCATACCCACACACTGAAACACCTTCCCCACACACTGCAACCCTTCCCCACACAATGAAACACATCCCCACACACTGAAACACATCCCAACACACTGACACACCTACCCCACAAACTGAAAACCCTTCCCCACACACTGAAACCCCTTCCTCACACACCGAAACACCTTCCCCACACAATGAAACCCCTTCCGCACACACTGAAACACCTTCCCCACACACTGAAACCCTTCCCCACACACTGAAACACCTTCCCCACACATAGAAACACTTCCCCACGCACTGTAACCCCTTCCCCACACACTGTAAACTCTTCCCCACACACTGAAAACCCTTCCCCACACACTGAAACACCTTCCCCAAACACTGAAAGCCATTCACCACACACTGAAACATATTCCCCACACACTGAAATACTTCCAAACACACTGAAACACATTCCCCACATACTGAAACCCATTCCGCACACAATGAAACCCATCCCCACAAATTGAAACCCTTCCCCATACACTGAAAACCATCCCCACACACTGAAACACCTTCCCCAAACACTGAAACACTTCCACACACACTGAAACACCTTCCCCACAGATTGAAACACATCCCGGCAGTATGAAAAACATACCCCACAAACTGAAACCCCTTCCCCACACACTAAAACACCATCCCCACACACTGAAACACCTTCCTCACACACTGAAACACCTTCCCCACACACTGAAACACTTCCCCACACACTGAAACCCCTTCCCAACACACCGAAACATCTTCCCCACACTCTAAAACCAATTCCACACACAATGAAACCCATCCCCACAAACTGAAACCCATCCCCACACACTGAAACCCCTTCCCCACACACTGAAACCTTTTCCCCACATACTGAAACACCTTCCCCACACACTAAAACCCTTGCCCACACACTGAAACACATCCCCAAACACTGAAACACATCCCCACTCACTGAAGCACCTTCCCCATACACTGTAACTCCTTCCCCACACACTGAAATACCATCCCCACACACTGAAACACCTTTCCCATGCACTGAAACCACTTCCCCACACACTGAAACCTTTTCCCCACATACTGAAACACCTTCCCCACACACTAAAACCCTTGCCCACACACTGAAACACATCCCCAAACACTGAAACACATCCCCACTCACTGAAGCACCTTCCCCATACACTGTAACTCCTTCCCCACACACTGAAATACCATCCCCACACACTGAAACACCTTTCCCATGCACTGAAACCACTTCCCCACACACTGGAACCCTACCCCACACACTGAAACACCTTCCCCAAACACTGAAACCCCTTCCCCACACACTGAAACAGCTCCCCACACACTGAAACCCTTTCCCCACACACTGAAGCACCTTCCCCACACATTGAAACACCTTCCCCCAACCCAGAAACACCTCCACCAAACACTGAAAACCCTTCCGCTAACACTAAAAAACCTTCCCCACACACTGAAACCCTTCCCCTCACACTGAAATCCCTTCCCCACACACTGAAACCCTTCCCCACACACTGAAACCCCTTCCCCACACACTGAAACAATTTCCCGACATACTGAAACACCTTCCCCACACACTGAAACACCTTCCCCACACACTGAAACACCTTCCCCACACACCGAAACACCTTCCCCACACACTGAAACCCCTTCCGCACACACTGAAACACCTTCCCCACAAACTGAAACCCTTCCCCACACACTGAAACACCTTCCCCACACACTGAAACACTTCCCCACGCACTGAAACTCCTTCCCCAC
Source organism: Heterodontus francisci (assembly GCF_036365525.1). Lineage (NCBI taxonomy): Eukaryota > Metazoa > Chordata > Chondrichthyes > Heterodontiformes > Heterodontidae > Heterodontus > Heterodontus francisci. The sequence continues at coordinate 68,504,295 of NC_090391.1, forward strand.
ACACTGGAAACCCTTCCCCACACACTGAAGCCCCTTCCCCACACACTGAAACACCTTCCCCAAACACTGAAACCCATTCACCACACACTGAAACACATTCCCCACACACTGAAACACTTCCAAACACACTGAAACACATTCCCCACACACTGAAACCCCTTCCCCACACACTGAAACCCCATCCCCACACAATGAAACACCTTCCCCACACACTGAAACCCCTTCCACACACAATGAAACCCATCCCCACAAATTGAAACCCATCCCCACACACTGAATCCCCTTCGCCACACACTGAAAAACTTCCCCACACACTGAAACACCTTCCCCACACACTGAAACACCTTCCGCACACACTGAAACCCATCCCCACACAATGAAACCCATCCCCATACACTGAAACCCATCCCCACACACTGAAACACCTTCCTCACACACTGAAACCCTTCCCCACACACTGAAACACGTTCCACACACACTGAAATACTTCCCCACACACTGAAACTCTTTCCCCACAGACTGAAACACATCCCGACACACTGAAACACATACCCCACAAACTGAAACCCCTTGCCCACGCACTAAAACACCTTCCCCACACACTGGAACACCTTCCCCACACACTGAAACCCTTCCCCACACACTGAAACACCTTCCCCACACACTGAAACACTTTCCCCACAGACTGAAACACATCCCGACACACTGAAACACATACCCCACAAACTGAAACCCCTTGCCCACACACTAAAACACCTTCCCCACACACTGGAACACCTTCCCCACACACTGAATCACCTTCCCCCAACCCAGAAACACCTTCACCAAACACTGAAAACCCTTCCGCTAACACTAAAACACCTTCCCCACACACTGAAACCCTTCCCCTCACACTGAAAACCCTTCCCCACACACTGAAACCCTTCCCCACACACTGAAACCCCTTCCCCACACACTGAAACAATTTCCCGACATACTGAAACACCTTCCCCACACACTGAAACACCTTCCCCACACACTGAAACACCTTCCCCACACACCGAAACACCTTCCCCACACACTGAAACCCCTTCCGCACACACTGAAACACCTTCCCCACAAACTGAAACCCTTCCCCACACACTGAAACACCTTCCCCACACACTGAAACCCTTCCCCACACACTGAAACCCCTTCCCCACACACTGAAACAATTTCCCGACATACTGAAACACCTTCCCCACACACCGAAAGACCTTCCCCACACACTGAAACCCCTTCCGCACACACTGAAACACCTTCCCCACAAACTGAAACTCTTCCCCACACACTGAAACACCTTCCCCACACACTGAAACACTTCCCCACGCACTGAAACTCCTTCCCCACACACTGGAAACCCTTCCCCACACACTGAAACCCCTTCCCCACACACTGAAAAACCTTCCCCAAACACTGAAACCCATTCCAAACACACTGAAACACATTCCCCACACACTGAAACCCCTTCCCCACACACTGAAACCCCATCCCCACACAATGAAACACCTTCCCCACACACTAAAACCCCTTCCACACACAATGAAACCCATCCCCACAAATTGAAACCCATCCCCACACACTGAATCCCCTTCCCCACACACTGAAAAACTTCCCCACACACTGAAACACCTTCCCCACACACTGAAACACCTTCCGCACACACTGAAACCCATCCCCACACAATGAAACCCATCCCCATACACTGAAACCCATCCCCACACACTGAAACACCTTCCCCACACACTGAACCCCTTGCCCACACACTGAAACACGTTCCACACACACTGAAACACTTCCCCACAAACTGAAACACTTTCCCCACAGACTGAAACACATCCCGACACACTGAAACACATACCCCACAAACTGAAACCCCTTGCCACACACTAAAACACCTTCCCCACACACTGGAACACCTTCCCCACACACTGAAACCCTTCCCCACACACTGAAACACCTTCCCCACACACTGAAACACCTTCCGCACACACTGAAACCCATCCCCACACAATGAAACCCATCCCCATACACTGAAACCCATCCCCACACACTGAAACACCTTCCCCACACACTGAACCCCTTGCCCACACACTGAAACACGTTCCACACACACTGAAACACTTCCCCACAAACTGAAACACTTTCCCCACAGACTGAAACACATCCCGACAGACTGAAACACATACCCCACAAACTGAAACCCCTTGCCACACACTAAAACACCTTCCCCACACACTGGAACACCTTCCCCACACACTGAAACCCTTCCCCACACACTGAAACACCTTCCCCACACACTGAAACATTTCCCCACACACCGAAACACCTTCCAAACGCACTGGAAACCCTTCCCCACACACTGATAGCCCTTCCCCACACACTGAAACACCTTCCGCACACACTGAAACCCATCCCCACACATTGAAACCCATCCCCATACACTGAAACCCATCCCCACAAACTGAAACACCTTCCCCACACACTGAAACCCTTCCCCACACACTGAAACACGTTCCACACACTCTGAAACACTTCCCCACACACTGAAACACTTTCCCCACAGACTGAAACACATCCCGACACACTGAAACACATACCCCACAAACTGAAACCCCTTGCCCACACACTAAAACACCTTCCCCACACACTGAAACTCCTTCCCCACACACTGGAAACCCTTCCCCACACACTGAAGCCCCTTCCCCACACACTGAAACACCTTCCCCAAACACTGAAACCCATTCACCACACACTGAAACACATTTCCCACACACTGAAACACTTCCAAACACACTGAAACACATTCCCCACACACTGAAACCCCTTCCCCACACACTGAAACCCCATCCCCACACAATGAAACACCTTCCCCACACACTGAAACACCTTCCCCACACACTGAAACCCTTCCCCACACACTGAAACACGTTCCACACACACTGAAACACTTCCCCACACACTGAGACACTTTCCCCACAGACTGAAACACATCCCGACACACTGAAACACATACCCCACAAACTGAAACCCCTTGCCCACACACTAAAACACCTTCCCCACACACTGGAACACCTTCCCCACACACTGAAACCCTTCCCCACACACTGAAACACCTTCCCCACACACTGAAACACCTTCCCCACAAACTGAAACACCTTCCCCAAACACTGAAACCCATTCACCACACACTGAAACACATTTCCCACACACTGAAACACTTCCAAACACACTGAAACACATTCCCCACACACTGAAACCCCTTCCCCACACACTGAAACCCCATCCCCACACAATGAAACACCTTCCCCACACACTGAAACCCCTTCCACACACAATGAAACCCATCCCCACAAATTGAAACCCATCCCCACACACTGAATCCCCTTCGCCACACACTGAAAAACTTCCCCACACACTGAAACACCTTCCCCACACACTGAAACACCTTCCGCACACACTGAACCCCATCCCCACACAATGAAACCCATCCCCATACACTGAAACCCATCCCCACACACTGAAACACCTTCCCCACACACTGAAACCCTTCCCCACACACTGAAACACGTTCCACACACACTGAAACACTTCCCCACACACTGAGACACTTTCCCCACAGACTGAAACACATCCCGACACACTGAAACACATACCCCACAAACTGAAACCCCTTGCCCACACACTAAAACACCTTCCCCACACACTGGAACACCTTCCCCACACACTGAAACCCTTCCCCACACACTGAAACACCTTCCCCACACACTGAAACACTTTCCCCACAGACTGAAACACATCCCGACACACTGAAACACATACCCCACAAACTGAAACCCCTTGCCCACACACTAAAACTCCTTCCCCACACACTGGAACACCTTCCCCACACACTGAAACACCTTCCCCCAACCCAGAAACACCTTCACCAAACACTGAAAACCCTTCCGCTAACACTAAAACACCTTCCCCACACACTGAAACACTTCCCCTCACACTGAAAACCCTTCCCCACACACTGAAACCCTTCCCCACACACTGAAACCCCTTCCCCACACACTGAAACAATTTCCCGACATACTGAAACACCTTCCCCACACACTGAAACACCTTCCCCACACACCGAAACACCTTCCCCACACACTGAAACCCCTTTCCGCACACACTGAAACACCTTCCCCACAAACTGAAACCCTTCCCCACACACTGAAACACCTTCCCCACACACTGAAACCCTTCCCCACACACTGAAACCCCTTCCCCACACACTGAAACACCTTCCCCACACACCGAAACACCTTCCCCACACACTGAAACCCCTTCCGCACACACTGAAACACCTTCCCCACAAACTGAAACCCTTCCCCACACATTGAAACACCTTCCCCACACACTGAAACACTTCCCCACGCACTGAAACTCCTTCCCCACACACTGGAAACCCTTCCCCACACACTGAAACCCTTTCCCCACACACTGAAACACCTTCCCCAAACACTGAAACCCATTCACCACACACTGAAACACATTCCCCACACACTGAAACACTTCCAAACACACTGAAACACATTCCCCACACACTGAAACCCCTTCCCCACACACTGAAACCCCATCCCCACACAATGAAACACCTTCCCCACACACTGAAACCCCTTCCACACACAATGAAACCCATCCCCACAAATTGAAACCCATCCCCACACACTGAATCCCCTTCCCCACACACTGAAAAACTTCCCCACACACTGAAACACCTTCCCCACACACTGAAACACCTTCCGCACACACTGAAACCCATCCCCACACAATGAAACCCATCCCCATGCACTGAAACCCATCCCCACACACTGAAACACCTTCCCCACACACTGAACCCCTTGCCCACACACTGAAACACGTTCCACACACACTGAAACACTTCCCCACAAACTGAAACACTTTCCCCACAGACTGAAACACATCCCGACACACTGAAACACATACCCCACAAACTGAAACCCCTTGCCACACACTAAAACACCTTCCCCACACACTGGAACACCTTCCCCACACACTGAAACCCTTCCCCACACACTGAAACACCTTCCCCACACACTGAAACATTTCCCCACACACCGAAACACCTTCCAAACGCACTGGAAACCCTTCCCCACACACTGATAGCCCTTCCCCACACACTGAAACACCTTCCGCACACACTGAAACCCATCCCCACACATTGAAACCCATCCCCATACACTGAAACCCATCCCCACAAACTGAAACACCTTCCCCACACACTGAAACCCTTCCCCACACACTGAAACACGTTCCACACACTCTGAAACACTTCCCCACACACTGAAACACTTTCCCCACAGACTGAAACACATCCCGACACACTGAAACACATACCCCACAAACTGAAACCCCTTGCCCACACACTAAAACACCTTCCCCACACACTGAAACTCCTTCCCCACACACTGGAAACCCTTCCCCACACACTGAAGCCCCTTCCCCACACACTGAAACACCTTCCCCAAACACTGAAACCCATTCACCACACACTGAAACACATTTCCCACACACTGAAACACTTCCAAACACACTGAAACACATTCCCCACACACTGAAACCCCTTCCCCACACACTGAAACCCCATCCCCACACAATGAAACACCTTCCCCACACACTGAAACCCCTTCCACACACAATGAAACCCATCCCCACAAATTGAAACCCATCCCCACACACTGAATCCCCTTCGCCACACACTGAAAAACTTCCCCACACACTGAAACACCTTCCCCACACACTGAAACACCTTCCGCACACACTGAACCCCATCCCCACACAATGAAACCCATCCCCATACACTGAAACCCATCCCCACACACTGAAACACCTTCCCCACACACTGAAACCCTTCCCCACACACTGAAACACGTTCCACACACACTGAAACACTTCCCCACACACTGAGACACTTTCCCCACAGACTGAAACACATCCCGACACACTGAAACACATACCCCACAAACTGAAACCCCTTGCCCACACACTAAAACACCTTCCCCACACACTGGAACACCTTCCCCACACACTGAAACCCTTCCCCACACACTGAAACACCTTCCCCACACACTGAAACACTTTCCCCACAGACTGAAACACATCCCGACACACTGAAACACATACCCCACAAACTGAAACCCCTTGCCCACACACTAAAACTCCTTCCCCACACACTGGAACACCTTCCCCACACACTGAAACACCTTCCCCCAACCCAGAAACACCTTCACCAAACACTGAAAACCCTTCCGCTAACACTAAAACACCTTCCCCACACACTGAAACACTTCCCCTCACACTGAAAACCCTTCCCCACACACTGAAACCCTTCCCCACACACTGAAACCCCTTCCCCACACACTGAAACAATTTCCCGACATACTGAAACACCTTCCCCACACACTGAAACACCTTCCCCACACACCGAAACACCTTCCCCACACACTGAAACCCCTTCCGCACACACTGAAACACCTTCCCCACAAACTGAAACCCTTCCCCACACACTGAAACACCTTCCCCACACACTGAAACCCTTCCCCACACACTGAAACCCCTTCCCCACACACTGAAACACCTTCCCCACACACCGAAACACCTTCCCCACACACTGAAACCCCTTCCGCACACACTGAAACACCTTCCCCACAAACTGAAACCCTTCCCCACACATTGAAACACCTTCCCCACACACTGAAACACTTCCCCACGCACTGAAACTCCTTCCCCACACACTGGAAACCCTTCCCCACACACTGAAACCCTTTCCCCACACACTGAAACACCTTCCCCAAACACTGAAACCCATTCACCACACACTGAAACACATTCCCCACACACTGAAACACTTCCAAACACACTGAAACACATTCCCCACACACTGAAACCCCTTCCCCACACACTGAAACCCCATCCCCACACAATGAAACACCTTCCCCACACACTGAAACCCCTTCCACACACAATGAAACCCATCCCCACAAATTGAAACCCATCCCCACACACTGAATCCCCTTCCCCACACACTGAAAAACTTCCCCACACACTGAAACACCTTCCCCACACACTGAAACACCTTCCGCACACACTGAAACCCATCCCCACACAATGAAACCCATCCCCATACACTGAAACCCATCCCCACACACTGAAACACATACCCCACAAACTGAAACCCCTTGCCCACACACTAAAACACCTTCCCCACACACTGGAACACCTTCCCCACACACTGAAACCCTTCCCCACACACTGAAACACCTTCCCCACACACTGAAACACTTCCCCACACACTGAAACACCTTCCAAACGCACTGGAAACCCTTCCCCACACACTGATAGCCCTTCCCCACACACTGAAACACCTTCCGCACACACTGAAACCCATCCCCACACATTGAAACCCATCCCCATGCACTGAAACCCATCCCCACACACTGAAACACCTTCCCCACACACTGAAACCCTTCCCCACACACTGAAACACGTTCCACACACTCTGAAACACTTCCCCACACACTGAAACACTTTCCCCACAGACTGAAACACATCCCGACACACTGAAACACATACCCCACAAACTGAAACCCCTTGCCCACACACTAAAACACCTTCCCCACACACTGGAACACCTTCCCTACTCACTGAAACCCTTCGCCACACACTGAAACACCTTCCCCACACACTGAAACACTTCCCCACACACTGAAACACCTTCCAAACGCACTGGAAACCCTTCCCCACACACTGATAGCCCTTCCCCATACACTGAAACCCCATCCCCACTCACTGCAACACATCCCCACTCACTGAAACACGTTCCCCACAAACTGAAAACCCTTCCCCACACACTGAAACCCTTCCCCAAACACTGAAACCCATTCACCACACACTGAAACACATTCCCCACACATTAAACCCTTCCAAACACACTGAAACACTTACCCACACACTGAAACCCCTTCCCCACACACTGAAACCACTTCCCCACACACTGAACCGCCTTCCGCACACACTGAAACCCCTTCCGCACACACTGAAACACCTTCACCACACACTGAAACCCCTTCCCCACACACTGAAACCACTTCCGCACATACTGAAACACCTTCCCCACAAACTGAAACCCCTTCCCCACACACTGAACCCCCTTCCGCACACAGTGAAACCCTTCCGTACACACTGAAACACATTCCCCACACACTGAAACACATCCACACATACTGAAACCCCTTCCCCACACACTGAACCACATCCCCACAGACTGAAACCCCTTCCCCACACACTGAAACACCTTCCCCACGCACTGAAACACCTTCCCCACACACTGAAACCCCTTCTGCACACAGTGAAACCCTTCCCCACACACTGAAACCCTTTTCCCACACACTGAAACCCATTCACCACACACTGAATCACATCCCCACAAACTGAAAACCCCTTCCTCACACGCTGAAACCCCTTCCGCACACACTGAAACCCCTTCCGCACACACTGAAACACCTTTCCCACACACTGAAACCCCTTCCCCACACACTGAAACCCCTTCTGCACACACTGAAACACCTTCCCCACAGACTGATAACCCTTCCCCACACACTGAAACCCCTTCCGCACACAGCGAAACCCTTCCCCACACACTGAAACCCCTTCCCCACACACAGAAACCACTTCCTCACACACTAAAACACATCCCCACACACTGAAAGCCCTTCCCCACACACTGAAACCCATCCCCACTCACTGAAGCACCTTCCCCATACACTGAAACCACTTCCCCACACACTATAACACATTCCCCACACACTAAAACACTTTCCCCACACACTGAAACACCTTCCCCTCACAGTGAAACCCCTTCCCCACACACTGAAACCCTTCCGCACACACTGAAACCCCTTCCCCACACACTGAAACAACTTCCCGACAAACTGAAACACCTTCCCCACACACTGAAACACCTTCCCCACACACCGAAACACCTTCCCCACAAACTGAACCCCCTTTGGCACACACTGAAACACCTTCTCCACACACTGGAACCCTTCCCCACACACTGAAACACCTTCCCCACACACTGAAACACTTCCCCACGCACTGAAATTCCTTCCCCACACACTGGAAACCCTTCCCCACACACTGAAACCCCTTCCCCACACACTGAAACACCTTCCCCAAATACTGAAACCCATTCACCACACACAGAAACACCTTCCCCACACACTGAAACCCCTTCTGCACACAATGAAACCCATCCCCACAAATTGAAACACCTTCCCCACACACTGAAACCCCTTCCACACACAATGAAACCCATCCCCACAAATTGAAACCCATCCCCACACACTGAATCCCCTTCGCCACACACTGAAAAACTTCCCCACATACTGAAACACCTTCCCCACACACTGAAACACCTTCCGCACACACTGAACCCCATCCCCACACAATGAAACCCATCCCCATACACTGAAACCCATCCCCACACACTGAAACACCTTCCCCACACACTGAAACCCTTCCCCACACACTGAAACACGTTCCACACACACTGAAACACTTCCCCACACACTGAGACACTTTCCCCACAGACTGAAACACATCCCGACACACTGAAACACATACCCCACAAACTGAAACCCCTTGCCCACACACTAAAACACCTTCCCCACACACTGGAACACCTTCCCCACACACTGAAACCCTTCCCCACACACTGAAACACCTTCCCCACACACTGAAACACTTTCCCCACAGACTGAAACACATCCCGACACACTGAAACACATACCCCACAAACTGAAACCCCTTGCCCACACACTAAAACACCTTCCCCACACACTGGAACACCTTCCCCACACACTGAAACACCTTCCCCCAACCCAGAAACACCTTCACCAAACACTGAAAACCAATCCGCTAACACTAAAACACCTTCCCCACACACTGAAACACTTCCCCTCACACTGAAAACCCTTCCCCACACACTGAAACCCTTCCCCACACACTGAAACCCCTTCCCCACACACTGAAACAATTTCCCGACATACTGAAACACCTTCCCCACACACTGAAACACCTTCCCCACACACTGAAACACCTTCCCCACACACCGAAACACCTTCCCCACACACTGAAACCCCTTCCGCACACACTGAAACACCTTCCCCACAAACTGAAACCCTTCCCCACACACTGAAACACCTTCCCCACACACTGAAACCCTTCCCCACACACTGAAACCCCTTCCCCACACACTGAAACAATTTCCCGACATACTGAAACACCTTCCCCACACACTGAAACACCTTCCCCACACACTGAAACACCTTCCCCACACACCGAAACACCTTCCCCACACACTGAAACCCCTTCCGCACACACTGAAACACCTTCCCCACAAACTGAAACCCTTCCCCACACATTGAAACACCTTCCCCACACACTGAAACACTTCCCCACGCACTGAAACTCCTTCCCCACACACTGGAAACCCTTCCCCACACACTGAAACCCCTTCCCCACACACTGAAACACCTTCCCCAAACACTGAAACCCATTCACCACACACTGAAACACATTCCCCACACACTGAAACACTTCCAAACACACTGAAACACATTCCCCACACACTGAAACCCCTTCCCCACACACTGAAACCCCATCCCCACACAATGAAACACCTTCCCCACACACTGAAACCCCTTCCACACACAATGAAACCCATCCCCACAAATTGAAACCCATCCCCACACACTGAATCCCCTTCCCCACACACTGAAAAACTTCCCCACACACTGAAACACCTTCCCCACACACTGAAACACCTTCCGCACACACTGAAACCCATCCCCACACAATGAAACCCATCCCCATACACTGAAACCCATCCCCACACACTGAAACACCTTCCCCACACACTGAACCCCTTCCCCACACACTGAAACACGTTCCACACACACTGAAACACTTTCCCCACAGTCTGAAACACATCCCGACACACTGAAACACATACCCCACAAACTGAAACCCCTTGCCCACACACTAAAACACCTTCCCCACACACTGGAACACCTTCCCCACACACTGAAACCCTTCCCCACACACTGAAACACCTTCCCCACACACTGAAACACTTCCCCACACACTGAAACACCTTCCAAACGCACTGGAAACCCTTCCCCACACACTGATAGCCCTTCCCCACACACTGAAACACCTTCCGCACACACTGAAACCCATCCCCACACATTGAAACCCATCCCCATACACTGAAACCCATCCCCACACACTGAAACACCTTCCCCACACACTGAAACCCTTCCCCACACACTGAAACACGTTCCACACACTCTGAAACACTTCCCCACACACACTAAAACACTTTCCCCACAGACTGAAACACATCCCGACACACTGAAACACATACCCCACAAACTGAAACCCCTTGCCCACACACTAAAACACCTTCCCCACACACTGGAACACCTTCCCCACTCACTGAAACCCTTCGCCACACACTGAAACACCTTCCCCACACACTGAAACACTTCCCCACACACTGAAACACCTTCCAAACGCACTGGAAACCCTTCCCCACACACTGATAGCCCTTCCCCATACACTGAAACCCCATCCCCACTCACTGCAACACATCCCCACTCACTGAAAAACGTTCCCCACAAACTGAAAACCCTTCCCCACACACTGAAACCCTTCCCCAAACACTGAAACCCATTCACCACACACTGAAACACATTCCCCACACATTAAACCCTTCCAAACACACTGAAACACTTACCCACACACTGAAACCCCTTCCCCACACACTGAAACCACTTCCCCACACACTGAACCGCCTTCCGCACACACTGAAACCCCTTCCGCACACACTGAAACACCTTCACCACACACTGAAACCCCTTCCCCACACACTGAAACCACTTCCGCACATACTGAAACACCTTCCCCACAAACTGAAACCCCTTCCCCACACACTGATCCCCCTTCCGCACACAGTGAAACCCTTCCGTACACACTGAAACACATTCCCCACACACTGAAACACATCCACACATACTGAAACCCCTTCCCCACACACTGAACCACATCCCCACAGACTGAAACCCCTTCCCCACACACTGAAACACCTTCCCCACGCACTGAAACACCTTCCCCACACACTGAAACCCCTTCTGCACACAGTGAAACCCTTCCCCATACACTGAAACCCTTTCCCCACACACTGAAACCCTTTCCCCACACACTGAATCACATCCCCACAAACTGAAAACCCCTTCCTCACACGCTGAAACCCCTTCCGCACACACTGAAACCCCTTCCGCACACACTGAAACACCTTTCCCACACACTGAAACCCCTTCCCCTCACACTGAAACCCCTTCTGCACACACTGAAACACCTTCCCCACAGACTGATAACCCTTCCCCACACACTGAAACCCCTTCCGCACACAGCGAAACCCTTCCCCACACACTGAAACCCCTTCCCCACACACAGAAACCACTTCCTCACACACTAAAACACATCCCCACACACTGAAAGCCCTTCCCCACACACTGAAACCCATCCCCACTCACTGAAGCACCTTCCCCATACACTGAAACCACTTCCCCACACACTATAACACATTCCCCACACACTAAAACACTTTCCCCACACACTGAAACACCTTCCCCTCACAGTGAAACCCCTTCCCCACACACTGAAACCCTTCCGCACACACTGAAACCCCTTCCCCACACACTGAAACAACTTCCCGACAAACTGAAACACCTTCCCCACACACTGAAACACCTTCCCCACACACCGAAACACCTTCCCCACAAACTGAAACCCCTTCGGCACACACTGAAACACCTTCTCCACACACTGGAACCCTTCCCCACACACTGAAACACCTTCCCCACACACTGAAACACTTCCCCACGCACTGAAATTCCTTCCCCACACACTGGAAACCCTTCCCCACACACTGAAACCCCTTCCCCACACACTGAAACACCTTCCCCAAATACTGAAACCCATTCACCACACACAGAAACACCTTCCGCACACACTGAAACCCCTTCTGCACACAATGAAACCCATCCCCACAAATTGAAACCAATCCCCACACACTGAAACTCTTCCCCACACACTGAAACTCCTTCCCCACACACTGAAACACCTTCCGCACACACTGAAACCCATCCCCACACACTGAAACCCATCCCCATACACCGAAACCCATCCCCACATACTGAAACACCTTCCCCACACACTGAAACCCTTCACCACACACTGAAACACCTTCCCCACACACTGAAACACCTTCCCCACAGACTGAAACACATCCCGACACACTGAAACAGATACCCCACAAACTGAAACCCCTTCCCCACACACTAAAACACCTTCCTCCCACACTGAAACAACTTCCCCACACACTGGTACACCTTCCCACACACTGAAACCCTTCCCCAAACACTGAAACACCTTCCCCACACACTGACACACTTCCCCACACACTGAAACACCTTCCACACATACTGAAACCCCTTCCGCACACACTGAAACACCTTCCCCACACACTGAAATCCCTTCCCCACAAACTGAAACCCTTCCCCACACACTGAAACCCTTCCCCACAAACTGAAACCCCTTCCCCACGCACTGAAACACCTTCCCCACACACTGAAGGACCATCCCCACACACTGCAACACATCCCCACACACTGAAACACCTTCCCCACACACTGAAACCCCTTCCCCACTCACTGAAACCCTTCCCCAAACACTGAAACCCATTCACCACACACTGAAACACATTCCCCACACATTAAACCCTTCCAAACACACTGAAACACATTCCCCACACACTGAAACCCCTTCCCCACACATTGAAACCACTTCCGCACACACTGAAATGCCTTCCGCACACACTGAAACCCCATCAACACACACTGAAACACCTTCCCCAAACACTGAAACCCCTTCCCCACACATGAAACCACTTCCGCACATACTGAAACACCTTACCCACACACTGAAACCCCTTCCCCACACACTGAAACCCCTTCCCCACACACTGAAACCCCTTTCCCACACACTGAAACATCTTCACCACACACAGAAACACCTTCCGCACACACTGAAACCCCTTCTGCACACAATGAAACCCATCCCCACAAATTGAAACCAATCCCCACACACTGAAACTCTTCCCCACACACTGAAACTCCTTCCCCACACACTGAAACACCTTCCGCACACACTGAAACCCATCCCCACACACTGAAACCCATCCCCATACACCGAAACCCATCCCCACATACTGAAACACCTTCCCCACACACTGAAACCCTTCACCACACACTGAAACACCTTCCCCACACACTGAAACACCTTCCCCACAGACTGAAACACATCCCGACACACTGAAACAGATACCCCACAAACTGAAACCCCTTCCCCACACACTAAAACACCTTCCTCCCACACTGAAACAACTTCCCCACACACTGGTACACCTTCCCACACACTGAAACCCTTCCCCAAACACTGAAACACCTTCCCCACACACTGACACACTTCCCCACACACTGAAACACCTTCCACACATACTGAAACCCCTTCCGCACACACTGAAACACCTTCCCCACACACTGAAATCCCTTCCCCACAAACTGAAACCCTTCCCCACACACTGAAACCCTTCCCCACAAACTGAAACCCCTTCCCCACGCACTGAAACCCCTTCCCCACACACTGAAGGACCATCCCCACACACTGCAACACATCCCCACACACTGAAACACCTTCCCCACACACTGAAACCCCTTCCCCACTCACTGAAACCCTTCCCCAAACACTGAAACCCATTCACCACACACTGAAACACATTCCCCACACATTAAACCCTTCCAAACACACTGAAACACATTCCCCACACACTGAAACCCCTTCCCCACACATTGAAACCACTTCCGCACACACTGAAATGCCTTCCGCACACACTGAAACCCCATCAACACACACTGAAACACCTTCCCCAAACACTGAAACCCCTTCCCCACACATGAAACCACTTCCGCACATACTGAAACACCTTACCCACACACTGAAACCCCTTCCCCACACACTGAAACCCCTTCCCCACACACTGAAACCCCTTTCCCACACACTGAAACATCTTCCCCACACATTGAAACCCCTTCTGCACACAGTGAAACCCTTCCCCACACACTGAAACCCCTTCACGACACACTGAAACACAGCCCCACACACTGAAACCCCTTCCCCACACACTGAAACCCCTTCCGCACATACTGAAACCCCTTCCGCACACACTGAATCACCTTACCCACACTCTGAAATCCCTTCCCCACACACTGAAACCCCTTCCGCACACACTGAAACACCTTCCCCACACACTGACATCCCTTCCCCACAAACTGAAACCCTTCCCCACACACTGATACCCTTCCCCACAAACTGAAACCCCTTCCCCACACACTAAAGCACCTTCCTCCCACACTGAAACAACTTCCCCACACACTGAAACACCTTCCCCACACACTGAAACACCTTCCCACACACTGAAACCCTTCCCCAAACACTGAAACACCTTCCCCACACACTGACACACTTCCCCACAAACTGAAACACCTTCCACACACACTGGAAACCCTTCCACACACACTGATACCCCTTCCCCACGCATTGAAACCACTTCCCCACACACTGAAACACCATCCCCACACACTGCAACACATCCCCACACACTGAAACACCTTCCCCACACACTGAAACCCCTTCCCCACACACTGAAACTCTTCCCCACACACTGAAACACCTTCCCCACACACTGAAACACCTTCCGCACACACTGCAACCCATCCCCACACACTGAAACCCATCCCCATACACCGAAACCCATCCCCACACATTGAAACCACTTCCCCACACACTGAAATGCCTTCCGCACACACTGAAACCCCATCAACACACACTGAAACACCTTCACTACACACTGAAACCCCTTCCGCACATCCTGAAACCCCTTCCGCACACACTGAATCACCTTACCCACACTCTGAAATCCCTTCCCCACACACTGAAACCCCTTCCGCACACACTGAAACACCTTCCCCACACACTGAAATCCCTTCCCCACAAACTGAAACCCTTCCCCACACACTGAAACCCTTCCCCACAAACTGAAACCCCTTCCCCACGCACTGAAACCCCTTCCCCACACACTGAAGGACCATCCCCACACACTGCAACACATCCCCACACACTGAAACACCTTCCCCACACACTGAAACCCCTTCCCCACTCACTGAAACCCTTCCCCAAACACTGAAACCCATTCACCACACACTGAAACACATTCCCCATACATTAAACCCTTCCAAACACACTGAAACACATTCCCCACACACTGAAACCCCTTCCCCACACATTGAAACCACTTCCGCACACACTGAAATGCCTTCCGCACACACTGAAACCCCATCAACACACACTGAAACACCTTCCCCACACACTGAAACACGTTCCACACACACTGAAACACTTTCCCCACAGTCTGAAACACATCCCGACACACTGAAACACATACCCCACAAACTGAAACCCCTTGCCCACACACTAAAACACCTTCCCCACACACTGGAACACCTTCCCCACACACTGAAACCCTTCCCCACACACTGAAACACCTTCCCCACACACTGAAACACTTCCCCACACACTGAAACACCTTCCAAACGCACTGGAAACCCTTCCCCACACACTGATAGCCCTTCCCCACACACTGAAACACCTTCCGCACACACTGAAACCCATCCCCACACATTGAAACCCATCCCCATACACTGAAACCCATCCCCACACACTGAAACACCTTCCCCACACACTGAAACCCTTCCCCACAAACTGAAACACGTTCCACACACTCTGAAACACTTCCCCACACACACTAAAACACTTTCCCCACAGACTGAAACACATCCCGACACACTGAAACACATACCCCACAAACTGAAACCCCTTGCCCACACACTAAAACACCTTCCCCACACACTGGAACACCTTCCCCACTCACTGAAACCCTTCGCCACACACTGAAACACCTTCCCCACACACTGAAACACTTCCCCACACACTGAAACACCTTCCAAACGCACTGGAAACCCTTCCCCACACACTGATAGCCCTTCCCCATACACTGAAACCCCATCCCCACTCACTGCAACACATCCCCACTCACTGAAAAACGTTCCCCACAAACTGAAAACCCTTCCCCACACACTGAAACCCTTCCCCAAACACTGAAACCCATTCACCACACACTGAAACACATTCCCCACACATTAAACCCTTCCAAACACACTGAAACACTTACCCACACACTGAAACCCCTTCCCCACACACTGAAACCACTTCCCCACACACTGAACCGCCTTCCGCACACACTGAAACCCCTTCCGCACACACTGAAACACCTTCACCACACACTGAAACCCCTTCCCCACACACTGAAACCACTTCCGCACATACTGAAACACCTTCCCCACAAACTGAAACCCCTTCCCCACACACTGATCCCCCTTCCGCACACAGTGAAACCCTTCCGTACACACTGAAACACATTCCCCACACACTGAAACACATCCACACATACTGAAACCCCTTCCCCACACACTGAACCACATCCCCACAGACTGAAACCCCTTCCCCACACACTGAAACACCTTCCCCACGCACTGAAACACCTTCCCCACACACTGAAACCCCTTCTGCACACAGTGAAACCCTTCCCCATACACTGAAACCCTTTCCCCACACACTGAAACCCTTTCCCCACACACTGAATCACATCCCCACAAACTGAAAACCCCTTCCTCACACGCTGAAACCCCTTCCGCACACACTGAAACCCCTTCCGCACACACTGAAACACCTTTCCCACACACTGAAACCCCTTCCCCTCACACTGAAACCCCTTCTGCACACACTGAAACACCTTCCCCACAGACTGATAACCCTTCCCCACACACTGAAACCCCTTCCGCACACAGCGAAACCCTTCCCCACACACTGAAACCCCTTCCCCACACACAGAAACCACTTCCTCACACACTAAAACACATCCCCACACACTGAAAGCCCTTCCCCACACACTGAAACCCATCCCCACTCACTGAAGCACCTTCCCCATACACTGAAACCACTTCCCCACACACTATAACACATTCCCCACACACTAAAACACTTTCCCCACACACTGAAACACCTTCCCCTCACAGTGAAACCCCTTCCCCACACACTGAAACCCTTCCGCACACACTGAAACCCCTTCCCCACACACTGAAACAACTTCCCGACAAACTGAAACACCTTCCCCACACACTGAAACACCTTCCCCACACACCGAAACACCTTCCCCACAAACTGAAACCCCTTCGGCACACACTGAAACACCTTCTCCACACACTGGAACCCTTCCCCACACACTGAAACACCTTCCCCACACACTGAAACACTTCCCCACGCACTGAAATTCCTTCCCCACACACTGGAAACCCTTCCCCACACACTGAAACCCCTTCCCCACACACTGAAACACCTTCCCCAAATACTGAAACCCATTCACCACACACAGAAACACCTTCCGCACACACTGAAACCCCTTCTGCACACAATGAAACCCATCCCCACAAATTGAAACCAATCCCCACACACTGAAACTCTTCCCCACACACTGAAACTCCTTCCCCACACACTGAAACACCTTCCGCACACACTGAAACCCATCCCCACACACTGAAACCCATCCCCATACACCGAAACCCATCCCCACATACTGAAACACCTTCCCCACACACTGAAACCCTTCACCACACACTGAAACACCTTCCCCACACACTGAAACACCTTCCCCACAGACTGAAACACATCCCGACACACTGAAACAGATACCCCACAAACTGAAACCCCTTCCCCACACACTAAAACACCTTCCTCCCACACTGAAACAACTTCCCCACACACTGGTACACCTTCCCACACACTGAAACCCTTCCCCAAACACTGAAACACCTTCCCCACACACTGACACACTTCCCCACACACTGAAACACCTTCCACACATACTGAAACCCCTTCCGCACACACTGAAACACCTTCCCCACACACTGAAATCCCTTCCCCACAAACTGAAACCCTTCCCCACACACTGAAACCCTTCCCCACAAACTGAAACCCCTTCCCCACGCACTGAAACCCCTTCCCCACACACTGAAGGACCATCCCCACACACTGCAACACATCCCCACACACTGAAACACCTTCCCCACACACTGAAACCCCTTCCCCACTCACTGAAACCCTTCCCCAAACACTGAAACCCATTCACCACACACTGAAACACATTCCCCACACATTAAACCCTTCCAAACACACTGAAACACATTCCCCACACACTGAAACCCCTTCCCCACACATTGAAACCACTTCCGCACACACTGAAATGCCTTCCGCACACACTGAAACCCCATCAACACACACTGAAACACCTTCCCCAAACACTGAAACCCCTTCCCCACACATGAAACCACTTCCGCACATACTGAAACACCTTACCCACACACTGAAACCCCTTCCCCACACACTGAAACCCCTTCCCCACACACTGAAACCCCTTTCCCACACACTGAAACATCTTCACCACACACAGAAACACCTTCCGCACACACTGAAACCCCTTCTGCACACAATGAAACCCATCCCCACAAATTGAAACCAATCCCCACACACTGAAACTCTTCCCCACACACTGAAACTCCTTCCCCACACACTGAAACACCTTCCGCACACACTGAAACCCATCCCCACACACTGAAACCCATCCCCATACACCGAAACCCATCCCCACATACTGAAACACCTTCCCCACACACTGAAACCCTTCACCACACACTGAAACACCTTCCCCACACACTGAAACACCTTCCCCACAGACTGAAACACATCCCGACACACTGAAACAGATACCCCACAAACTGAAACCCCTTCCCCACACACTAAAACACCTTCCTCCCACACTGAAACAACTTCCCCACACACTGGTACACCTTCCCACACACTGAAACCCTTCCCCAAACACTGAAACACCTTCCCCACACACTGACACACTTCCCCACACACTGAAACACCTTCCACACATACTGAAACCCCTTCCGCACACACTGAAACACCTTCCCCACACACTGAAATCCCTTCCCCACAAACTGAAACCCTTCCCCACACACTGAAACCCTTCCCCACAAACTGAAACCCCTTCCCCACGCACTGAAACCCCTTCCCCACACACTGAAGGACCATCCCCACACACTGCAACACATCCCCACACACTGAAACACCTTCCCCACACACTGAAACCCCTTCCCCACTCACTGAAACCCTTCCCCAAACACTGAAACCCATTCACCACACACTGAAACACATTCCCCACACATTAAACCCTTCCAAACACACTGAAACACATTCCCCACACACTGAAACCCCTTCCCCACACATTGAAACCACTTCCGCACACACTGAAATGCCTTCCGCACACACTGAAACCCCATCAACACACACTGAAACACCTTCCCCAAACACTGAAACCCCTTCCCCACACATGAAACCACTTCCGCACATACTGAAACACCTTACCCACACACTGAAACCCCTTCCCCACACACTGAAACCCCTTCCCCACACACTGAAACCCCTTTCCCACACACTGAAACATCTTCCCCACACATTGAAACCCCTTCTGCACACAGTGAAACCCTTCCCCACACACTGAAACCCCTTCACGACACACTGAAACACAGCCCCACACACTGAAACCCCTTCCCCACACACTGAAACCCCTTCCGCACATACTGAAACCCCTTCCGCACACACTGAATCACCTTACCCACACTCTGAAATCCCTTCCCCACACACTGAAACCCCTTCCGCACACACTGAAACACCTTCCCCACACACTGACATCCCTTCCCCACAAACTGAAACCCTTCCCCACACACTGATACCCTTCCCCACAAACTGAAACCCCTTCCCCACACACTAAAGCACCTTCCTCCCACACTGAAACAACTTCCCCACACACTGAAACACCTTCCCCACACACTGAAACACCTTCCCACACACTGAAACCCTTCCCCAAACACTGAAACACCTTCCCCACACACTGACACACTTCCCCACAAACTGAAACACCTTCCACACACACTGGAAACCCTTCCACACACACTGATACCCCTTCCCCACGCATTGAAACCACTTCCCCACACACTGAAACACCATCCCCACACACTGCAACACATCCCCACACACTGAAACACCTTCCCCACACACTGAAACCCCTTCCCCACACACTGAAACTCTTCCCCACACACTGAAACACCTTCCCCACACACTGAAACACCTTCCGCACACACTGCAACCCATCCCCACACACTGAAACCCATCCCCATACACCGAAACCCATCCCCACACATTGAAACCACTTCCCCACACACTGAAATGCCTTCCGCACACACTGAAACCCCATCAACACACACTGAAACACCTTCACTACACACTGAAACCCCTTCCGCACATCCTGAAACCCCTTCCGCACACACTGAATCACCTTACCCACACTCTGAAATCCCTTCTCCACACACTGAAACCCCTTCCGCACACACTGAAACACCTTCCCCACACACTGAAATCCCTTCCCCACAAACTGAAACCCTTCCCCACACACTGAAACCCTTCCCCACAAACTGAAACCCCTTCCCCACGCACTGAAACCCCTTCCCCACACACTGAAGGACCATCCCCACACACTGCAACACATCCCCACACACTGAAACACCTTCCCCACACACTGAAACCCCTTCCCCACTCACTGAAACCCTTCCCCAAACACTGAAACCCATTCACCACACACTGAAACACATTCCCCATACATTAAACCCTTCCAAACACACTGAAACACATTCCCCACACACTGAAACCCCTTCCCCACACATTGAAACCACTTCCGCACACACTGAAATGCCTTCCGCACACACTGAAACCCCATCAACAAACACTGAAACACCTTCCCCACACACTGAAACCCCTTCCCCACACATGAAACCACTTCCGCACATACTGAAACACCTTACCCACACACTGAAACCCCTTCCCCACACACTGAAACCCCTACCCCACACACTGAAACATCTTCCCCACACATTGAAACCCCTTCTGCACACAGTGAAACCCTTCCCCACACACTGAAACCCCTTCACGACACACTGAAACACAGCCCCACACACTGAAACCCCTTCCCCACACACTGAAACCCCTTCCGCAGACACGGAAACATCTTCCCCACACACTGAAACCCCTTCCCCACACACTGAAACCCCTTCCGCACATACTGAAACCCCTTCTGCACACACTGAATCACCTTACCCACACTCTGAAATCCCTTCCCCACACACTGAAACCCCTTCCGCACACACTGAAACACCTTCCCCACACACTGACATCCCTTCCCCACAAACTGAAACCCTTCCCCACACACTGATACCCTTCCCCACAAACTGAAACCCCTTCCCCACACACTAAAGCACCTTCCTCCCACACTGAAACAACTTCCCCACACACTGAAACACCTTCCCCACACACTGAAACACCTTCCCACACACTGAAACCCTTCCCCAAACACTGAAACACCTTCCCCACACACTGACACACTTCCCCACAAACTGAAACACCTTCCACACACACTGGAAACCCTTCCACACACACTGATACCCCTTCCCCACGCATTGAAACCACTTCCCCACACACTGAAACACCATCCCCACACACTGCAACACATCCCCACACACTGAAACACCTTCCCCACACACTGAAACCCCTTCCCCACACACTGAAACTCTTCCCCACACACTGAAACACCTTCCCCACACACTGAAACACCTTTCGCACACACTGAAACCCATCCCCACACACTGAAACCCATCCCCATACACCGAAACCCATCCCCACACATTGAAACCACTTCCCCACACACTGAAATGCCTTCCGCACACACTGAAACCCCATCAACACACACTGAAACACCTTCCCTACACACTGAAACCCCTTCCGCACATCCTGAAACCCCTTCCGCACACACTGAATCACCTTACCCACACTCTGAAATCCCTTCCCCACACACTGAAACCCCTTCCGCACACACTGAAACACCTTCCCCACACACTGAAATCCCTTCCCCACAAACTGAAACCCTTCCCCATACACTGAAACCCTTCCCCACAAACTGAAAACCCTTCCCCACGCACTGAAACCCCTTCCCCACATACTGAAAGACCATCCCCACACACTGCAACACATCCCCACACACTGAAACACCTTCCCCACTCACTGAAACACCTTCCCCACACACTGAAACCCTTCCCCAAACACTGAAACCCATTCACCACACACTGAAACACATTCCCCACACATTAAACCCTTCCAAACACACTGAAACACATTCCCCACACACTGAAACCCCTTCCCCACACATTGAAACCACTTCCCCACACACTGAAATGCCTTCCGCACACACTGAAACCCCATCAACACACACTGAAACACCTTCCCCACACACTGAAACCCCTTCCCCACACATGAAACCACTTCCGCACATACTGAAACACCTTACCCACACACTGAAACCCCTTCCCCACACACTGAAACCCCTTCCCCACACACTGAAACCCCTACCCCACACACTGAAACATCTTCCCCACACATTGAAACCCCTTCTGCACACAGTGAAACCCTTCCCCACGCACTGAAACCCCTTCACGACACACTGAAACACATCCCCACACACTGAAACCCCTTCCCCACACACTGAAACCCCTTCCGCAGACACAGAAACATCTTCCCCACACACTGAAACCCCTTCCCCACACACTGAAACCCCTTCCGCACATACTGAAACCCCTTCCGCACACACTGAATCACCTTACCCACACTCTGAAATCCCTTCCCCACACACTGAAACCCCTACCGCACACACCGAAACACCTTCCCCACACACTGAAATCCCTTCCCCACAAACTGAAAACCTTCCCCACACACTGATACCCATCCCCATAAACTGAAACCCCTTCCCCACACACTAAAACACCTTCCTCCCACACTGAAACAACTTCCCCACACACTGAAACACCTTCCGCACAGACTGAAACAACTTCCCACACACTGCAACCCTTCCCCAAACACTGAAACACCTTCCCCACACACTGACACACTTCCCCACAAACTGAAACACCTTCCACACACACTGGAAACCCTTCCACACACACTGATACCCCTTCCCCACGCACTGAAACCCCTTCCCCACACACTGAAACACCATCCCCACACACTGCAACACATCCCCACACACTGAAACACCTTCCCCACACACTGAAACCCCTTCCCCACACACTGAAACTCTTCCCCACACACTGAAACACCTTCCCCACACACTGAAACACCTTCCGCACACACTGAAACCCATCCCCACACACTGAAACCCATCCCTATACAACGAAACCCATCCCCACATACTGAAACACCTTCCCCACACACTGAGACCCTTCACCACACACTGAAACACCTTCCCCACACACTGAAACACTTCCCCACACACTGAAACACCTTCCCCACAGACTGAAACACATCCCGACACACTGAAACAGATACCCCACAAACTGAAACCCCTTCCCCACACACTAAAACACCTTCCTCCCACACTGAAACAACTTCCCCACACACTGGAACACCTTCCCACACACTGAAACCCTTCCCCAAACACTGAAACACCTTCCCCACACACTGACACAAGTCCCCACACACTGCAACACCTTCCACACACACTGGAAACCCTTCCGCACACACTGATACCCCTTCCCCACACACTGAAACCCCTTCCCCACACACTGAAACACCATCCCCACACACTGCAACACATCCCCACACACTGAAACACCTTCCGCACACACTGAAACAACGTCCCCACACACTGAAACCCTTCCCCAAACACTGAAACCCATTCACCACACACTGAAACACATTCCCCACACATTAAACCCTTCCAAACACACTGAGACACATTCCCCACACACTGAAACCCCTTCCCCACACATTGAAACCACTTCCCCACACACTGAAATGCCTTCCGCACACACTAAAACACCTTCCTCCCACCCTGAAACAACTTCCCCACACACTGAAACACCTTCCCCACACACTGAAACACCTTCCCACACACTGAAACCCTTCCCCACAAACTGAAACACCTTCCACACACACTGGAAACCCTTCCACACACACTGATACCCCTTCCCCACGCACTGAAACCCCTTCCCCACACACTGAAACACCATCCCCACACACTGCAACACATCCCCACACACTGAAACACCTTCCCCACACACTGAAACCCCTTCCCCACACATTGAAACTCTTCCCCACACACTGAAACACCTTCCCCACACACTGAAACACCTTCCGCACACACTGAAACCCATCCCCACACACTGAAACCCATCCCCATGCACCGAAACCCATCCCCACATACTGATACACCTTCCCCACACACTGAAACCCTTCACCACACACTGAAACACCTTCCCCACAGACTGAAACACATTCCTCCAACACTGAAACAACTTCCCCACACACTGGAACACCTTCCCACACACTGAAACCCTTCCCCAAACACTGAAACACCTTCCCCACACACTGACACACGTCCCCACACACTGAAACACCTTCCACACACACTGGAAACCCTTCCGCACACACTGATTCCCCTTCCCCACACACTGAAACCCCTTCCCCACACACTGAAACACCATCCCCACACACTGCAACACATCCCCACACACTGAAACACCTTCCGCACACACTGAAACAACTTCCCCACACACTGAAACCCTTCCCCAAACACTGAAACCCATTCACCGCACACTGCAACACATCCCCACACACTGAAACACCTTCCGCACACACTGAAACAACTTCCACACACACTGATACCCCTTCCCCACGCACTGAAACACCTTCCCCACACACTGAAACCCATTCACCACACACTGAAACACATTCCCCATACATTAAACCCTTCCAAACACACTGAAACACATTCCCCACACACTGAAACCCCTTCCCCACACATTGAAACCACTTCCGCACACACTGAAATGCCTTCCGCACACACTGAAACCCCATCAACAAACACTGAAACACCTTCCCCACACACTGAAACCCCTTCCCCACACATGAAACCACTTCCGCACATACTGAAACACCTTACCCACACACTGAAACCCCTTCCCCACACACTGAAACCCCTACCCCACACACTGAAACATCTTCCCCACACATTGAAACCCCTTCTGCACACAGTGAAACCCTTCCCCACACACTGAAACCCCTTCACGACACACTGAAACACAGCCCCACACACTGAAACCCCTTCCCCACACACTGAAACCCCTTCCGCAGACACGGAAACATCTTCCCCACACACTGAAACCCCTTCCCCACACACTGAAACCCCTTCCGCACATACTGAAACCCCTTCTGCACACACTGAATCACCTTACCCACACTCTGAAATCCCTTCCCCACACACTGAAACCCCTTCCGCACACACTGAAACACCTTCCCCACACACTGACATCCCTTCCCCACAAACTGAAACCCTTCCCCACACACTGATACCCTTCCCCACAAACTGAAACCCCTTCCCCACACACTAAAGCACCTTCCTCCCACACTGAAACAACTTCCCCACACACTGAAACACCTTCCCCACACACTGAAACACCTTCCCACACACTGAAACCCTTCCCCAAACACTGAAACACCTTCCCCACACACTGACACACTTCCCCACAAACTGAAACACCTTCCACACACACTGGAAACCCTTCCACACACACTGATACCCCTTCCCCACGCATTGAAACCACTTCCCCACACACTGAAACACCATCCCCACACACTGCAACACATCCCCACACACTGAAACACCTTCCCCACACACTGAAACCCCTTCCCCACACACTGAAACTCTTCCCCACACACTGAAACACCTTCCCCACACACTGAAACACCTTTCGCACACACTGAAACCCATCCCCACACACTGAAACCCATCCCCATACACCGAAACCCATCCCCACACATTGAAACCACTTCCCCACACACTGAAATGCCTTCCGCACACACTGAAACCCCATCAACACACACTGAAACACCTTCCCTACACACTGAAACCCCTTCCGCACATCCTGAAACCCCTTCCGCACACACTGAATCACCTTACCCACACTCTGAAATCCCTTCCCCACACACTGAAACCCCTTCCGCACACACTGAAACACCTTCCCCACACACTGAAATCCCTTCCCCACAAACTGAAACCCTTCCCCATACACTGAAACCCTTCCCCACAAACTGAAAACCCTTCCCCACGCACTGAAACCCCTTCCCCACATACTGAAAGACCATCCCCACACACTGCAACACATCCCCACACACTGAAACACCTTCCCCACTCACTGAAACACCTTCCCCACACACTGAAACCCTTCCCCAAACACTGAAACCCATTCACCACACACTGAAACACATTCCCCACACATTAAACCCTTCCAAACACACTGAAACACATTCCCCACACACTGAAACCCCTTCCCCACACATTGAAACCACTTCCCCACACACTGAAATGCCTTCCGCACACACTGAAACCCCATCAACACACACTGAAACACCTTCCCCACACACTGAAACCCCTTCCCCACACATGAAACCACTTCCGCACATACTGAAACACCTTACCCACACACTGAAACCCCTTCCCCACACACTGAAACCCCTTCCCCACACACTGAAACCCCTACCCCACACACTGAAACATCTTCCCCACACATTGAAACCCCTTCTGCACACAGTGAAACCCTTCCCCACGCACTGAAACCCCTTCACGACACACTGAAACACATCCCCACACACTGAAACCCCTTCCCCACACACTGAAACCCCTTCCGCAGACACAGAAACATCTTCCCCACACACTGAAACCCCTTCCCCACACACTGAAACCCCTTCCGCACATACTGAAACCCCTTCCGCACACACTGAATCACCTTACCCACACTCTGAAATCCCTTCCCCACACACTGAAACCCCTACCGCACACACCGAAACACCTTCCCCACACACTGAAATCCCTTCCCCACAAACTGAAAACCTTCCCCACACACTGATACCCATCCCCATAAACTGAAACCCCTTCCCCACACACTAAAACACCTTCCTCCCACACTGAAACAACTTCCCCACACACTGAAACACCTTCCGCACAGACTGAAACAACTTCCCACACACTGCAACCCTTCCCCAAACACTGAAACACCTTCCCCACACACTGACACACTTCCCCACAAACTGAAACACCTTCCACACACACTGGAAACCCTTCCACACACACTGATACCCCTTCCCCACGCACTGAAACCCCTTCCCCACACACTGAAACACCATCCCCACACACTGCAACACATCCCCACACACTGAAACACCTTCCCCACACACTGAAACCCCTTCCCCACACACTGAAACTCTTCCCCACACACTGAAACACCTTCCCCACACACTGAAACACCTTCCGCACACACTGAAACCCATCCCCACACACTGAAACCCATCCCTATACAACGAAACCCATCCCCACATACTGAAACACCTTCCCCACACACTGAGACCCTTCACCACACACTGAAACACCTTCCCCACACACTGAAACACTTCCCCACACACTGAAACACCTTCCCCACAGACTGAAACACATCCCGACACACTGAAACAGATACCCCACAAACTGAAACCCCTTCCCCACACACTAAAACACCTTCCTCCCACACTGAAACAACTTCCCCACACACTGGAACACCTTCCCACACACTGAAACCCTTCCCCAAACACTGAAACACCTTCCCCACACACTGACACAAGTCCCCACACACTGCAACACCTTCCACACACACTGGAAACCCTTCCGCACACACTGATACCCCTTCCCCACACACTGAAACCCCTTCCCCACACACTGAAACACCATCCCCACACACTGCAACACATCCCCACACACTGAAACACCTTCCGCACACACTGAAACAACGTCCCCACACACTGAAACCCTTCCCCAAACACTGAAACCCATTCACCACACACTGAAACACATTCCCCACACATTAAACCCTTCCAAACACACTGAGACACATTCCCCACACACTGAAACCCCTTCCCCACACATTGAAACCACTTCCCCACACACTGAAATGCCTTCCGCACACACTAAAACACCTTCCTCCCACCCTGAAACAACTTCCCCACACACTGAAACACCTTCCCCACACACTGAAACACCTTCCCACACACTGAAACCCTTCCCCACAAACTGAAACACCTTCCACACACACTGGAAACCCTTCCACACACACTGATACCCCTTCCCCACGCACTGAAACCCCTTCCCCACACACTGAAACACCATCCCCACACACTGCAACACATCCCCACACACTGAAACACCTTCCCCACACACTGAAACCCCTTCCCCACACATTGAAACTCTTCCCCACACACTGAAACACCTTCCCCACACACTGAAACACCTTCCGCACACACTGAAACCCATCCCCACACACTGAAACCCATCCCCATGCACCGAAACCCATCCCCACATACTGATACACCTTCCCCACACACTGAAACCCTTCACCACACACTGAAACACCTTCCCCACAGACTGAAACACATTCCTCCAACACTGAAACAACTTCCCCACACACTGGAACACCTTCCCACACACTGAAACCCTTCCCCAAACACTGAAACACCTTCCCCACACACTGACACACGTCCCCACACACTGAAACACCTTCCACACACACTGGAAACCCTTCCGCACACACTGATTCCCCTTCCCCACACACTGAAACCCCTTCCCCACACACTGAAACACCATCCCCACACACTGCAACACATCCCCACACACTGAAACACCTTCCGCACACACTGAAACAACTTCCCCACACACTGAAACCCTTCCCCAAACACTGAAACCCATTCACCGCACACTGCAACACATCCCCACACACTGAAACACCTTCCGCACACACTGAAACAACTTCCACACACACTGATACCCCTTCCCCACGCACTGAAACACCTTCCCCACACACTGAAACCCTTCACCACACACTGAAACACCTTCCCCACAGACTGAAACACATCCCGACACACTGAAACAGATACCCCACAAACTGAAACCCCTTCCCCACACACTAAAACACCTTCCTCCCACACTGAAACAACTTCCCCACACACTGGAACACCTTCCCACACACTGGAACCCTTCCCCAAACACCGAAACACCTTCCCCACACACTGACACACGTCCCCACACACTGAAACACCTTCCACACACACTGGAAACCCTTCCGCACACATTGAAACCACTTCCCCACACACTGAAATGCCTTCCGCACACACTGAAACCCCTTCCCCACACACTGAAACCACTTCCGCACATACTGAAACACCTTACCCACACACTGAAACCCCTTCCCCACACACTGAAACCCCTTCCCCACACACTGAAACACCTTCCCCACACACTGAAACACATTCCCCACACAATGAAACCCCTTCTGCACACAGTGAAACCCATCCCCACACACTGAAACCCCTTCACCACACACTGAAACACATCCCCACACACTGAAACCCCTTCCCCACACACTGAAACCCCTTCCGCAGACACGGAAACACCTTCCCCACACACTGAAACCCCTTCCCTACACACTGAAACCCCTTCCGCACATACTGAAACCCCTTCCGCACACACTGAATCACCTTACCCACACTCTGAAATCCCTTCCCCACACACTGAAACACCTTCCGCACACACTGAAACACCTTCCCCACACACTGAAATCCCTTCCCCACAAACTGAAACCCTTCCCCACACACTGAAACCCTTCCCCACAAACTGAAACCCCTTCCCCACACACTAAAACACCTTCATCCCACACTGAAACAACTTCCCCACACACTGAAACACCTTCCCACACACTGAAACCCTTCCCCAAACACTGAAACACCTTCCCCACACACTGATACACTTCCCCACAAACTGAAACACCTTCCACACACACTGGAAACCCTTCCACACACACTGAAACACCATCCCCACACACTGCAACACATCCCCACACACTGAAACACCTTCCCCACACACTGAAACCCCTTCCCCACACACTGAAACCCTTCCCCAAACACTGAAACCCATTCACCACACACTGAAATACATTCCCCACACATTAAACACTTCCAAACACACTGAAACACCTTCCCACACACTGAAACACTTCCCCAAACACTGAAACACCTTCCCCACACACTGACACACTTCCCCACAAACTGAAACACCTTCCACACACACTGGAAACCCTTCCACACACACTGATACCCCTTCCCCACGCACTGAAACCCCTTCCCCACACACTGAAACACCATCCCCACCACTGCAACACATCCCCACACACTGAAACACCTTCCCCACACACTGAAACCCCTTCCCCACACAGTGAAACCCTTCCCCAAACACTGAAACCCATTCACCACACACTGAAACACATTCCCCACACATTAAAACCTTCCAAACACACTGAAACACATTCCCCACAAACTGAAACCCCTTCCCCACACATTGAAACCAGTTCCCCGCACACTGAAATGCCTTCCGCACACACTGAAACCCCATCAACACACACTGAAACACCTTCCTCCCACACTGAAACAACTTCCCCACACACTGAGACACCTTCCCCACATACTGAAACACCTTCCCACACACTGGAACCCTTCCCCAAACACTGAAACACCTTCCCCACACACTGACACACTTCCCCACAAACTGAAACACCTTCCACATACACTGGAAACCCTTCCACACACACTGAAACCCCTTCCCCACGCACTGAAATCCCTTCCCCACACACTGAAACACCATCCCCACACACTGCAACACATCCCCACACACTGAAACACCTTCCCCACACACTGAAACCCCTTCCCCACACACTGAAACCCTTCCCCAAACACTGAAACCCATTCACCACACACTGAAACACATTCCCCACACATTAAACCTTCCAAACACACTGAAACACATTCCCCACACACTGAAACCCCTTCCCCACACATTGAAACCACTTCCCCACACTCTGAAATGCCTTCCGCACAAACTGAAACCCCATCAACACACACTGAAACACCTTCCCCACACACTGAAACCCCTTCCCCACACACTGAAACCACTTCCGCACATACTCAAACACCATACCCACACACTGAAACCCCTTCCCCACACACTGAAACCCCTTCCCCACACACCAAAACCCCTTCTGCTCACAGTGAAACCCTTCCCCACACACTGAAACACCTTCACCACACACTGAAACACATCCCCACACACTGAAACCCCTTCCCCACTCACTGAAACCCCTTCCGCAGACACGGAAACATCTTCTCCACACACTGAAACCCCTTCCCCACACACTGAAACCCCTTCCGCACATACCGAAACCCCTTCCGCACACGCTGAATCAACTTACCCACACTCTGAAATCCCTTCCCCACACACTGAAACCCCTTCCGCACACACTGAAACACCTTCCCCACACACTGAAACCCCTTCCGCACACACTGAAACCCCTTCCGCACACAGTGAAACCCTTCCCCACACACTGAAACCCTTTCCCCACACACACAAACCACTTCCACACACACTGAAACACATCCCCACACACTGAAACCCCTTCCCCACACACTGAAACACCTTCCCCACACACTGAAAACCCTTCCCCACACACTGAAAACCATCCCCACACTCTGAAACCCCTTCCCCACACACTGAAACCCCTTCCCCACACACTGAAACCCATAGTCACACTCTGAAACACCTTCCCCACACACTGAAAACCCTTCCCCACACACTGAAAACCATCCCCACACACTGCAACACATCCCCACACACTGAAACACCTTCCCCACACACTGAAACCCCTTCCCCACACACTGAAACCCTTCCCCAAACACTGAAACCCATTCACCACACACTGAAACACATTCCCCACACATTAAACCTTCCAAACACACTGAAACACATTCCCCACACACTGAAACCCCTTCCCCACACATTGAAACCACTTCCCCACACACTGAAATGCCTTCCGCACAAACTGAAACCCCTTCTGCAGACACGGAAACATCTTCTCCACACACTGAAACCCCATCAACACCCACTGAAACCCCTTCCCCACTCACTGAAACCCCTTCTGCAGACACGGAAACATCTTCTCCACACACTGAAACCCCTTCCCCACACACTGAAACCCCTTCCGCACACACTGAAACACCTTCCCCACACACTGAAACCCCTTCCGCACACACTGAAACCCCTTCCGCACACAGTGAAACCCTTCCCCACACACTGAAACCCTTTCCCCACACACACAAACCACTTCCTCACACACTGAAACACATCTCCACACACTGAAACCCCTTCCCCACACACTGAAACACTTTCCCCACACACTGAAAACCCTTCCCCACACACTGAAAACCATCCCCACACTCTGAAACCCCTTCCCCACTCACTGAAACCCCTTCCGCACACACTGAAACCCATACCCACACTCTGAAACCCCTTCCCCACACACTGAAACAACTTCCCCACACACTGAAACCCCTTCCCCACACATTGAAACCCTTCCCCACACACTGAAACACCTTCCCCACACACTGAAACCATTCCGCACACACTGAAACCCATCCCCACACACTGAAACCCATCCCCACACACTGAAACCCCTTCCCCACACACTGAAACCCATCCGCACACACTGAAACACTTTGCCCACACACTGAAACCCCTTCCGCACACACTGAAACCCATCCCCACACACTGAAACCCATCCCCACACACTGAAACCCATCCCCACACACTGAAACTCCTTTCCCACACACTGAAACGCTTCCCCACACAATGCAATACATCCCCACACACTGAAACACCTTCCCCACACTCTGAAACCCCTTCACCACACACTGAAACAACTTCCCCACACACTGAAGTACCTTCACCACACACTGAAATCCCTTCCGCACACACTGAAATACCTTCCCCAGACACTGAAACACCTTCCCCACACACTGATACCCCTTCCCCACACACTGGAACCCTTCCCCACACACTAAAGCACCTTCCCCACTCACTGATACCCCTTCCCCACACACTGAAATACCTTCCCCAAACACTGAAACACCATCCCCACACACTGAAACCCCTTCCGCACACACTGAAACCCCTTCCCCACACACTGAAACCCTTCCGCACACACTGCAACCCTTCCCCAAACACTGACAAACTTCCCCACGCACTGAAACGCCTTCCCCACACACTGAAACCCCTTCCCCACACACTGAAACCCTTCCCCACACACTGAAACCCCTTCACCACAGAGTGAAACCCTTCCCCACACACTGTAACCTTTCCCCGCACACTGAAACCCCTTCCCACATACTAAAACCCCTTCCACACACACTGAAACACCTTCCCCACACACTGAAACCCCCTCTTCACACACTCAAACCCCGTCCCAACACAATGAAACACATTCCCACAAACTGAAACCCATCCCCACACACTGAAACAGCTTCCCCACACACTGAAACCCTTCCCCACACAATGAAACACATCCCCACACACTGAAACACATCCCGACACACTGAAACACCTACCACACAAACTAAAACCCCTTCCCCACACACTAAAACACCTTCCCCACACACTGAAACACCTTCCCCACACAGTGAAATACCATCCCCACACACTGAAACACCTTTCCCAAACACTGGATCCCTACCCCACACACTGAAACACCTTCCCCAAGCACTGAAACCCCTTCCCCACACTCTGAAAAGCTTCCCCACACACTGAAACCCCTTCCCCACACACTGAAACACCTTCCCCACACACTGAAACATCTTCCCCACACACTGAAACACCTTCCCCACACACTAAAACCGCTTCCCCACACACTGAAACCCTTCCCCACACACTGAAACCCCTTCCCCACACACTGAAACACTTCCCCACACACTAAAACCCATCCCCATACACTGAAACCCATCCCCACACACTGAAACACATTCCCCACACACTGAAACCTTCCCCACACAATGAAACACTTTCCCACACACTGAAACCCATCCCGACACACTGAAACATGTACCCCACAGACTGAAACACCCTCCCCACACACTAAAACACCTTCCCCACACACTGAAACACCTTCCCCACACACTGAAATACCATCCCCACACACTGAAACAACATTCCCTCACACTGAAACCCCATCCCCACACACTGGAACCCTACCCGACACACTGAAACACCTTTCCCACTCACTGAAACACCTTCACCACACACTGAAACACCTTCCCCACACACTGAAACCCTTCCCCAAACCCTGAAACCCATTCACCACACACTGAAACACATTCCCCACACATTAAACCCTTCCAAACACACTGAAACACATTCCCCACACACTGAAACCCCTTCCCCACACATTGAAACCACTTCCCCACACACTGAAATGCCTTCCGCACACACTGAAACCCCATCAACACACACTGAAACACCTTCCCCACACACTGAAACCCCTTCCCCACACACTGAAACCACTTCCGCACATACTGAAACACCTTCCCCACACACTG
Organism: Heterodontus francisci; assembly: GCF_036365525.1. Taxonomy (NCBI): domain Eukaryota; kingdom Metazoa; phylum Chordata; class Chondrichthyes; order Heterodontiformes; family Heterodontidae; genus Heterodontus; species Heterodontus francisci. The sequence goes on from NC_090391.1 coordinate 68,540,325, forward strand.
AAACCCCTTCCCCACACACTGAAACCCCTTCCCCACACACTGAAACACCTTCCCCACACACTGAAACCCCTTCTGCACACAGTGAAACCCTTCCCCACACACTGAAACCCCTTCACGACACACTGAAATACATCCCCACACACTGAAACGCCTTCCCCACACACTGAAACCCCTTCCGCAGACACGGAAACATCTTCCCCACACACTGAAACCCCTTCCCCGCACACTGAAACCCCTTCCGCACATACTGAAACCCCTTCCGCACACACTGAATCACCTTACCCACACTCTGAAATCCCTTCCCCACACACTGAAACCCCTTCCGCACACACTGAAACACCTTCCCCACACACTGAAATCCCTTCCCCACACACTGAAACAACTTCCCCACACACTGAAACACCTTCCCCACATACTGAAACACCTTCCCACACACTGAAACCCTTCCCCAAACACTGAAACACCTTCCCCACACACTGACACACTTCCTCACAAACTGAAACACCTTCCACATACACTGGAAACCCTTCCACACACACTGATACCCCTTCCCCACGCACTGAAATCGCTTCCCCACACACTGAAACACCATCCCCACACACTGCAACACATCCCCACACACTGAAACACCTTCCCCACACACTGAAACCACTTCCCCACACACTGAAACCCTTCCCCAAACACTGAAACCCATTCACCACACACTGAAACACATTCCCCACACATTAAACCTTCCAAACACACTGAAACACATTCCCCACACACTGAAACCCCTTCCCCACACATTGAAACAACTTCCCCACACACTGAAATGCCTTCCGCACAAACTGAAACCCCATCAACACACACTGAAACACCTTCCCCACACACTGAAACCCCTTCCCCACACACTGAAACCACTTCCGCACATCCTCAAACACCTTACCCACACACTGAAACCCCTTCCCCACACACTGAAACCCCTTCCCCACACACCAAAACCCCTTCTGCTCACAGTGAAACCCTTCCCCACACACTGAAACACCTTCACCACACACTGAAACACATCCCCACACACTGAAACCCCTTCCCCACTCACTGAAACCCCTTCCACAGACACGGAAACATCTTCTCCACACACTGAAACCCCTTCCCCACACACTGAAACACCTTCCCCACATAACGAAACCCCTTCCGCACACGCTGAATCACCTTACCCACACTCTGAAATCCCTTCCCCACACACTGAAACCCCTTCCGCACACACTGAAACACCTTCCCCACACACTGAAACCCCTTCCGCACACACTGAAACCCCTTCCGCACACAGTGAAACCCTTCCCCACACACTGAAACCCTTTCCCCACACACACAAAACACTTCCTCACACACTGAAACACATCCCCACACACTGAAACCCCTTCCCCACACACTGAAACACCTTCCCACACACTGAAAACCCTTCCCCACACACTGAAAACCATCCCCACACTCTGAAACCCCTTCCCCACTCACTGAAACCCCTTCCCCACACACTGAAACCCATACCCACACTCTGAAACCCCTTCCCCACAGACTGAAACAACTTCCCCACACACTGAAACCCCTTCCCCACACATTGAAACCCTTCCCCACACACTGAAACACCTTCCCCACACACTGAAACCATTCCGCACACACTGAAACCCATCCCCACACACTGAAACCCTTTCCCACACACTGAAACCCCTTCCCCACACACTGAAACCCATCCGCACACACTGAAACACTTTGCCCACACACTGAAACCCCTTCCGCACACACTAAAACCCATCCCCACACACTGAAACCCATCCCCACACACTGAAACCCATCCCCACACACTGAAACTCCTTTCCCACACACTGAAACGCTTCCCCACACAATGCAATACATCCCCACACACTGAAACACCTTCCCCACACTCTGAAACCCCTTCACCACACACTGAAACAACTTCCCCACACACTGAAGTACCTTCACCACACACTGAAATCCCTTCCGCACACACTGAAATACCTTCCCCAGACACTGAAACACCTTCCCCACACACTGATACCCCTTCCCCACACACTGGAACCCTTCCCCACACACTAAAGCACCTTCCCCACTCACTGATACCCCTTCCCCACACACTGAAACACCTTCCCCAAACACTGAAACACCATCCCCACACACTGAAACCCCTTCCGCACACACTGAAACACCTTCCCCACACACTGAAACCCTTCCCCACACACTGAAATCCCTTCCGCACACACTGAAACCCTTCCCCACGCACTGTAACCCCTTCCCCACACACTGCAACCCTTCCCCAAACACTGAAAAACATCCCCACACACTGAAACGCCTTCCCCACACACTGGAACCCCTTCCCCACACACTGAAACCCTTCCCCACACACTGAAACCCCTTCACCACACAGTGAAACCCTTCCCCACACACTGTAACCGTTCCCCGCACACTGAAACCCCTTCCCACATACTAAAACCCCTTCCCCACACACTGAAACCCCCTCCCCACACACTGAAACCCCGTCCCAACACAATGAAACACATTCCCACAAACTGAAACCACTTCCGCACACACTGAAACACATCCCCACACACTGAAACCCATCCCCACACACTGAAACCCATCCCCACACACTGAAACAGCTTCCCCACACACTGAAACCCTTCCCCACACAATGAAACACATCCCCACACACTGAAACACATCCCGACACACTGAAACACCTACCACACAAACTGAAACCCCTTCCCCACACACTAAAACACCTTCCCCACACACTGAAACACCATCCCCACACAGTGAAATACCATCCCCACACACTGAAACACCTTTCCCAAACACTGGATCCCTACCCCACAAACTGAAACACCTTCCCCAAGCACTGAAACACCTTCCCACACTCTGAAAAGCTTCCCCACACACTGAAACCCCTTCCCCACACACTGAAACACCTTCCCCACACACTGAAACAGCTTCCCCACTCACTGAAACACCTTCCCCACACACTAAAACCGCTTCCCCACACACTGAAACCCTTCCCCACACACTGATACCCCTTCCCCACACACTGAAACACTTCCCCACACACTAAAACCCATCCCCATACACTGAAACCCATCCCCACACACTGAAACACATTCAACACACACTGAACCCTTCCCCACACAATGAAACACTTTCCCACACACTGAAACCCATCCCGACACACTGAAACATGTACCCCACAAACTGAAACCCCCTCCCCACACACTAAAACACCTTCCCCACACATTGAAACACCTTCCCCACACACTGAAATACCATCCCCACACACTGAAACAACATTCCCTCACACTGAAACCCCATCCCCACACACTGGAACCCTACCCGACACACTGAAACACCTTTCCCACTCACTGAAACACCTTCACCACACACTGAAACACCTTCCCCACACACTGAAACCCATTCCTCACACAGTGAAACCCCTGCCCCACACACTGAAACCCCTTCCTCACACAGTGAAACCCCTTCCCCACACACTGAAAAACATCCCCACACACTGAAACACCTTCCCCACACACTGAAACCCCTTCCGCACAGACTGAAACCCATCCCCAAACACAGAAACACATCCCCATACACAGAAGCACCTTCCCCACACACTGAAACCCCTTCCCGCACACTGAAACCCCTTCCGCACAAAGTGAAACCCTTCCCCACACACTGAAACACATTCCCCACACACTGAAACACATCCCCACAGACTGAAACCCCTTCCCCACACACAGAAACACATCCCCACACACTGAAACCCTTCCCCACACAATGAAACACATCCCCACACACTGAAACACATCCCGACACACTGAAACACCGACCTCACAAACTGAAACCCCTTCCCCACACACTAAAACCCCTTCTCCACACACTGAAACACCATCCCGACACACTGAAACCTCATCCCCACACACTGCAACACATCCCCACACACTGAAACACCTTCCCACACACTGAAACGCCTTCCCCACACACTGAAACACTTCCCCAAACACCGAAACCCATTCACCACACATTAAACCCTTCCAAACACACTGAAACACATTCCCCACACACTGAAACCCCTTCCCCGCACACTGAAACCCCTTCCCCACACTCTGAAACCCCTTCCACACACACTGAAACACCTTCCCCACATACTGAAACCCCTTCCCCATACACTGACATCCCTTCCCCACATACTGAAGCACCTTCCCCACACACTGAAACCCCTTCCCGCACACTGAAACCCCTTCCGCACAAAGTGAAACCCTTCCCCACACACTGAAACACATTCCCCACACACTGAAACACATCCCCACAGACTGAAACCCCTTCCCCACACACTGAAACACATCCCCACACACTGAAAACCCTTCCACACACACTGAAACACGTTCCCCACGCACTGAAACACCTTCCCCACACATTGAAACCCCTTCTGCACACAGTGATACCCTTCCCCACACACTGAAACCCCTTCCCCACACACTGAAACACATCCCAGCACACTGAAACCCCTTCCCCACACACTGAAACACCTTCCCCACACACTGAAACCCCTTTGGCACACACTATAACACTTTCCCCACACACTGAAACCATTCCCCACACACTGAAACACATTCCCCACACACTGAAACATTTCCCCACACACTAAAACCCATCCCCATACACTGAAACCCTTCCCCACACAATGAAACACATCCCCACACACTGAAACCCATCCCGACACACTGAAGCACGTACCCCACAAGCTGAAACCCCATCCCCACACACAAAAACACCTTCCCCACACACTGAAACACCTTCCCCACACACTGAAATACCATCCCCACACACTGAAACAACATTCCCTGACACTGACACCCCATCCCCACACACTGGAACCCTACCCCACACACTGAAACACCTTCCCCAAACACTGAAACCCCTTCCCCACACACTGAAACAGCTTCCCCACACACTGAAACCCCTTCCGCACACACTGAAACACCTTACGCAATCACTGAAACCCTTCCCCACATACTGAAACCCCTTCCTCACACACATAAACCCTTCCCCACACACTGAAACACATTCCCCACACACTGAAACACCTTCCCCACACACTGAAACCCCTTCTGCACACACTGAAGCACCTTCCCCGCACACTGAAACCCTTCCCCACACAATGAAACACCTTCGCCACACACTGAAACACTTCCCCACACACTAAAACACCTTCCCCACACACTGGAAACCCTTCCCCACACACTGAAACACCTTCTCCACACACTGAAACACCATCCCGACACACAGAAACCTCATCCCCACACACTGCAACACATCCCCACACACTGAAACACCTTCCCCACACACTGAAACCCCTTCCCCAAACACTGAAACACTTCCCCAAACACCGAAACCCATTCACCACACACTGAAACACATTCCCCACACATTAAACCCTTCCAAACACACTGAAACACATTCCCCACACACTGAAACACCATCCCCACACACTGAAACCCCTTCCACACACACTGAAACATCTTCCCCACACACTGAAACCCCTTCCGCACACACTGAAACCCTTCCCCGCGCACTGAAACCCCTTCCACACACACTGAAACACATTCCCCACACACTGAAACCCATTCCCCACACACTGAAACCTCTTCTGCACACACTGAAAATCCTTCCGCACACACTGAAACACCTTCCCCCACAATGAAACCCATTCCCCACACAGTGACAACCACTTCCGCACACACTGAAACACCTTCCCCACACAGTGAAGCCCCTTCATCACACACTGAAACCCCTTCCGCACATAGTGAAACACTTCCCCAAACATTGAAACCCCTTCCCCACACACTGAAACCCCTTCCTCACACACTGAACAACATCCCCACACACTGACACCCCTTCCCGCACACTGAAACCCCTTCCCCACACTCTGAAAACACTTCCCCCCACACTGAAACCCTTCCCCACACTCAGAAACCCCTTCCCCACTCACTGAAACCCCTTCCCCACACGGTGAAACCCTTACCCACACTCTGAAACCCATTCCCCACACACTGAAACACCTTCCTCACACACTGAAACCCCTTCCTCACACACTGAAACCCCGTCCCCGCACACTGAAACGCCTTCCCCACACACTGAAACCCCTTCCCCACACACTGAAACCCCTTCCCCACACACTGAAACACATACCCACACACAGAAACACCTTCCCCACACACTGAAACCCATCCCCACACAATGCAACACATCCCCACAAACTGAAACCCATCCCCACACACTGAAGCACCTACCCCACACACTGAAACGCCTTCCCCACACACTGAAACCCCTTCCCCACACACTGGAACGCCTTCCCCACACATTGATCCCTTCCCCACACACTGAAACACATGCCACACACTGAAACACATCCCCACATACTGAAACACCTTCCCCACACACTGAAACCCCTTCCCCACACACTGAAACATCTTCCCCACACACTGAAACACCTTCCCCACACACTGAAATACCATCCACACACTGAAATACCTTTCCCACACACTGAAACCCCTTCCCCACACTCTGGAACCCTTCCCCACACACTGAAACACCTTCCCCAAACAGTGACACACCTTCCCCACACACTGAAACAGCTTCCCAACACACTGAAAACCCTTCCCCACACACTGAAACACCTTCCCCACACACTGAAACACATTCCCCACACACTGAAAAATCTTCCCCACACACTGATACCCATTCCGCACAAACTGAAACACCTTCCCCACACACTGAAACCCTTCCCCACACACTGAAACCCTTTCCCCACACAATGAAACACTTCCCCACACACTGAAAACCCTTCCCCACACTCTGAAATCCCTTCTCCACACACTGAAACACCTTCCCCACACACTGAAACGCCTTCCCCAGAAAACTGAAACATGTTCCCCACACACCGAAACCCATCCCCACACACGGAAACCCCTTCCAAAGACACTGAAACACCTTCCCCACACACTGAAAACCTTCCCCACACACTGAAACACCTTCCCCACACACTGAAACACTTCCCCACACACTAAAACACCTTCCCCACACACAGGAACCGCTTCCCCACACACTGAAACCCCATCCCCACACACTGAAACACCTTCCCCACACTCTGAACCCCCATCCCCACACACTGCAACACATCCCCACACACTGAAACACCTTCCCCACACACTGAAAACCCTTCCCCACACACTGAAACCATTCCCCAAACACTGAAACCCATACATCACAAACTGAAACACATTCCCCACTCACTGAAACCCCTTCCCCACACTCTGAAACCCCTTCTGCACATACTGAAACAGCTTCCCCACAGACTGAAACACCTTCCCCACACACTGAAACCCCTTCCGCACATACTGAAACACCTTCCCCACACACTGAAACCCCTTCCCCACACACTGAAACCCCTTCCGCACACAGTGAAACCCTTCCCTACACACTGAAACACCTTCCCCACACACTGAAACACATCCCCACACACTGAAACCCCTTCCCCACACACTGAAACACATCCCACACACTGAAAGCCCTTCCACACACTCTGAAACACCATCCCCACACACTGAAACACCTTCCCCACACACTGAAACCCCTTCCCCACACACTGAAACCCATTCCGCACACAGTGAAACCCTTCCCTACACACTGAAACACATCCCCACACACTGTAACCCCTTCCCCACACACTGAAACACATCCCACACACTGAAAGCCCTTCCACACACTCTGAAACACCTTCCCCACACACTGAAACACCTTCCCCACACACTGAAACACATCCCCACACACTGAAACCCCTTCCATACACACTGAAACACATCCCCACACACTGAAACCCCTTCCCCACACACTGAAACATCTTCCCCACACACTGAAACACCTTCCCCACACACTGCAATACCATCCACACACTGAAACACATTCCCCACACACTGATAAATCATTCCCACACACTGATACCCATTCCGCACAAACTGAAACACCTTCCCCACACACTGAAACCCTTCCCCACACACTGAAACCCCTTCCCCATACAATGAAACACTTCCCCACACACTGAAAGCCCTTCCCCACACACTGAAACCCCTTCTCCACACACTGAAACGCCTTCCCCACAAACTGAAACACGTTCCCCACACACGGAAACCCATCCCCACACACGGAAACCCCTTCCAAACACACTGAAACACCTTCCCCACACACTGAAACCCTTCCCCACACACTGAAACACCTTCCCCACACAATGAAACACTTCCCCACACACTGAAACTCCTTCCACACACACTGGAACCGCTTCCGCACACACTGAAACCCCATCCCCACTCACTGAAACACCTTCCCCACAATTTGAACCCCCATCCCCACAAACTGCAACACATCCCCACACACTGAAACACCTTCCCCACACACTGAAACCCCTTCCCCACACACTGAAACCCCTTCCGCACACAGTGAAACCATTCCCTACACACTGAAACACCTTCCCCACACACTGAAACACATCCCAACACACTGAAACCGCTTCCCCACCTGCTGAAACACATCCCACACACAGAAAGCCCTTCCACACACTCTGAAACACCTTGCCCAAATACTGAAACACCTTCCCCACACACTGAAACCCCTTCCCCACACACTGCAACTCCTTCTGCACACAGTGAAACCCTTCCCCACACACTGAAACACCTTCCCCACACACTGAAACACATCCCCACACACAGAAACCCCTTCCCCACACAATGAAACACATCGCCACACACTGAGACCCCTTCCCCAAACACTGAAACACCTTCCCCACACACTGAAACACCTTCCCCACACACTGAAACCCCTTCCGCACACAGAGAAACCCTTCCCCACACACTGAAACCCCTTCCCCACACACTGAAATACATCCCCACACACTGAAACCCTTCCCCACACACTGAAACCCCTTCCCCACACACTGAAGCACAACCTCACGCACTGAAACACCTTCCCCACACACTAAAACCCCTTCCCCGCACACTGAAACACTTCCCCAAACACTGAAACCCATTCACCACACACTGAAAAACATTCCCCCACACTGAAAGCCTTCCAAACACACTGAAACACATTCCCCACACACTGAAACCCCTTCCCCACACACTGAAACCCCTTCCCCACACACTGAAACGCCTTCCGCACATACTGAAACCCCTTCCGCACACACTGAAACACCTTCCCCACACATTGAAACACCTTCCCCACACACTGAAACCCCTTCCGCACATACTGAAGCACCTTCCCCACACACTGAAACCCCTTCCCCACATACTGAAACCCCTTCCGCACACAGTGAAACCCTTCCCCACACACTGAAACTCCTTCCCCACACACTGAAGCACATCCCCACACACTGAAACCCCTTCCGCACAAACTGAAACACCTTCGCCACACACTGAAACACATTCCCCACACATGAAACCCCTTCGCCACACACTGAAATCCCTTCCGCACACACTGAAACACCTTCCCCACACACTGAAACCCATTCCCCACAAACTGAAACCCCTTCCGCACACAGTGAAACCCTTCCCCACACACTGAAACCCATTAGCCACACACTGAAACACCTTCCCCACACACTGAAACCCCTTCCCCACACACTGAAACCCCTTCCGCACACACTGAAACACCATCCCCACACACTGAAACCCCTTCACCACCCACTGAAACCCCTTCCGCACATAGTGAAACAATTCCCCGCACACTGAAACCCCTTCCCCACACACTGAAACCCCTTCCTAACTCACTGAAACACTTCCCCACACACTGAAACCCCTTCCACACACACTGAAACACCTTCCCCACACACTGAAACCCTTCCCCACACACTGAAACCCCTTCCCCACACAATGAAACACTTCCCCACACACTGAAACCCCTTCCCCACACACTGAAACCCCTTCTCCACATACTGAAACACCTTCCCCACACATTGAAATGCCTTCCCCACAAACTGAAAGACGTTCCCCACACACCGAAACCTCTTACCCACACACGGAAACCCCTTCCAAACGCATTGAAACACCTTCCCCACACACTGAAACACTGTCCCACACACTGAAGCACCTTCCCCACACTCTGAACCCCCATCCTCACACACTGCAACACATCCCCACACACTGAAACACATTCCCCACTCACTGAAACCCCTTCCCCACACACTGAAACACCTTCCGCACACACTGAAACAGCTTCCCCAAAGACTGAAACCCCTTCCCCACACACTGAAACCCCTTCCGCACATACTGAAACACCTTCCCCACACACTGAAACCCCTTCCGCACACAGTGAAACCCTTCCCCACACATGGAAACACCTTCCCCACACACTGAAACACATCGCCACAGACTGAAACCCCTTCCCCACAAACTGAAACACATACCCACATACTGAAACCCCTTCCACACACACTGAAACCCATCCCCACACAATGAAACCCATCCCTGCACACTGAAACACATCCCCACACACTGAAACCCCTCCCCACACACTGAAACACATCCCCACACACTGAAACCCCTTCCCCACACACTGAAACACCTTCCCCACACACTGAAACCCCTTCCCCACACACTGAAACACCTTGCCAACACAATGAAACACATCACCACACACGGAAACACATCCCCACATACTGAAACACATCCCCACACACTGAAATCCCTTCCCCACACACTGATACACCTTTCCCACACACTGGAACCCCTTCCCCACACACTGAAACACCTTCCCCACACAATGAAACACATCCCCACACTCGGAAACACATCCCCACATACTGAAGCACATCCCCACGAACTGAAACACCTTCCCCACACACTGAAACCCCTTCCCCACACACTGAAACACCTTCCCCACACACTGAAACACCTTCGCCACACACTGAAACACCTTCCCCACACACTGAAATCCCGTCCACACACACTGAAACCCTTCCCCACACTCTGAAACCCCTTCCCCACTCACTGAAACACCTTCCCCACAGACTGCAACACTTTCCCCACACACTGAAACCCCTTCTGCACACAATAAAACCCATCCCCACAAACTGACAACCATCTCCACACACTGAAACCCCTTCCCCACACACTGAAACCCCTTCCAAAAACACTGAAACACTTCCCCACACACTGAAACAACTTCCACGCACACTGAAACTCCTTCCTCACACACTGAAACACCTTCCCCACACACTGAAACCATTCCCCACACACTGAAACACATGCCACAAACTGAAACACATCCCCACACACTGAAACACCTTCCCCACACACTGAAACCCCTTCCCCGCACACTAAAACATCTTCCCCACACATTGCAACACCTTCCCCACACACGGAAATACCATCCACACACTGAAACACCTTTCCCACACACTGAAACCCCTTCCCCACACACTGGTACCCTTCCCCACACACTGAAACACCTTCCCCAAATACAGACACCCCGCCCCTACACACTGAAACACCTTCCCCACACACTGAAACCCCTTCCCCACACACAGAAACACATTCCCCACACACTGAAACACATTCCCCACACACTGAAAAACCTTTCCCACACACTGAAACCCCTTGCGCCAACACTGAAACACCTTTCCCACACACTGAAACCCTTCCCCACACACTGAAACCCCTTCCCCACACAATGAAACACTTCCCCACACACTGAAACCCCTTCCCCACAAACTGAAACCCCTTCTGCACACTCTGAAACACCTTCCCCACACACTGAAATGCCTTCCCCACATTCTGAAACACCTTCCCCACACACCAAAACCCCTTCCCCACACACGGAAACCCCTTCCACACAAACTGAAACACCTTCCCCACACACTGAAACTCTTCCCCAAACACTGAAACTCCTTCCCCACACACTGAGACACTTCCCCACACACTGAAACACTTTCACCACACATTGCAACCCCTTCCCCACACACTGAAACACCTTCCCCACACACTGAAACACCTTCCCCACACTCTGAAACCCCACACCCACACAATGCAACACATCCCCACACACTGAAACACCTTCCCCACACACTGAAACCCCTTCCCCAAAGACTGAAACCCTTCCCCAAACACTGAAACCCATTCACCACAAACTGAAACACATTCTCCTCTCACTGAAACCCCTTCCCCACATACTGAAACGCCTTCCGCACACACTGAAACCCCTTCTGCACACACTGAAACAGCTTCCCCATAGACTGAAACCCCTTCCCCACATCTGAAACCCCTTCCGCACATACTGAAACACCTTCCCCACACACTGAAACACCTTCCCCACACACTGAAACCCCTTCCGCACACAGTGAAACCCTTCCCCACACTCTGAAACACCTTCCCCACACAATGAAACACGTCCCCACACACTGACCCCCTTCCCCACACACTGAAACACATTCCCACACACTGAAACAACTTCCCCACACACTGAAACACCTTCCCCACACACTGAAACCCCTTCTGCACACAGTGAAACCCTTCCCCACACACTGAAACACCTTCCCCACACACTGACACACATCCCCACACACTGAAACCCCTTCCGCACACACTGAAACACCTTCCCCACACACTGAAACACCTTGCCCACACACTGAAACCCCTTCCGCACACAGAGAAACCCTTCCCCACACACTGAAACCCCTTCCCCACACACTGAAATACATCCCCACACACTAAAACCCTTCCCCACACACTGAAACCCCTTCCCCACACACTGAAGCACATCTCTACGCACTGAAACACCTTCCCCACACACTGAAACCCATTCCACACAAACTGAAACCCCTTCCGCACACACTGAAAATCCTTCCGCAGACACTGAAACTCCTTCCCCACAAACTGAAACACATTCCCCTCTCACTGAAACCCCTTCCCCACATACTGAAACGCCTTCCGCACACACTGAAACCCCTTCCGCACACACTGAAACAGCTTCCCCATAGACTGAAACCCCTTCCCCACATCTGAAACCCCTTCCGCACATACTGAAACACCTTCCCCACACACTGAAACACCTTCCCCACACACTGAAACCCCTTCCGCACACAGTGAAACCCTTCCCCACACTCTGAAACACCTTCCCCACACAATGAAACACTGCCCCACACACTGAAACCCCTTCCCCACACACTGAAACACATTCCCACACACTGAAACACCTTCCCCAGACACTGAAACACCTTCCCCACACACTGAAACCCCTTCTGCACACAGTGAAACTCTTCCCCACACACTGAAACACCTTCCCCACACACTGACACACATCCCCACACACTGAAACCCCTTCCGCACACACTGAAACACCTTCCCCACACACTGAAACACCTTGCCCCACACACTGAAACCCCTTCCGCACACTGAGAAACCCTTCCCCACACACTGAAACCCCTTCCCCACACACTGAAATACATCCCCACACACTAAAATCCTTCCCCACACACTGAAACCCCTTCCCCACACACTGAAGCACATCCCCACGCACTGAAACACCTTCCCCACACACTGAAACCCCTTCCCCGCACACTGAAACCCTTCCCCAAACACTGAAACCCATTCACCGCATACTGAAACACATCCCCCACACACTGAAGGCCTTCCAAACACACTGAAGCACATTCCCCACACACTGAAACCCCTTCCCCACACACTGAAACCCCTTCCCCACACACTGAAACGCCTTCCACACACACTGAAACCCCTTCCGCACACACTGAAACACCTTCCGCACACAATGAAACACCTTCCCCACAAACTGAAACTACTTCCGCACATACTGAAACAGCTTCCCCACACACTGAAACCCCTTCCGCACACAGTGAAACCCCTTCCGCACACAGTGAAACCCTTCCCCACACACTGTAACTCCTTCCCCACACACTGAAACACATCCCCACACACTGAAACCCCTTCCGCACACACTGAAACACCTTCGCCACACACTGAAACACCTTCCCCACACACTGAAACCCCTTCCGCACAAAGTGAAACCCTTCCCCACACACTGAAACCCCTTCCCCACACACTGAAACACATCCACACACATTGAAACCCCTTCCCCACACACTGAAACCCCTTCCACACACACTGAAACACCTTCCCCACACACTGAAACCCATTCCCCACACACTGAAACCCATTCCCCACACACTGAAACCCCTTCCGCACAAACTGAAACACCTTCCCCACACACTGAAATTGCTTCCCCACACACTGAAACACCTTCCCCACACACCAAAACCCCTTCCCCACACACGGAAACCCCTTCCACACAAACTGAAACACATTCCCCACACACTGAAACCCTTCCCCAAACACTGAAACTCCTTCCCCACACACTGAGACACTTCCCCACAAACTGAAACACCTTCCCCACACATTGCAACCCCTTCCCAACACATTGAAACACCTTCCCCACACACTGAAACACCTTCCCCAAACTCTGAAACCCCTTCCCCACAGACTGAAACCCTTCCCCAAACACTGAAACCCATTCACCACAAACTGAAACACATTCCCCTCTCACTGAAACCCCTTCCCCACATACTGAAACGCCTTCCGCACACACTGAAACCCCTTCCGCACACACTGAAACCCTTCCCCACACACTGAAACCCCTTCCTCACACAATGAAACACTTCCCCACACACTGAAACCCCTTCCCCACAAACTGAAACCCCTTCTGCACACTCTGAAACACCTTCCCCACACACGGAAATGCCTTCCCCACACACTGAAACACCTTCCCCACACACCAAAACCCCTTCCCCACACACGGAAACCCCTTCCACACAAACTGAAACACCTTCCCCACACACTGAAACCCTTCCCCAAACACTGAAACTCCTTCCCCACACACTGAGACACTTCCCCACACACTGAAACACCTTCCCCACACACTGAAACACCTTCCCCACACTCTGAAACCCCATACCCACACAATGCAACACATCCCCACACACTGAAACACCTTCCCCACACACTGAAACAGCTTCCCCATAGACTGAAACCCCTTCCCCACATCTGAAACCCCTTCCGCACAAACTGAAAAACCTTCCCCACACACTGAAACACCTTCCCCACACACTGAAACCCCTTCCGCACACAGTGAAACCCTTCCCCACACTCTGAAACACCTTCACCACACAATGAAACACGTCCCCACACACTGAAACCCCTTCCCCACACACTGAAACACATTCCCACACACTGAAACACCTTCCCCACACACTGAAACACCTTCCCCACACACTGAAACCCCTTCTGCACACAGTGAAACCCTTCCCCACACACTGAAACACCTTCCCCACACACTGACACACATCCCCACACACTGAAACCCCTTCCCCACACACTGAAACACCTTCCCCACACACTGAAACACCTTGCCCACACACTGAAACCCCTTCCGCACACAGAGAAACCCTTCCCCACACACTGAAACCCCTTCCCCACACACTGAAGCACATCCCCACGCACTGAAACACCTTCCCCACACACTGAAACCCCTTCCCCGCACACTGAAACCCTTCCCCAAACACTGAAACCCATTCACCACACACTGAAACACATTCCCCACACACTGAAGGCCTTCCAAACACACTGAAGCACTTTCCCCACACACTGAAACCCCTTCCCCACACACTGAAACCCCTTCCCCACTCACTGAAACGCCTTCCACACACACTGAAACCCCTTCCGCACACACTGAAACACCTTCTGCACACAATGAAACACCTTCCCCACACACTGAAACCACTTCCGCACATACTGAAACAGCTTCCCCACACACTGAAACCCCTTCCCCACACTCTGAAACCCCTTCCGCACTCACTGAAACCCTTCCCCACACACTGTAACTCCTTCCCCACACACTGAAACACATCCCCACACACTGAAACCCCTTCCGCAAACACTGAAACACCTTCGCCACACACTGAAACACCTTCCCCACACACTGAAACCCCTTCCGCACAAAGTGAAACCCTTCCCCACACACTGAAACCCCTTCCCCACACACTGAAACACATCCACACACATTGAAACCCCTTCCCCACACACTGAAACCCATTCCCCACACACTGAAACCCATTCCCCACACACTGAAACCCCTTCCGCACAAACTGAAACACCTTCCCCACACACTGAAATGTCTTCCCCACACACTGAAACACCTTCCCCACACACCAAAACCCCTTCCCCACACACGGAAACCCCTTCCACACAAACTGAAACACCTTCCCCACACACTGAAACCCTTCCCCAAACACTGAAACTCCTTCCCCACACACTGAGACACTTCCCCACACACTGAAACACCTTCCCTACACATTGCAACCCCTTCCCCACACACTGAAACACCTTCCCCACACACTGAAACACCTCCCCCACACTCTGAAACCACATACCCACACAATGCAACACATCCCCACACACTGAAACACCTTCCCCACACACTGAAACCCCTTCCCCACAGACTGAAACCCTTCCCCAAACACTGAAACCCATTCACCACAAACTGAAACACATTCCCCTCTCACTGAAACCCCTTCCCCACATACTGAAACGCCTTCCGCACACACTGAAACCCCTTCCGCACACACTGAAACAGCTTCCCCATAGACTGAAACCCCTTCCCCACATCTGAAACTCCTTCCGCACATACTGAAACACCTTCCCCACACACTGAAACACCTTCCCCACACACTGAAACCCCTTCCGCACACAGTGAAACCCTTCCCCACACTCTGAAACACCTTCCCCACACAATGAAACACGTCCCTACGCACTGAAACCCCTTCCCCACACACTGAAACACATTCCCACACACTGAAACACCTTCCCCACACACTGAAACACCTTCCCCACACACTGAAACCCCTTCTGCACACAGTGAAACCCTTCCCACACACTGAAACACCTTCCCCACACACTGACACACATCCCCACACACTGAAACCCCTTCCGCACACACTGAAACACCTTCCCCACACACTGAAACACCTTGCCCACACACTGAAACCCCTTCCGCACACAGAGAAACCCTTCCCCACACTCTGAAACCCCTTCCCCACACACTGAAATACATCCCCACACACTAAAACCCTTCCCCACACACTGAAACCCCTTCCCCGCACACTGAAACCCTTCCCCAAACACTGAAACCCATTCACCACACACTGAAACACATTCCCCACACACTGAAGGGCTTCCAAACACACTGAAGCACATTCCCCACACACTGAAACCCCTACCCCACACACTGAAACCCCTTCCCCACACACTGAAACACCTTCCACACACACTAAAACCCCTTCCGCACACACCGAAACACCTTCCGCACACAATGAAACACCTTCCCCACACACTGAAACCACTTCCGCACATACTGAAACAGCTTCCCCACACACTGAAACCCCTTCCCCACACGCTGAAACCCCTTCCGCACACAGTGAAAGCCTTCCCCACACACTGTAACTCCTTCCCCACACACTGAAACACATCCCCACACACTGAAACCCCTTCCGCACACACTGAAACACCTTCGCCACACACTGAAACACCTTCCCCACACACTGAAACCCCTTCCGCACAAAGTGAAACCCTTCCCCACACACTGAAACACCTTCCCCACACACTGAAACCCCTTCCGCACAAACTGAAACACCTTCCCCACACACTGAAACCCCTTCAACACACACTGAAACCCCTTCCGCACATGGTGAAACACTTCCCCACACACTGAAACCCCTTCCCCACACACTGAAACCCCTTCCCCACACTCTGAACACTTCCCCCAACACTGAACCCTTCCCCACACTCAGAAACCGCTATCCCACTCACTGAAACCACTTCCCCACACACTGAAAGCCTTGCCAACACTCTGAAATCCATTCCCCACACACTGAAACACCTTCCCCGCACACTGAAACCCCTTCCCCACACAATGAAACCACTTCCCCACACACTGAAACACCTACCCACATTCTGAAACCCATTCACGACACACTGAAACCCCTTCCCCACACACTGAAACCCCTTCCCCACACACTGAAACACCTTCCCCACATACTGAAACCCCTTCCACAAACACTGAAACCCATCCCCACACACTGAAACCCATCCCCACACACTGAAAACCCTTCCCCACAGACTGAAACCCCTTCCGCACACACTGAAACACCTTCGCCACACACTGAAACACCTTCCCCACACACTGAAACCCCTTCCTCACACACTGAAACACATCCCCACACACTGAAACCACTTCCCGCACACTGAACCCCTTCCCCACACACTGAAAACACTTCCCCCCACACTGAAACCCTTCCCCACACTCAGAAACCTCTTCCCCACTCACTGAAACCCCTTCCCCACACCCTGAAACCCTTGCCCACACTCTGAAATCCATTCCCCACACACTGAAACACCTTCCCCACACACTGAAACCCCTTCCCCACACACTGAAACCCCTTCCGCACACATTGAAACACCTTCCCCACACACTGAAACCCCTTCCGCACATAGTGAAACACTTCCCCACACACTGAAACCCCTTCCCCAAACACTGAAACCCCTTCCTCACAAACTGAAACACATCCCCACACACTGAAACCCCCTTCCCACACACTGAGAACACTTCCCCCCACACTGAAACCCTTCCCCACACTCAGAAACCCCTTCCCCACTCACTGAAACCCATTCACCACACACTGAAACCCCTACCCACATTCTGAAACCCATTCACGACACACTGAAACACAATCCCCACACACTGAAACCCCTTCCCCACACACTGAAACCCCTTCCCCACACACTGAAACACCTTCCCCACACACTGAAACCCCTTCCGCACACATTGAAACACCTTCCCCACACACTGAAACCCCTTCCGCACATAGTGAAACACTTCTCCACACACTGAAACCCCTTCCCCAAACACTGAAACCCCTTCCTCACAAACTGAAACACATCCCCACACACTGAAACCCCCTTCCCACACACTGAGAACACTTCCCCCCACACTGAAACCCTTCCCCACACTCAGAAACCCCTTCCCCACTCACTGAAACCCCTTCACCACACACTGAAACCCCTACCCACATTCTGAAACCCATTCACAACACACTGAAACACCATCCCCACACACTGAAACCCCTTCCTCACACACTGAAACCCCTTCCCCACACACTGAAACACCTTCCCCACACACTGAAACCCCTTCCACACACACTGAAACCCATCCCCACACACTGAAACCCATCCCCACACACTGAAACCCCTTCCCCACACACTGAAACAAATCCCCACACACAGCAACTCCTTTCCCACACACTGAAATCCCATCCCCACACACTGAAACCCTTCCCCACACTCTGAAACCCCTTCCCCACACACTGAAACACCTTCCCCACAAACTGTAACACTTTCCCCACACACAGAAACCCCTTCCTCACACAATAAAACCCATCCCCACAAACTGACACCCATCCCCACACACTGAAACCCCTTCCGCACACACTGAAACCCCTTCCAAAAACACTTAAACACTTCCCCACACACTGAACCACCTTCCCCGCACACTGAAACTCCTTCCTCACACACTGAAACCCATCCCCACACACTGAAACCCATCCCCACACACTGAAACATCTTCCACACACACTGAAACACATCCCCACACATTGAAACACATGCCAAACACTGAAACACATCCCCACACACTGAAACACCTTCCCCACACACAGAAACCCCTTCCCCACAAACTAAAACATCTTCCCCACACACTGAAACACCTTCCCCAAACACTGAAATACCATCCACACACTGAAACACATTTCCCACACACTGAAACCCCTTCCCCACACACTGGAACCCTTCCCCACACACTGAAACACCTTCCCCAAACACTGACACCCCTTCTCCACACACTGAAACAGCTTCCCCACACACTGAAACCCCCTTCCCCACTCATTGAAACACCTTCCCCACACACTGAAACATATTCACCACACACTGAAAACCTTCCCCACACACTGAATCCCCTTGCACACACACTGAAACACCTTCCCCACACACTGAAACCCTTCCCCACTCACTGAAACCCCTTCCGCACACAATGAAACACTTCCCCACACACTGAAATCCCTTCCCCACACACTGAAACCCCTTCTCCACCCTCTGAAACACCTTCCCCACACACTGAAACGCCTTCCCCACACATTGAAACACCTTCCCCACACACGTAAACCCCTTCCACACAAACTGAAACACCTTCCCCACACACTGAAACCCTTCCCCACACACTGAAACACATTCCCCACACACTGAAACACTTCCCCACACACTGAAACACCTTCCCCACACACTGGAACCCCTTCCCCACGCACTGAAACCCCTTCCCCACACACTGAAACACCTTCCCCACACTCTGAAACCCCATCCCCACCCACCGCAACACATCCACACACACGGAAACACCTCCCCACACACTGAAACCCCTTCCTCACACACTGAAACCCTTCCCTAAACACTGAAATCCATTCACCACAAACTGAAACACATTCCCCACTCACTGAAACCCCTTCCCCACACACTGAAACGCCTTCCGCACACACTGAAACCCCTTCTGCACACACTGAAACAGCTTCCCCACAGACTGAAACCCCTTCGCCACACACTGAAACCCCTTCCGCACATACTGAAACAGCTTCCCCACACACGGAAAACCCTTCCCCACACATTGAAATCCCTTCCGCACACAGTGAGACCCTTCCCCACACACTGAAACACCTTCCCCACACATTGAAATACATCCCACACACAGAAACCCCTTCCCCACAAACTGAAACACATCCCCACACACTGAAACCCCTTCCCCACACACTGAAAGACCTTCCCCACACACTGAAACACCTTCCGCACACACTGAAACCCCTTCCCCACACACTGAAACCCCTTCTGCACACAGTGAAACCCTTCCCCACACACTGAAACACCATCCCCACACTCTGAAACACATCCCCACACACTGAAACCCCTTCCCCACACACTGAAATCCATTCCCCACACACTGAAACAGCTTCCCCGCACACTGAAACCCCTTCCCCACACAATGAAACCCCTTCCCCACACACTGAAACACCTACCCACATTCTGAAACCCATTCACGACACACTGAAACCCCTTCCCCACACACTGAAACCCCTTCCACACACACTGAAACACCTTCCCCACATACTGAAACCCCTTCCACAAACACTGAAACCCATCCCCACACACTGAAACCCATCCCCACACACTGAAAACCCTTCCCCACAGACTGAAACCCCTTCCGCACACACTGAAACACCTTCGCCACACACTGAAACACCTTCCCCACACACTGAAACCCCTTCCTCACACACTGAAACACATCCCCACACACTGAAACCCCTTCCCGCACACTGAAACCCCTTCCCCACACACTGAAAACACTTCCCCCCACACTGAAACCCTTCCCCACACTCAGAAACCTCTTCCCCACTCACTGAAACCCCTTCCCCACACCCTGAAACCCTTGCCCACAATCTGAAATCCATTCCCCACACACTGAAACACCTTCCCCACACACTGAAACCCCTTCCCCACACACTGAAGCCCCTTCCGCACACATTGAAACACCTTCCCCACACACTGAAACCCCTTCCGCACATAGTGAAACACTTCCCCACACACAGAAACCCCTTCCCCAAACACTGAAACGCCTTCCTCACAAACTGAAACACATCCCCACACACTGAAACCCCCTTCCCACACACTGAGAACACTTCCCCCCACACTGAAATCCTTCCCCACACTCAGAAACCCCTTCCCCACTCACTGAAACCCCTTCACCACACACTGAAACCCCTACCCACATTCTGAAACCCATTCACGACACACTGAAACACCATCCCCACACACTGAAACCCCTTCCCCACACACTGAAACCCCTTCCCCACACACTGAAACACCTTCCCCACACACTGAAACCCCTTCCGCACACATTGAAACACCTTCCCCACACACTGAAACCCCTTCCGCACATAGTGAAACACTTCCCCACACACTGAAACCCCTTCCCCAAACACTGAAACCCCTTCCTCACAAACTGAAACACATCCCCACACACTGAAACCCCCTTCCCACACACTGAGAACACTTCCCCCCACACTGAAACCCTTCCCCACACTCAGAAACCCCTTCCCCACTCACTGAAACCCCTTCACCACACACTGAAACCCCTACCCACATTCTGAAACCCATTCACGACACACTGAAACACCATCCCCACACACTGAAACCCCTTCCCCACACACTGAAACCCCTTCCCCACACACTGAAACACCTTCCCCACACACTGAAACCCCTTCCACACACACTGAAACCCATCCCCACACACTGAAACCCATCCCCACACACTGAAACCCCTTCCCCACACACTGAAACAAATCCCCACACACAGCAACTCCTTTCCCACACACTGAAATCCCATCCCCACACACTGAAACCCTTCCCCACACTCTGAAACCCCTTCCCCACACACTGAAACACCTTCCCCACAAACTGTAACACTTTCCCCAAACACAGAAACCCCTTCCTCACACAATAAAACCCATCCCCACAAACTGACACCCATCCCCACACACTGAAACCCCTTCCCCACACACTGAAACCCCTTCCAAAAACACTGATACACTTCCCCACACACTGAAACACCTTCCCCGCACACTGAAACTCCTTCCTCACACACTGAAACCCATCCCCACACACTGAAACCCATCCCCACACACTGAAACATCTTCCACACACACTGAAACACATCCCCACACACTGAAACACATGCCAAACACTGAAACACATCCCCACACACTGAAACACCTTCCCCACACACAGAAACCCCTTCCCCACAAACTAAAACATCTTCCCCACACACTGAAACACCTTCCCCAAACACTGAAATACCATCCACACACTGAAACACATTTCCCACACACTGAAACCCCTTCCCCACACACTGGAACCCTTCCCCACACACTGAAACACCTTCCCCAAACACTGACACCCCTTCTCCACACACTGAAACAGCTTCCCCACACACTGAAACCCCCTTCCCCACACATTGAAACACCTTCCCCACACACTGAAACATATTCACCACACACTGAAAACCTTCCCCACACACTGAATCCCCTTGCACACACACTGAAACACCTTCCCCACACACTGAAACCCTTCCCCACTCACTGAAACCCCTTCCGCACACAATGAAACACTTCCCCACACACTGAAATCCCTTCCCCACACACTGAAACCCCTTCTCCACCCTCTGAAACACCTTCCCCACACACTGAAACGCCTTCCCCACACATTGAAACACCTTCCCCACACACGTAAACCCCTTCCACACAAACTGAAACACCTTCCCCACACACTGAAACCCTTCCCCACACACTGAAACACATTCCCCACACACTGAAACACTTCCCCACACACTGAAACACCTTCCCCACACACTGGAACCCCTTCCCCACGCACTGAAACCCCTTCCCCACACACTGAAACACCTTCCCCACACTCTGAAACCCCATCCCCACACACCGCAACACATCCCCACACACGGAAACACCTCCCCACACACTGAAACCCCTTCCTCACACACTGAAACCCTTCCCTAAACACTGAAATCCATTCACCACAAACTGAAACACATTCCCCACTCACTGAAACCCCTTCCCCACACACTGAAACGCCTTCCGCACACACTGAAACCCCTTCTGCACACACTGAAACAGCTTCCCCACAGACTGAAACCCCTTCGCCACACACTGAAACCCCTTCCGCACATACTGAAACAGCTTCCCCACACACGGAAAACCCTTCCCCACACATTGAAATCCCTTCCGCACACAGTGAGACCCTTCCCCACACACTGAAACACCTTCCCCACACATTGAAATACATCCCCACACACAGAAACCCCTTCCCCACAAACTGAAACACATCCCCACACTCTGAAACCCCTTCCCCACACACTGAAACACCTTCCCCACACACTGAAACACCTTCCGCACACACTGAAACCCCTTCCCCACACACTGAAACCCCTTCTGCACACAGTGAAACCCTTCCCCACACACTGAAACACCATCCCCACACTCTGAAACACATCCCCACACACTGAAACCCCTTCCCCACACACTGAAACACATCCCCACACACTGAAACCCCTTCCCCACACACTGAAACCCCTTCCCCACACTCTGAACACTTCCCCCAACACTGAACCCTTCCCCACACTCAGAAACCGCTATCCCACTCACTGAAACCACTTCCCCACACACTGAAAGCCTTGCCAACACTCTGAAATCCATTCCCCACACATTGAAACACCTTCCCCGCACACTGAAACCCCTTCCCCACAATGAAACCACTTCCCCACAAACTGAAACACCTACCCACATTCTGAAACCCATTCACGACACACTGAAACCCCTTCCCCACACACTGAAACCCCTTCCCCACACACTGAAACACCTTCCCCACATACTGAAACCCCTTCCACAAACACTGAAACCCATCCCCACACACTGAAACCCATCCCCACACACTGAAAACCCTTCCCCACAGACTGAAACCCCTTCCGCACACACTGAAACACCTTCGCCACACACTGAAACACCTTCCCCACACACTGAAACCCCTTCCTCACACACTGAAACACATCCACACACACTGAAACCCCTTCCCGCACACTGAAACCCCTTCCCCACACACTGAAAACACTTCCCCCACACTGAAACCCTTCCCCACGCTCAGAAACCTCTTCCCCACTCACTGAAACCCCTTCCCCAGACCCTGAAACCCTTGCCCACACTCTGAAATCCATTCCCCACACACTGAAACACCTTCCCCACACATTGAAACCCCTTCCCCACACACTGAAACCCCTTCCGCACACATTGAAACACCTTCCCCACACACTGAAACCCCTTCCGCACATAGTGAAACACATCCCCACACACTGAAACCCCTTCCCCAAACACTGAAACCCCTTCCTCACAAACTGAAACACATCCCCACACACTGAAACCCCCTTCCCACACACTGAGAACACTTCCCCCCACACTGAAACCCTTCCCCACTCACTGAAACCCCTTCACCACACACTGAAACCCCTACCCACATTCTGAAACCCATTCACGACACACTGAAACACCATCCCCACACACTGAAACCCCTTCCCCACACACTGAAACCCCTTCCCCACACACTGAAACACCTTCCCCACACACTGAAACCCCTTCCGCACACATTGAAACACCTTCCCCACACACTGAAACCCCTTCCGCACATAGTGAAACACTTTCCCACACACTGAAACCCCTTCCCCAAACACTGAAACCCCTTCCTCACAAACTGAAACACATCCCCACACACTGAAACCCCCTTCTCACACACTGAGAACACTTCCCCCCACACTGAAACCCTTCCCCACACTCAGAAACCCCTTCCCCACTCACTGAAACCCCTTCACCACACACTGAAACCCCTACCCACATTCTGAAACCCATTCACGACACACTGAAACACCATCCCCACACACTGAAACCCCTTCCCCACACACTGAAACCCCTTCCCCACACACTGAAACACCTTCCCCACACACTGAAACCCCTTCCACACACACTGAAACCCATCCCCACACACTGAAACCCATCCCCACACACTGAAACCCCTTCCCCACACACTGAAACAAATCCCCACACACAGCAACTCCTTTCCCACACACTGAAATCCCATCCCCACACACTGAAACCCTTCCCCACACTCTGAAACCCCTTCCCCACACACTGAAACACCTTCCCCACAAACTGTAACACTTTCCCCACACACAGAAACCCCTTCCTCACACAATAAAACCCATCCCCACAAACTGACACCCATCCCCACACACTGAAACCCCTTCCCCACACACTGAAACCCCTTCCAAAAACACTTAAACACTTCCCCACACACTGAAACACCTTCCCCGCACACTGAAACTCCTTCCTCACACACTGAAACCCATCCCCACACACTGAAACCCATCCCCACACACTGAAACATCTTCCACACACACTGAAACACATCCCCACACACTGAAACACATGCCAAACACTGAAACACATCCCCACACACTGAAATACCTTCCCCACACACAGAAACCCCTTCCCCACAAACTAAAACATCTTCCCCACACACTGAAACACCTTCCCCAAACACTGAAATACCATCCACACACTGAAACACATTTCCCACACACTGAAACCCCTTCCCCACACACTGGAACCCTTCCCCACACACTGAAACACCTTCCCCAAACACTGACACCCCTTCTCCACACACTGAAACAGCTTCCCCACACACTGAAACCACCCTTCCCCACACATTGAAACACCTTCCCCACACACTGAAACATATTCACCACACACTGAAGACCTTCCCCACACACTGAATCCCCTTGCACACACACTGAAACACCTTCCCCACACACTGAAACCCTTCCCCACTCACTGAAACCCCTTCCGCACACAATGAAACACTTCCCCACACACTGAAATCCCTTCCCCACACACTGAAACCCCTTCTCCACCCTCTGAAACACCTTCCCCACACACTGAAACGCCTTCCCCACACATTGAAACACCTTCCCCACACACGTAAACCCCTTCCACACAAACTGAAACACCTTCCCCACACACTGAAACCCTTCCCCACACACTGAAACACATTCCCCACACACTGAAACACTTCCCCACACACTGAAACACCTTCCCCACACACTGGAACCCCTTCCCCACGCACTGAAACCCCTTCCCCACACACTGAAACACCTTCCCCACACTCTGAAACCCCATCCCCACACACCGCAACACATCCCCACACACGGAAACACCTCCCCACATACTGAAACCCCTTCCTCACACACTGAAACCCTTCCCTAAACACTGAAATCCATTCACCACAAACTGAAACACATTCCCCACTCACTGAAACCCCTTCCCCACACACTGAAACGCCTTCCGCACACACTGAAACCACTTCTGCACACACTGAAACAGCTTCCCCACAGACTGAAACCCCTTCGCCACACACTGAAACCCCTTCCGCACATACTGAAAAAGCTTCCCCACACACGGAAAACCCTTCCCCACACATTGAAATCCCTTCCGCACACAGTGAGACCCTTCCCCACACATTGAAATACATCCCCACACACAGAAACCCCTTCCCCACAAACTGAAACACATCCCCACACACTGAAACCCCTTCCCCACACACTGAAACCCCTTCCCCACACACTGAAACCCCTTCTGCACACAGTGAAACCCTTCCCCACACACTGAAACACCATCCCCACACTCTGAAACACATCCCCACACACTGAAACCCCTTCCCCACACACTGAAACACATCCCCACACACTGAAACCCCTTCCCCACACACTTTAACTCCTTCCCCACACTCTGAAACCCCTTCCGCACACAGAGAAACCCTTCTTCACACACTGAAACCCCTTTCGCACACACTGAAATACGTCCCCACACACTGAAACCCTTCCCCACACACTGAAACACCTTCCCCACACACTGAAGCACATCCCCACGCACTGAAACACCTTCCCCACACACTGAAACACATTCCTCACACACTGAAAGCCTTCCAAACACACTGAAACACATTCCCCACACACTGAAACCCCTTCCCCACACACTGAAATACATCCCCACACACTGAAACCCTTCCCCACACACTGAAACCCCTTCCCCACACACTGAAGCACATCCCCACGCACTGAACCCCATTAACCACACACTGAAACACATTCCCCACACACTGAAAGCCTTCCAAACACACTGAAACACATTCCCCACACACTGAAACCCCTTCCCCAATCACTGAAACCCCTTCCCCACACACTGAAACGTCTTCCGCACACACTGAAACCCCTACCGCACACACTGAAACATCTGCCCCACACACTGAAACACCTTCCCCACACGCTGAAACCCATTCCACACATACTGAAACACCTTCCCCACACACTGAAACCCCTTCCCCACACACTGAAACCCCTTCCGCACACAGTGAAACCCTTCCCCACACACTGAAACTCCTTCCCCACACACTGAAACACATCCCCACACACTGAAACCCCTTCTGCACACAGTGAAACCCTTCCCCACACACTGAAACCCCTTCCCCAAACACTGAAACACATCCCCAAACATTGAAACCCCTTCCCCACACACTGAAACACCTTCCGCACACACTGAAACACCTTCCCCACACACTGAAACCCATTCCCCACACACTGAAACCCCATCCGCACGCACTGAAAATCCTTCCACACACACTGAAACACCTTCCCACACACTGAAACCCTTTTCCCACACACTGAAAACCCTTCCGCACACACTGAAACACCTTCCCCACACACTGAAACCCCTTCACCACACACTGAAACCCGTTCCGCACATAGTGAAACACTTCCCCACACACTGAAATCCCTTCCCCACACACTGAAACCCCTTCCTCACACACTGAAACACATCCCCACACACTGAAACCCCTTCCCGCACTCTGAAACCCGTTCCCCACACACTGAAACATCTTCCCCACACACTGAAACCCCTTCCCCACACACTGAAACCACTTCCCCACACACTGAAACACCTTCCCCACACACTGAAACCCCTTCCACACACACTGAAACCCATCCCCACACACTGAAACCCATCCCCACACACTGAATACCCTTCCGCACACACTGAATCCCCTTCCCCACACATTGAAACACATCCCCACACACAGCAACACCTTCCTCACACACTGAAACCCCTTCTGCACACACTGAAACCCATCGCCACACACTGAAACCCACCCCCACACACTGAAACCCATCTCCACACACTGAATCACCTTCCCCACACACTGAAACTCTTCCCCACACACTGAAACACATCCCCACACACTGAAACACATCCCCACACACTGAAACACCTTCCGCACACACTGAAACCCCTTCCCCACACAATGAAACACCTTCCCCGCACACTGAAACCCATCCCCACACACTGAAACACCTTCCCCACACACTGACACACATCCCCACACACTGAAACACATCCCCACACACTGAAGCACATCCCCACGCACTGAAACACATTCCCCACACACTGAAACACCTTCCCCACACACTGAAACACCTTCCCCACACACTGAAACACATCCCCACACACTGAAGCACATCCCCACGCACTGAAACACATTCCGCACCACTGAAACCCCTTCCCCACACACTGAAACACCAACCCACACACTGGAACACCTTCCCCACACACTGAAACTCATCCCCACACACTGAAACCCCGTCCCCATACACTGAAAGACATCCCCACACACTGAAACACCTTCCCAACACACTGAAACACCCTCTGCAGACACTGAAACTCAGCCCCACACACTTAAACCCATCTCCCCACATTGAAACCCAGCCCCACACACTGAAACCTATCCCTAGACACTGAAACACCTTCCCCACACACTGAAACAGATTCACCACACACTGAAAAACCTTCCCCACACACTGAAACCCCTTGCACGCACACTGAAACACCTTCCCCACACACTGAAACCCTTCCCCACACAATGAAAGCCCTTCCGCACACAATGAAACACTTCCCCACACACTGAAACCCCTTCCCCACACACTGAAACCCCTTCTCCACCCTCTGAAACACCTTGCCCACACACTGAAACGCCTTCCCCACACACTGAAACACCTTCCCCACACACCGAAACCCCTTCCCCACACACGGAAACCCCTTCCACACAAACTGAAACACCTTCCCCACACACTGAAACACCTTCCCCACACACTGAAACCCTTCCCCTCACACTGAAACACATCCCCACACACTGAAGCACATCCCCACACACTGAAACCACTTCTGCACATACTGAAACACCTTCCCCACAAACAAAAAATCACCTTCCCCACACACTGAAATCCCTTCCCCACACACTGAAATAACTTCCCCACACACTGAAACACCTTCCCCACACAGCGATAACACTTTCCCACACACTGAAACCCTTCCCCACACACAGAAACCCCTTCCGCACACAGTTAAACCCTTCCCCACACACTGAAACCCCACCCCACTCACTGAAACCCCTTCCCCACACACTGAATACCCTTCCACACACAATGAAACACCTTCCCCACACAATGAAACAGCTTCCCCACGCACTGAATCCCCTTCCCCAGACACTGAAACCCCTTCCGCACGCAATGAGTCACCTTCCCCACACAATGAAACACCGACGCCACACACTGCAACACCTTCCCTACACACTGAAACCCCATCCCCACAGACTGAAACACATCCCCACACACTGAAACACATTCCCCACACACTGAAACCCCTTCCCCACAGACTGAAACCCTTCCCCAAACACTGAAACACATTCACCACACACTGAAACACATTCCGCACACACTGAAACACCTTCCCCACACACTGAAACCCATTCCCCACACACTGAAACCCCATCCGCACGCACTGAAAATCCTTCCACAAACACTGAAACACCTTCCCACACACTGATACCAATTCCCCACACACTGAAACCTCTTCCGCACACACTGAAACACTATCCCCACACACTGAAACCCCTTCACAACACACTGAAACCCCTTCCGCACATAGTGAAACACTTCCCCACACACTGAAATCCCTTCCCCACACACTGAAACCCCTTCCTCACACACTGAAACACATTCCCACACACTGAAACCCCTTCCCGCACTCTGAAACCCGTTCCCCACACTTTGAAACATCTTCCCCACACACTGAAACCCCTTCCCCACACACTGAAACACCTTCCCCACACACTGAAACCCCTTCCACACACACTGAAACCCATCCCCACACACTGAAACCCATCCCCACACACTGAATACCCTTCCGCACACACTGAATCCCCTTCCCCACACATTGAAACACATCCCCACACGCAGAAACACTTTCCTCACACACTGAAACCCCTTCTGCACACACTGAAAACCATCCCCACACACTGAATCCCACCCCCAAACACTGAAACCCATCTCCACACACTGAAACACCTTACCCACACACTGAAACACTTCCCCACTCACTGAAACACATCCCCACACACTGAAACACATCCCCACACACTGAAACACCTTCCGCACACACTGAAACCCCTTCCCCACACAATGAAACACCTTCCCCACACACTGAAAACCATCCCCACACACTGAAACACTTCCCCACACACTGAAACACATCCCCACACACTGAAACACATCCCCACACACTGAAACACCTTCCGCACACACTGAAACCCCTTCCCCACACAATGAAACACCTTCCCCACACACTGAAACCCATCCCCACACACTGAAACACCTTCCCCACGCACTGAAACACATCCCCACACACTGAAACACATCCCCACACACTGAAGCACATCCCCACGCACTGAAACACATTCCCCACCACTGAAACCCCTTCCCCACACACTGAAACAACTTCTCCACACACTGAAACCCCGTCCCCACACACTGAAACACATCCCCACACACTGAAACACCTTCCCCACACACTGAAACACCCTCTGCAGACACTGAAACTCAGCCCCACACACTTAAACCCATCTCCACACATTGAAACCCAGCCCCACACACTGAAACCTATCCCTACACACTGAAACACCTTCCCCACACACTGAAACACATTCACCACACATTGAAAAACCTTCCCCACACACTGAAACCCCTTGCACACACACTGAAACACCTTCCCCACACACTGAAACTCTTCCCCACACACTGAAACCCCTTCCGCACACAATGAAACACTTCCCCACACATTGAAACCCCTTCCCCACACACTGAAACCCCTTCTCCACCCTCTGAAACACCGTCCCCACACATTGAAACTCCATCCCCACACACTGAAACACCTTCCCCACACACCGAAACCCCTTCCCCACACACGGAAACCCCTTCCACACAAACTGAAACACCTTCCCCACACACTGAAACACCTTCCCCACACACTGAAACCCTTCCCCACAGTCTGAACACATCCCCACACACTGACGCACATCCCCTCACACTGAAACCACTTCTGCACATACTGAAACACCTACCCCACAAACAAAAAATCACCTTCCCCACACACTGAAATCCTTCCCCACACACTGAAATAACTTCCCCACACACTGAAACACCTTCCCCACACAGCGATATCACTTCCCCACACTCTGAAACCTTTCCCCACACACAGAAACCCCTTCTGCACACAATTAAACCCTTCCCCACACACTGAAACCCCACCCCACTCACTGAAACCCCTTCCCCACTCACTGAATACCCTTCCACACACAATGAAACAGCTTCCCCACGCACTGAATCCCCTTCCCCACAGTCTGAAACCCCTTCCGCACGCAATGAGTCACCTTCCCCACACAATGAAACACCGACGCAACACACTGAAACACCTTCCCTCCACACTGAAACCCCATCCCCACACACTGAAACACATCCCCACACACTGAAACACATTCCCCACACACTGAAACCCCTTCCCCACAGACTGAAACCCTTCCCCAAACACTGAAACACATTCACCACACACTGAAACACCTTCCGCACACACTGAAACACCTTCCCCACACACTGAAACCCATTCCCCACACACTGAAACCCCATCCGCACGCACTGAAAATCCTTCCACACACACTGAAACACCTTCCCACACACTGAAACCCATTCCCCACACACTGAAACCCCTTCCGCACACACTGAAACACCTTCCCCACACACTGAAACCCCTTCACCACACACTGAAACCCCTTCCGCACATAGTGAAACACTTCCCCACACACTGAAATCCCTTCCCCACACACTGAAACCCATTCGTCACACACTGAAACACATCCCCACACACTGAAACCCCTTCCCGCACTCTGAAACCCGTTCCCCACACACTGAAACATCTTCCCCACACACTGAAACCCCTTCCCCACACACTGAATCCCCTTCCCCACACACTGAAACACCTTCCCCACACACTGAAACCCCTTCCACACACACTGAAACCCATCCCCACACACTGAAACCCATCCCCACACACTGAATACCCTTCCGCACACACTGAATCCCCTTCCCCACACATTGAAACACATCCCCACACACAGAAACACTTTCCTCACACACTGAAACCCCTTCTGCACACATTGAAAACCATCCCCACACACTGAAACCCACCCCCAAACACTGAAACCCATCTCCACACACTGAAATACCTTCCCCACACACTGAAACACTTCCTCACACACTGAAACACATCCCCACACACTGAAACACATCCCCACACACTGAAACACCTTCCGCACACACTGAAACCCCTTCCCCACACAATGAAACACCTTCCCCACACACTGAAACCCATCCCCACACACTGAAACACCTTCCCCACACACTGAAACACATCCCCACACACTGAAACACATCCCCACACAATGAAGCACATCCCCACGCACTGAAACACATTCCCCACCACTGAAACCCCTTCCCCACACACTGAAACACCTTCCCCACACACTGGAACACCTTCCCCACACATTGAAACCCATCCCCACACACTGAAACCCCGTCCCCACACACTGAAACACATCCCCACACACTGAAACACCTTCCCCACACACTGAAACACCCTCTGCAGACACTGAAACTCAGCCCCACACACTTAAACTCATCTCCACACATTAAAACCCAGCCCCACACACTGAAACCAGTCCCTACACACTGAAGCACCTTCACCACACACTGAAACCCTTCCCCACACACTGAAACACATCCCCACACACTGAAGCACATCCCCACACACTGAAACCACTTCTGCACATACTGAAACACCTTCCCCACACACAAAAAATCACCTTCCCCACACACTGAAATCCCTTCCCCACACACTGAAATAACTTCCCCACACACTGAAACACCTTCCCCACACAGCGATAACACTTCCCCACACACTGAAACCCTTCCCCACACACAGAAACCCCTTCCGCACACAGTTAAACCCTTCCCCACACACTGAAACCCCACCCCACTCACTGAAACTCCTTCCCCACACACTGAATACCCTTCCACACACAATGAAACACCTTCCCCACACACTGAATACCCTTCCACACACAATGAAACACCTTCCCCACACAATGAAACACCTTCCCCACGCACTGAATCCCCTTCCCCACACACTGAAACCCCTTCCGCACACAATGAGACACCTTCCCCACACAATGAAACACCTACGCCACACACTGAAACACCTTCCCTACACACTGAAACCCCATCCCCACACACTGAAACACATCCCCACACACTGAAACACATTCCCCACACACTGAAACCCCTTCCCCACAGACTGAAACACTTCCCCAAACACTGAAACACATTCACCACACACTGTAACACATTCCGCACACACTGAAACCCTTCCCCACACACTGAAACACCTTCCCCACACACTGAAACACCTTCCCCACACCTGGAACCTCTTCCCCACACACTGAAACGCCTTCCGCACACACTGAAACCCCTTCCGCACACACTGAAAAACATTCCCCACACACTGAAGCCCCTTCCCCAGACACTGAAACCCCTTCAGCACATACTGAAACACCATCCCCACACACTGAAATCCCTTCCCCACACACTGAAACCCGTTCCGCACACAGTGAAAACCTACCCCACACACTGAAAAACCTTCCCCACATACTGAAACACATCCCCATCCACTGAAACACCATCCCCTCACACTGAAACACATCCCCACACAATGAAACCCCTTCCCCACACACTGAAACACCTTCTCCAAACACTAAACCACCTTCCCCACACACTGAAAACCATTCCGCACACAGTGTAACACCTTCCACACACACTGAAACCCCTTCCCCACACACTGAAACCCCTTCCTCACACACAGAAACCCCTTCCACACACACTGAAACACCTTCCCCAAACACTGAAACCCCTTCCGCACACAGTGAAAGCCTTCCCCACACACTGAAACCCCTTCCCCACACTCTGAAAGAAATAGCCACACACTGGAACCCCTTCCCCAAATCTGAAACACATCCCCACACACTGCAACCCCTTCCCCACACACTGAAACACACACTGAAACACCTTCCCCACACAATGAAACCGCATCCCCACACACTGAAACACATCCACACCCACTGAAACACATTCCCGACACACTGAAACCCCTTCCCCACATACTGAAACCCTTCCCCAAACACTGAAACCCATTCACCACACACTGAAACTCATTCCCCACACACTGAAACCCTTCCCCACACACTGAAACACCTTCCCCACACACTGAAACACGTTCCCCACACACTGAAACCCCTTCCCCATACACTGAAACGCCATCCGCACACATTGAAGCCCCTTCCGCAAACACTGAAAAAACTTCCCCACACACTGAAACACCTTCCCCACACACTGAAACACATCCCCACACACTGAAACACATCCCCACACAATGAAGCACATCCCCACGCACTGAAACACATTCCCCACCACTGAAACCCCTTCCCCACACACTGAAACACCTTCCCCACACACTGGAACACCTTCCCCACACATTGAAACCCATCCCCACACACTGAAACCCCGTCCCCACACACTGAAACACATCCCCACACACTGAAACACCTTCCCCACACACTGAAACACCCTCTGCAGACACTGAAACTCAGCCCCACACACTTAAACTCATCTCCACACATTAAAACCCAGCCCCACACACTGAAACCAGTCCCTACACACTGAAGCACCTTCACCACACACTGAAACCCTTCCCCACACACTGAAACACATCCCCACACACTGAAGCACATCCCCACACACTGAAACCACTTCTGCACATACTGAAACACCTTCCCCACAAACAAAAAATCACCTTCCCCACACACTGAAATCCCTTCCCCACACACTGAAATAACTTCCCCACACACTGAAACACCTTCCCCACACAGCGATAACACTTCCCCACACACTGAAACCCTTCCCCACACACAGAAACCCCTTCCGCACACAGTTAAACCCTTCCCCACACACTGAAACCCCACCCCACTCACTGAAACTCCTTCCCCACACACTGAATACCCTTCCACACACAATGAAACACCTTCCCCACACACTGAATACCCTTCCACACACAATGAAACACCTTCCCCACACAATGAAACACCTTCCCCACGCACTGAATCCCCTTCCCCACACACTGAAACCCCTTCCGCACACAATGAGACACCTTCCCCACACAATGAAACACCTACGCCACACACTGAAACACCTTCCCTACACACTGAAACCACATCCCCACACACTGAAACACATCCCCACACACTGAAACACATTCCCCACACACTGAAACCCCTTCCCCACAGACTGAAACCCTTCGCCAAACACTGAAACACATTCACCACACACTGTAACACATTCCGCACACACTGAAACCCTTCCCCACACACTGAAACACCTTCCCCACACACTGAGACACCTTCCCCACACACTGAAACCTCTTCCCCACACACTGAAACGCCTTCCACACACACTGAAACCCCTTCCGCACACACTGAAAAACATTCCCCACACACTGAAGCCCCTTCCCCAGACACTGAAACCCCTTCAGCACATATTGAAACACCATCCCCACACACTGAAATCCCTTCCCCACACACTGAAACCCGTTCCGCACACAGTGAAAACCTACCCCACACACTGAAAAACCTTCCCCACATACTGAAACACATCCCCATCCACTGAAACACCATCCCCTCACACTGAAACACATCCCCACACAATGAAACCCCTTCCCCACACACTGAAACACCTTCTCCAAACACTAAACCACCTTCCCCACACACTGAAAACCATTCCGCACACAGTGTAACACCTTCCACACACACTGAAACCCCTTCCCCACACACTGAAACCCCTTCCTCACACACAGAAACCCCTTCCACACACACTGAAACACCTTCCCCAAACACTGAAACCCCTTCCGCACACAGTGAAAGCCTTCCCCACACACTGAAACCCCTTCCCCACACTCTGAAAGAAATAGCCACACACTGGAACCCCTTCCCCAAATCTGAAACACATCCCCACACACTGTAACCCCATCTCCACACACTGAAACACACAGTGAAACACCTTCCCCACACAATGAAACCGCATCCCCACACACTGAAACACATCCACACCCACTGAAACACATTCCCGACACACTGAAACCCCTTCCCCACATACTGAAACCCTTCCCCAAACACTGAAACCCATTCACCACACACTGAAACTCATTCCCCACACACTGAAACCCTTCCCCACACACTGAAACACCTTCCCCACACACTGAAACACGTTCCCCACACACTGAAACCCCTTCCCCATACACTGAAACGCCATCCGCACACATTGAAGCCCCTTCCGCAAACACTGAAAAAACTTCCCCACACACTGAAACCCATTCCCCACACACTGAAACCCCTTCCGCACACAGTGAAACCGCTCCCCACTCACTGAAAAACCTTCCCCACACACTGAAACACATGCCCACACACTGAAACCCCTTCCCCACACACTGAAACACATCCCCACACACTGAAACCCCTTCCCCACACACTGAAACACCTTCCCCACACACTGAAACAACTTCTCCACACACTGAAACCCCTTCCGCAAATAACGAAATGCCTTCCCCACACACTGAAACCCGTTCCCCGCACACTGAAACCCCTTCCGCACACACTGAAACACCTGCCCCACTCACTGAACCCTTTCACCACACACTGAAACCCCTTCCTCACACACTGAAACCCCTTCCACACACACTGAAACACCTTCCTCACACACTGAAACCCCTTCCCCACACACTGTAACACATACCCACACACTGAAACACCTTCCCCACACACTGAAACCCCTTCCCCACACACTGAAACCCCTTCCGCACACAGTGAATCCCTTCCCCACACACTGAAACCCCTTCCCCACACACTTAAACACCTTACCCACACACTGAAACCATTCCCCACACACTGAAACCCCTTCCGCAAACACTGAAACCCTTCCCCACGCACTGAAACCCCTTCCGCACACACTGAAACCCCGTCCCCACACACTGTAATCCTTCCCCACACACTGAAACACTTCCCCACAGACTGAAACCCCTTCCCCACACACTGAAACCCCTACCACACACACTGAAACCCTTCCACGCACACCGAAACCCCTTCCCAACACAATGAAACCCCTTCCCCACACATTGAAACCCCTTCCACACATAATGAAACACCTTCCCCACACACTGAAACCCCTTCCCCACACAATGAATCACCTTCTGCACACAATGGAACACCTTCCGCTCACACTGAACCACCTTCCCCACACACTGAAACTCCTTCCTCACACACTGAAACCCCTTCCTCACACAATGAAACACCTTCCCCACACACTGAAACCCCTTCTGCACAAAGTGAAAGCCTTCCCCACACACTGAAACCCCTTCCGCACACACTGAAACCCCTTCCCCACACAATGAATCACCTTCCGCACACAATGGAACACCTTTCGCTCACACTGAACCACCTTCCCCACACACTGAAACCCCTTCCTCACACACTGAAACCCCTTCCTCACACACTGAAACACCTTCCCACACACTGAAACCCGTTCTGCACAAAGTGAAAGCCTTCCCCACACACTGAAACCCCTTACCCACTCATTGAAACACATCCCCACACACTGAAATCCCTTCCCCACAGACTGAAACACATCCCCACACACTGAAACCCCTTCCCCACACACTGAAACACATCCCCACACACTGAAACACCTTCCCCACACACTGAAACCCCTTTCCCACACACTGAAACCCCTTCCGTACACAGTTAAACCCTTCCCCACACACTGAAACCCCTTCCCCGCACACTGAAACACCTTCCCCACACACTGAAACCCTTCCCCACACACTGAATCCCCTTCCGCACACACTGAAACCCTTCCCCACACAGTTAAACCCTTCCCCACACACTGAAACCCCACCCGACACACTGAAACCCCTTCCCCACACACTGAATACCCTTCCACACACAATGAAACACCTTCCCCACGCACTGAATCCCCTTCCCCACACACTGAAACCCCTTCCGCACACAATGAGACACCTTCCCCACACAATGAAACCCCTTCCCCACACACTGAAACACCTTCCTCACACACTGAAACCGCATCCCCACACACTGAAACACATCCCCACACATTGAAACACATTCCCCACACACTGAAACCCATTCCCCACAGACTGAAACCCTTCCCCAAACACTGAAACCCATTCACCACACACTGAGACACATTCCCCACACACTGAAACCCTTCCCCACACACTGCAACCCTTCCCCACACACTGAAACACCTTCCCCACACAGTGAAACACCTTCCCCACACACTGAAACCTCTTCCCCTCACACTGAAACGCATTCCGCACACACTGAAACCCCTTCCGCACACACTGAAAAACCTTCCCCACACACTGAAACCCCTTCCCTACACACTGAAACCCCTTATCACACACTGAAACACCTTCCCCACACACTGAAACACCTTCCCCACACACTCAAACCCCTTCCGCACATAATGAAACGCCTTCCCCACACACTGAAACCCGCTTCCGCACACAGTGAAACACCTTCCCCACACACTGAAACCACTTCCCCACACACTGAAACCCCTTCCTCACGCACTGGAACATCTTCCACACACACTGAAACACCTTCCCCACACACTGAAAAGTATTCCGGACACAGTGAAAGCCTTCCCCACACACTGAAACCCCTTCCCCACTCTCTGAAAGACATACCCACACCCTGAAACCCCTTCCCCACAGTCTGAAACACATCCCCACACACTGCAACCCCTTCCCCACACACTAAAACACATACCCACACACTGAAACACCTTCCCCACACAATGAAACCGCATCCCCACACACTGATACACATCCCCACACACTGAAACACATACCCCACACACTGAAACACCTTTCCCACAGACTGAAACCCTTCCCCAAACACTGATACCCATTCACCACACACTGAAACACATTCCCCACACACTGAATCCCTTCCCCACACACTGAAACACCTTCCCCACACACTGAAACACGTTCCCCACACACTGAAAGCCCTTCCCCATACACTGAATCGCCTTCCGCACACACTGAAACCCCTTCTGCACACACTGAAAAACCTTCCCCACACACTGAAAACCCTTCCCCACACATTGAAACCCCTTCCGCTCATACTGAAACACATTCCCCACAAACTGAAACCCCTTCCCCA
The DNA here is from genome assembly GCF_036365525.1 of Heterodontus francisci. Classification (NCBI taxonomy): domain Eukaryota; kingdom Metazoa; phylum Chordata; class Chondrichthyes; order Heterodontiformes; family Heterodontidae; genus Heterodontus; species Heterodontus francisci. The sequence goes on from NC_090391.1 coordinate 68,580,977, forward strand.
CACACAGAAACCCCTTCTGCACGCAGTGAAACCGTTCCCCTCTCACTGAAAAACCTACCCCACACAGTGAAACACATCCCCACACACTGAAACCCCTTCCCCACACACTGAAACACATCCCCACACACTGAAACCCCTTCCCCACACACTGAAACACCTTCCCCACACACTGAAACACCTTCTCCACACACTGAAACACCTTCCGCACAAAATGAAACACCTTCCCCACACACTGACACCCGTTCCCCACCCACTGAAACACCTTCTGCACACACTGAAACCGCTTCCGCACACACTGAAACACCTTCCCCACTCACTGAAACCCTTTCCCCACACACTGAAACCCCTTCCTCACACACTGAAACCCCTTCCACACACACTGAAACACCTTCCCCACACACTGAAACCCCTTCCGCACACAGTGAAAGCCTTCCCCACACACTGAAAACCCTTCCCCACACGTGGAAAACGCTTCCCCACACACTGAAACCCTTCCCCACACACTGAAACCCCTTCCCCACACATTGTCATCCTTCCCCACACACTGAAACACTTTCCCACACACTGAAAACGCTTCCCCGCACACTGAAACCCGTTCCCCACACACTGAATGCCTTCCCCACACACTGAAACCCCTTCCCCACTCACTGAAACCCCTTGCCCACACACTGAAACCCTTCCCCACACACTGAAACCCCTTCCCCACATACTAAAACTCCTTCCCCACACACTGAAACACCTTCCCCACACACTGAAACCCCTTCCGCACACAGTTAAACCCTTCCCCACACACTGAAACGCCACCCCACACTCTGAAACCCCTTTCCCACACACTGAATACCCTTCCACACACAATGAAACACCTTCCCCACACAACGAAACACCTTCCACACGCACTGAATCTACTTCCCCACACACTGAAACCCCTTCCGCACACAATGAGACACCTTCCCCACACAATGAAACCCCTTCCCCACACACTGAAACACCTTCCCCACACACTGAAATCCCATCCACATACACTGAAACTCATCCCCACACACTGAAACACATTCCCCACACACTGAAACCCCTTCCCCACAGACTGAAACCCTTCCCCAAACACTGAAACCCATTCACCACACACTGAAACACATCCCCCACACTGAAATACCTTCCCCACACACTGAAACCACCTCCGCAGACACTGAAACCCAGCCCCACACACTGAAACCCCTTCCGCACGAACTGAAAACCCTTCGCCACACAGAGAAAATCCTCCCCACGCACTAAAACGCCATCCCCACACACTGAAACACATTCCCCACAAACTGAACTCCTTCCGCACAGACTGAAACCCTTCCCCAAACACTGAAACACATCCCCACACACTAAAACCCCTTCCCCACACACTGAAACACCTTCCCAACCAACTGAAACACCTTCCCCACCAACTGAAACCACTTCCCCACACATTGAAACCCCTTCCCCACACAATGAAACACCTTCCGCAAGCAATGAAACACCTTCCGCACACACTGAAACACCTTCCATACACACTGGAACCCCTTCCTCACACACTGAAACACCTTCCTCACACACTGAAACCCCTTCCACACACACTGAAACACCTTCCCCACACACTGAAACGCCTTCCACACACAGTCAAAGCCTTCCCCACACACTGAAACCCCTTCCCCACACACTGAAACACATCCCCACACACTGAAACCCCTTCCCCACACACTGAAACACATTCCCACACACTGAAACACCTTCCCAACCAACTGAAGTACCTTCCCCACCAACTGAAAACCCTTCCCCACACATTTAAACCCCTTCCCCACACAATGAAACACCTTCCGCACACAATGAAACACCTTCCGCACACACTGAAACACCTTCCCCACACACTGAAACCCCTTCACCACATACTGAAACCCCTTCCTCACACACTGAAACCCCTTCCACACACACTGAAACAACTTCCCCACACACTGAAACCCCTTCCCCACACATTTAAACCCCTTCCCCACACATTTAAACCCCTTCCCCACACAATGAAACATCTTCCGCACACAATGAAACACCTTCCGCACACACTGAAACACCTTCCCCAAACACTGAAACCCCTTCACCACATACTGAAACCCCTTCCTCACACACTGAAACCCCTTCCCCACACACTGAAACACCTTCCCCACATTGTGAAACACCTTCTCCACACACTGAAACACCTTCCGCACAAAATGAAACACCTTCCCCACCCACTGAAACACCTTCTGCACACACTGAAACCGCTTCCGCACACACTGAAACACCTTCCCCACTCACTGAAACCCCTTCCGCACACAGTGAAAGCCTTCCCCACACACTGAAAACCCTTCCCCACACACTGAAACACATCCCCACATACTGAAACCCCTTCCTCACAGTCTGAAACACATCCCCACTCACTGAAACCCCTTCCCCACACACTGAAACACATACCCACACACTGAAACACCTTCCCCACTCACTGAAACCCCTTACCCACACACTGAAACCCCTTCTGCAAACAGTGAAACCCTTCCCCACACACTGAAACCCCTTCCCCACACACTGAAACACATTCCCGACACACTGAATCCCTTCCCGACACACTGAATCCCCTTCTGCAAACACTGAAACCCTTCCCCACGCTCTGAAACCCCTTCCGCACATACTGAAACCCCATCCCAACACACGGTAATCCTTCCCCACACACTGAAACACTTCCCCACAGACTGAAACCCCTTCCCCACACGTGGAAAACGCTTCCCCACACACTGAAACCCTTCCCCACACACTGAAACCCCTTCCCCACACATTGTAATGCTTCCCCACACACTGAAACACTTTCCCACACACTGAAAACGCTTCCCCGCACACTGAAACCTCTTCCCCACACACTGAATGCCTTCCCCACACACTGAAACCCCTTCCCCACACACTGAAACCCCTTGCCCACACACTGAAACCCTTCCCCACACACTGAAACCCCTTCCCCACATACTAAAGCTCCTTCCCCACACACTGAAACACCTTCCCCACACACTGAAACCCCTTCCGCACACAGTTAAACCCTTCCCCACACACTGAAACCCCACCCCACACACTGAAACCCCTTCCCCACGCACTGAATACCCTTCCACACACAATGAAACACCTTCCCCACACAACGAAACACCTTCCACACGCACTGAATCTGCTTCCCCACACACTGAAACCCCTTCCGCACACAATGAGACACCTTCCCCACACAATGAAACCCCTTCCCCACACACTGAAACCCCTTCCCCACAGACTGAAACCCTTCCCCAAACACTGAAACCCATTCACCACACACTGAAACACATCCCCCACACTGAAATACCTTCCCCACACACTGAAACCACCTCCGCAGACACTGAAACCCAGCCCCACACACTGAAACCCCTTCTGCACAAACTGAAAACCCTACCCCACACACAGAAACTCCTTCCCCACGCACTGAAACCCCATCCCCACACACTGAAACACATTCCCCACAAACTGAACCCCTTCCCCACAGACTGAAACCCTTCCCCAAACACTGAAACACATCCCCACACACTAAAACCCCTTCCCCACACACTGAAACACCTTCCCAACCAACTGAAACACCTTCCCCACCAACTGAAACCACTTCCCCACACATTGAAACCCCTTCCCCACACAAGGAAACTCCTTCCGCAAGCAATGAAACACCTTCCGCACACACTGAAACACCTTCCCCAGACACTGAAACCCCTTCCCCACACACTGAAACACCTTCCTCACACACTGAAACCCCTTCCACACACACTGAAACACCTTCCCCACACACTGAAACGCCTTCTACACACAGTCAAAGCCTTCCCCACACATTGAAACCCCTTCCCCACACACTGAAACACATCCCCACACACTGAAACCCCTTCCCCACACACTGAAACAGATCCCTACACACTGATACCCATTCACCACACACTGAAACACATTCCCCACACACTGAATCCCTTCCCCACACACTGAAACACCTTCCCCACACACTGAAACACGTTCCCCACACACTGAAAGCCCTTCCCCATACACTGAAACGCCTTCCGCACACACTGAAACCCCTTCTGCACACACTGAAAAACCTTCCCCACACACTGAAACCCCTTCCCCACACATTGAAACCCCTTCCGCTCATACTGAAACACATTCCCCACAAACTGAAACCCCTTCCCCACACACAGAAACCCCTTCCGCACGCAGTGAAACCGTTCCCCACTCACTGAGAAACCTTCCCCACACAGTGAAACACATCCCCACACACTGAAACCCCTTCCCCACACACTGAAACACATCCCCGCACACTGAAACCCCTTCCCCACACACTGAAACACCTTCCCCACCCACTGAAACACCTTCTGCACACACTGAAACCGCTTCCGCACACACTGAAACACCTTCCCCACTCACTGAAACCCTTTCCCCACACACTGAAACCCCTTCCTCACACACTGAAACCCCTTCCACACACACTGAAACACCTTCCCCACACACTGAAACCCCTTCCGCACACAGTGAAAGCCTTCCCCACACACTGAAAACCCCTCCCCACACACTGAAACACATCCCCACACACTGAAACCCCTTCCTCACAGTCTGAAACACATCCCCACTCACTGAAACCCCTTCCCCACACACTGAAACACATACCCACACACTGAAACACCTTCCCCACTCACTGAAACCCCTTCCCCACACACTGAAACCCCTTCTGCAAACAGTGAAACCCTTCCCCACACACTGAAACCCCTTCCCCACACACTGAAACCCTTCCCCACACACTGAAACCCCTTCCCCACACACTGAAACACCTTCCCGACACACTGAATCCCTTCCCCACGCTCTGAAACCCCTTCCGCACATACTGAAACCCCATCCCCACACACGGTAATCCTTCCCCACACACTGAAACACTTCCCCACAGACTGAAACCCCTTCCCCACACGTGGAAAACGCTTCCCCACACACTGAAACCCTTCCCCACACACTGAAACCCCTTCCCCACACATTGTAATCCTTCCCCACACACTGAAACACTTTCCCACACACTGAAAACGCTTCCCCGCACACTGAAACCCATTCCCCACACACTGAATGCCTTCCCCACACACTGAAACCCCTTCCCCACACACTGAAACCCCTTGCCCACACACTGAAACCCTTCCCCACACAGTGAAACCCCTTCCCCACATACTAAAACTCCTTCCCCACACACTGAAACACCTTCCCCACACACTGAAACCCGTTCTGCACACAGTTAAACCCTTCCCTACGCACTGAAACCCCACCCCACACACTGAAACCCCTTCCCCACACACTGAATACCCTTCCACACACAATGAAACACCTTACCCACACAACGAAACACATTCCACACGCACTGAAGCTGCTTCCCCACACACTGAAACCCCTTCCGCACACAATGAGACACCTTCCCCACACAATGAAACCCCTTCCCCACACACTGAAACACCTTCCCCACACACTGAAACCCCATCCACATACACTGAAACACTTCCCCACACACTGAAACACATTCCCCACACACTGAAACCCCTTCCCCACAGACTGAAACCCTTCCCCAAACACTGAAACCCATTCACGACACACTGAAACACATACCCCACACTGAAATACCTTCCCCACACACTGAAACCACCTCCGCAGACACTGAAACCCAGCCCCACACACTGAAACCCCTTCCCCACAGACTGAAACCCTTCCCCAAACACTGAAACCCATTCACCACAAACTGAAAACCCTTCCCCACACACAGAAACCCCTTCCCCACAGACTGAAACCCTTCCCCAAACACTGAAACCCCTTCCCCACACACTGAAACACATCCCAACACACTGAAACCCCTTCCCCACAGACTGAAACACCTTCCCAACCAACTGACACACCTTCCCCACCAACTGAAACCCCTTCCCCTCACATTAAAACCCCTTCCCCACACAATGAAACACCTTCCGCACACACTGAAACACCTTCCCCACACACTGAAACCCCTTCCCCACACAGTCAAACCCCTTCCTCACACACTGAAACCCCTTCCACACACACTGAAACACCTTCCCCAGACACTGAAACCCCTTCCACACACAGTGAAAGCCTTCCCCACACACTGAAACTCCTTCCCCACCCACTGAAACACATCACCACACACTGAAACCCCTTCCCCACACACTGAAACACATCCCCAACCACTGAAACCCCTTCCCCACACACTGAAACACCTTCCGAACAAACTGAAACACCTTCCCCATCAACTGAAAACCCTTCACCACACATTGAATCCCCTTCCCCACACAATGAAACACCTTCCACAAACAATGAAACACCTTCCGCACACACTGAAACACCTTCCCCACACACTGAAACCCCTTCCCCACACACTGAAACCCCTTCCTCACACACTGAAACCCCTTCCACAAACACTGAAACAACTTCCCCACACACTGAAACCCCTTCCACACACAGTGAAAGCCTTCCCCACACACTGAAAACCCTTCCCCACACACTGAAACACATCCCCACACACTGAAACCCCTTCCCCACAGACTGAAACACATCCGCACACACTGAAACCCCTTCCCCACACACTGAAACACATCCCCACACACTGAAACACCTTCCCCACACACTGAAACCCCTTCCCCATACACTGAAACCCATTCCGCACACAGTGAAACCCCTCCCCACACACTGAAACCCCTTCCCCACACGCAGAAACACCTTCCCCACAAACTGAAACCCTTCCCCACACACTGAATCCCCTTCTGCACACACTGAAACCCTTCCCCACACACTGAAACCCCTTCCCCACGCACTGAAACCCCATCCCCACACACTGTAATCCTTCCCCACACACTGAAACACTTTCCCACACACTGAATCCCCTTCCCCACACACTGAAACCCTTCCCCACACACTGAAACCCCTTCCCCACACACTGAAACCCCTTGCCCACACACTGATACCCTTCCCCACACACTGAAACTCCTTCCCCACAAACTGAAACCCCTTCCCCACACACTGAAACACCTTCCCCACTCACTGAAAACCGTTCCGCACACAGTTAAACCCTTCCCCACACACTGAAACCCCTCCCCACACACTGAAACCCCTTCCCCACGCACTGAATACCCTTCCACAAACAATGAAACACCTTCCCCACACAATGAAACACCTTCCCCACGCACTGAATCCCCTTCCCCACACACTGAAACCCCTTCCGCACACAATGAGACTCCTTCCCCACACAATGAAACCCCTTCCCCACACACTGAAACACCTTCCCCACACACTGAAACCCCATCCCCACACACTGAAACTCCTTCCCCACACACTGAAACCCCTTCCGCACACAATGAGACACCTTCCCCACACAATGAAACCCCTTCCCCACACACTGAAACACCTTCCCCACACACTGAAACCTAATCCCCAAACACTGAAACACATCCCCACACACTGAAACACATTCCCCACGCACTGAAACCCCTTCCCCACAGACTGAAACCCTTCCCCAAACACTGAAACCCATTCACCACACACTGAAACACATTCCCCACACACTGAAACCCTTCCCCACACACTGAAACACCTTTCCCACACAGTCAAACACCTTCCCCACACACTGAAACCTCTTCCCCACACACTGAAACGCATTCCGCACACACTGAAACTCCTTCCGCACACACTGAAAAACCTTCCCCACACACTGAAACCCCTTCCCTACACACTGAAACCCCTTCAGCACACAGTGAAACACCTTCCCCACACACTGAAACACCTTCCCCACACACTCAAACCCCTTCCGCACATAATGAAACGCCTTCCCCACACACTGAACCCCGTTCCACACACACTGAAACACCTTCCCCACACACTGAAACCGCTTCCGCACACAGTGAAACACCTTCCCCACACACTGAAACCACTTCCCCACACACTGAAACCCCTTCCTCACGCACTGGAACATCTTCCACACACACTGAAACACCTTCCCCACACACTGAATAACCTTCCAGACACAGTGAAAGCCTTCCCCACACACTGAAACCCCTTCCCAACACTCTGAAAGACATACCCACACACTGAAACCCCTTCCCCACAGTCTGAAACACATCCCCACACACTGCAACCCCTTCCCCACACACTAAAACACATACCCACACACTGAAACACCTTCCCCACACAATGAAACCGCATCCCCACACACTGATACACATCCCCACACACTAAAACACATACCCCACACACTGAAACACCTTCCCCACAGACTGAAACCCTTCCCCAAACACTGATACCCATTCACCACACACTGAAACATATTCCCCACACACTGAATCCCTTCCCCACACACTGAAACACCTTCCCCACACACTGAAACACGTTCCCCACACACTGAAAGCCCTTCCCCATACACTGAAACGCCTTCCGCACACACTGAAACCCCTTCTGCACACACTGAAAAACCATCCCCACACACTGAAACCCCTTCCCCACACATTGAAACCCCTTCTGCTCATACTGAAACACATTCCCCACACACTGAAACCCCTTCCCCACACACAGAAACCCCTTCCGCACGCAGTGAAACCGTTCCCCACTCACTGACAAACCTTCCCCACACAGTGAAACACATCCCCACACACTGAAACCCCTTCCCCACACACTGAAACACATCCCCACACACTGAAACCCCTTCCCCACACACTGAAACCCCTTCCCCACACACTGAAACACCTTCTCCACACACTGAAACCCCTTCCGCACAAAATGAAATACCTTCCCCACACACTGAAACCCGTTCCCCACACACTGAAACACCTTCTGCACACACTGAAACCGCTTCCCCACACACTGAAACCCCTTCCTCACACACTGAAACCCCTTCCACACACACTGAAACACCTTCCCCACACACTGAAACCCCTTCCGCACACAGTGAAAGCCTTCCCCACACACTGAAAACCCTTCCCCACACACTGAAACACATCCCCACACACTGAAACCCCTTCCTCACAGTCTGAAACAAATCCCCACACACTGAAACCCCTTCCCCACACACTGAAACACATACCCACACACTGAAACACCTTCCCCACTCACTGAAACCCCTTCCCCACACACTGAAACCCCTTCTACAAACAGTGAAACCCTTCCCCACACACTGAAACCCCTTCCCCACACACTGAAACACTTTCTCGACAAACTGAATCCCTTCCCGACACACTGAATCCCATTCTGCAAACACTGAAACCCTTCCCCACGCTCTGAAACCCCTTCCGCACATACTGAAACCCCGTCCCCACACACGGTAATCCTTCCCCACACACTGAAACACTTCCCCACAGACTGAAACCCCTTCCCCACACGTGGAAAACGCTTCCCCACTCACTGAACCCCTTCCCCACACACTGAAACCCCATCCCCACACATTGTAATCCTTCCCCACACACTGAAACACTTTCCCACACACTGAAAACGCTTCCCCGCACACTGAAGCCCATTCCCCACACACTGAATGCCTTCCCCACACACTGAAACCCCTTCCCCACACACTGAAACCCCTTGCCCACACACTGAAACCCTTCCCCACACACTGAAACCCCTTCCCCACATACTGAAACTCCTTCCCCACACACTGAAACACCTTCCCCACACACTGAAACCCGTTCCGCACACAGTTAAACCCTTCCCCACACACTGAAACCCCACCCCACACACTGAAACCCCTTCCCCACACACTGAATACCCTTCCACACACAATGAAACACCTTCCCCACACAACGAAACACCTTCCACACGCACCGAATCTGCTTCCCCACACACTGAAACCCCATCCACATACACTGAAACACATCCACACACACTGAAACACATTCCCCACACACTGAAACCCCTTCCCCACAGACTGAAACCCTTCCCCAAACACTGAAACCCATTCACCACACACTGAAACACATCCCCCACTCTGAAATACCTTCCCCACACACTGAAACCACCTCCGCAGACACTGAAACCCAGCCCCACACACTGAAACCCCTTCCCCACAGACTGAAACCCTTCCCCAAACACTGAAACCCATTCACCACAAACTGAAAACCCTTCCCCACACACAGAAACCCCTTCCCCACAGACTGAAACCCTTCCCCAAACACTGAAACCCCTTCCCCACACACTGAAACACATCCCCACACACTGAAACCCCTTCCCCACAGACTGAAACACCTTCCCAACCAACTGACACACCTTCCCCACCAACTGAAACCCCTTCCCCTCACATTAAAACCCCTTCCCCACACAATGAAACACCTTCCGCACACACTGAAACACCTTCCCCACACACTGAAACCCCTTCCCCACACAGTCAAACCCCTTCCTCACACACTGAAACCCCTTCCACACACACTGAAACACCTTCCCCAGACACTGAAACCCCTTCCACACACAGTGAAAGCCTTCCCCACACACTGAAACTCCTTCCCCACACACTGAAACACATCACCACACACTGAAACCCCTTCCCCACACACTGAAACACATCCCCACACACTGAAACCCCTTCCCCACACACTGAAACACCTTCCGAACAAACTGAAACACCTTCCCCATCAACTGAAAACCCTTCACCACACATTGAATCCCCTTCCCCACACAATGAAACACCTTCCACAAACAATGAAACACCTTCCGCACACACTGAAACACCTTCCCCACACACTGAAACCACTTCCCCACACACTGAAACCCCTTCCTCACACACTGAAACCCCTTCCACAAACACTGAAACAACTTCCCCACACACTGAAACCCCTTCCACACACAGTGAAAGCCTTCCCCACACACTGAAAACCCTTCCCCACACACTGAAACACATCCCCACACACTGAAACCCCTTCCCCACAGACTGAAACACATCCGCACACACTGAAACCCCTTCCCCACACACTGAAACACATCCCCACACACTGAAACACCTTCCCCACACACTGAAACCCCTTCCCCATACACTGAAACCCATTCCGCACACAGTGAAACCCCTCCCCACACACTGAAACCCCTTCCCCACACGCAGAAACACCTTCCCCACAAAGTGAAACCCTTCCCCACACACTGAATCCCCTTCTGCACACACTGAAACCCTTCCCCACACACTGAAACCCCTTCCCCACGCACTGAAACCCCATCCCCACACACTGTAATCCTTCCCCACACACTGAAACACTTTCCCACACACTGAATCCCCTTCCCCACACACTGAAACCCTTCCCCACACACTGAAACCCCTTCCCCACACACTGAAACCCCTTGCCCACACACTGATACCCTTCCCCACACACTGAAACTCCTTCCCCACAAACTGAAACCCCTTCCCCACACACTGAAACACCTTCCCCACTCACTGAAAACCCTTCCGCACACAGTTAAACCCTTCCCCACACACTGAAACCCCTCCCCACACACTGAAACCCCTTCCCCACGCACTGAATACCCTTCCACAAACAATGAAACACCTTCCCCACACAATGAAACACCTTCCCCACGCACTGAATCCTCTTCCCCACACACTGACACCCCTTCCGCACACAATGAGACACCTTCCCCACACAATGAAACCCCTTCCCCACACACTGAAACACCTTCCCCACACACTGAAACCCCATCCCCACACACTGAAACTCCTTCCCCACACACTGAAACCCCTTCCGCACACAATGAGACACCTTCCCCACACAATGAAACCCCTTCCCCACACACTGAAACACCTTCCCCACACACTGAAACCTAATCCCCAAACACTGAAACACATCCCCACACACTGAAACACATTCCCCACGCACTGAAACCCCTTCCCCACAGACTGAAACCCTTCCCCAAACACTGAAACCCATTCACCACACACTGAAACACATTCCCCACACACTGAAACCCTTCCCCACACACTGAAACACCTTTCCCACACAGTCAAACACCTTCCCCACACACTGAAACCTCTTCCCCACACACTGAAACGCATTCCGCACACACTGAAACCCCTTCCGCACACACTGAAAAACCTTCCCCACACACTGAAACCCCTTCCCTACACACTGAAACCCCTTCAGCACACAGTGAAACACCTTCCCCACACACTGAAACACCTTCCCCACACACTCAAACCCCTTCCGCACAGAATGAAACGCCTTCCCCACACACTGAAACCCGTTCCACACACACTGAAACACCTTCCCCACACACTGAAACCGCTTCCGCACACAGTGAAACACCTTCCCCACACACTGAAACCACTTCCCCACACACTGAAACCCCTTCCTCACGCACTGGAACATCTTCCACACACACTGAAACACCTTCCCCACACACTGAAAAACCTTCCAGACACAGTGAAAGCCTTCCCCACACACTGAAACCCCTTCCCAACACTCTGAAAGACATACCCACACACTGAAACCCCTTCCCCACAGTCTGAAACACATCCCCACACACTGCAACCCCTTCCCCACACACTAAAACACATACCCACACACTGAAACACCTTCCCCACACAATGAAACCGCATCCCCACACACTGATACACATCCCCACACACTAAAACACATACCCCACACACTGAAACACCTTCCCCACAGACTGAAACCCTTCCCCAAACACTGATACCCATTCACCACACACTGAAACATATTCCCCACACACTGAATCCCTTCCCCACACACTGAAACACCTTCCCCACACACTGAAACACGTTCCCCACACACTGAAAGCCCTTCCCCATACACTGAAACGCCTTCCGCACACACTGAAACCCCTTCTGCACACACTGAAAAACCATCCCCACACACTGAAACCCCTTCCCCACACATTGAAACCCCTTCTGCTCATACTGAAACACATTCCCCACACACTGAAACCCCTTCCCCACACACAGAAACCCCTTCCGCACGCAGTGAAACCGTTCCCCACTCACTGACAAACCTTCCCCACACAGTGAAACACATCCCCACACACTGAAACCCCTTCCCCACACACTGAAACACATCCCCACACACTGAAACCCCTTCCCCACACACTGAAACCCCTTCCCCACACACTGAAACACCTTCTCCACACACTGAAACCCCTTCCGCACAAAATGAAATACCTTCCCCACACACTGAAACCCGTTCCCCACACACTGAAACACCTTCTGCACACACTGAAACCGCTTCCCCACACACTGAAACCCCTTCCTCACACACTGAAACCCCTTCCACACACACTGAAACACCTTCCCCACACACTGAAACCCCTTCCGCACACAGTGAAAGCCTTCCCCACACACTGAAAACCCTTCCCCACACACTGAAACACATCCCCACACACTGAAACCCCTTCCTCACAGTCTGAAACAAATCCCCACACACTGAAACCCCTTCCCCACACACTGAAACACATACCCACACACTGAAACACCTTCCCCACTCACTGAAACCCCTTCCCCACACACTGAAACCCCTTCTACAAACAGTGAAACCCTTCCCCACACACTGAAACCCCTTCCCCACACACTGAAACACTTTCTCGACAAACTGAATCCCTTCCCGACACACTGAATCCCATTCTGCAAACACTGAAACCCTTCCCCACGCTCTGAAACCCCTTCCGCACATACTGAAACCCCGTCCCCACACACGGTAATCCTTCCCCACACACTGAAACACTTCCCCACAGACTGAAACCCCTTCCCCACACGTGGAAAACGCTTCCCCACTCACTGAACCCCTTCCCCACACACTGAAACCCCATCCCCACACATTGTAATCCTTCCCCACACACTGAAACACTTTCCCACACACTGAAAACGCTTCCCCGCACACTGAAGCCCATTCCCCACACACTGAATGCCTTCCCCACACACTGAAACCCCTTCCCCACACACTGAAACCCCTTGCCCACACACTGAAACCCTTCCCCACACACTGAAACCCCTTCCCCACATACTGAAACTCCTTCCCCACACACTGAAACACCTTCCCCACACACTGAAACCCGTTCCGCACACAGTTAAACCCTTCCCCACACACTGAAACCCCACCCCACACACTGAAACCCCTTCCCCACACACTGAATACCCTTCCACACACAATGAAACACCTTCCCCACACAACGAAACACCTTCCACACGCACCGAATCTGCTTCCCCACACACTGAAACCCCATCCACATACACTGAAACACATCCACACACACTGAAACACATTCCCCACACACTGAAACCCCTTCCCCACAGACTGAAACCCTTCCCCAAACACTGAAACCCATTCACCACACACTGAAACACATCCCCCACTCTGAAATACCTTCCCCACACACTGAAACCACCTCCGCAGACACTGAAACCCAGCCCCACACACTGAAACCCCTTCCCCACAGACTGAAACCCTTCCCCAAACACTGAAACCCATTCACCACAAACTGAAAACCCTTCCCCACACACAGAAACCCCTTCCCCACAGACTGAAACCCTTCCCCAAACACTGAAACCCCTTCCCCACACACTGAAACACATCCCCACACACTGAAACCCCTTCCCCACAGACTGAAACACCTTCCCAACCAACTGACACACCTTCCCCACCAACTGAAACCCCTTCCCCTCACATTAAAACCCCTTCCCCACACAATGAAACACCTTCCGCACACACTGAAACACCTTCCCCACACACTGAAACCCCTTCCCCACACAGTCAAACCCCTTCCTCACACACTGAAACCCCTTCCACACACACTGAAACACCTTCCCCAGACACTGAAACCCCTTCCACACACAGTGAAAGCCTTCCCCACACACTGAAACTCCTTCCCCACACACTGAAACACATCACCACACACTGAAACCCCTTCCCCACACACTGAAACACATCCCCACACACTGAAACCCCTTCCCCACACACTGAAACACCTTCCGAACAAACTGAAACACCTTCCCCATCAACTGAAAACCCTTCACCACACATTGAATCCCCTTCCCCACACAATGAAACACCTTCCACAAACAATGAAACACCTTCCGCACACACTGAAACACCTTCCCCACACACTGAAACCCCTTCCCCACACACTGAAACCCCTTCCTCACACACTGAAACCCCTTCCACAAACACTGAAACAACTTCCCCACACACTGAAACCCCTTCCACACACAGTGAAAGCCTTCCCCACACACTGAAAACCCTTCCCCACACACTGAAACACATCCCCACACACTGAAACCCCTTCCCCACAGACTGAAACACATCCGCACACACTGAAACCCCTTCCCCACACACTGAAACACATCCCCACACACTGAAACACCTTCCCCACACACTGAAACCCCTTCCCCATACACTGAAACCCATTCCGCACACAGTGAAACCCCTCCCCACACACTGAAACCCCTTCCCCACACGCAGAAACACCTTCCCCACAAACTGAAACCCTTCCCCACACACTGAATCCCCTTCTGCACACACTGAAACCCTTCCCCACACACTGAAACCCCTTCCCCACGCACTGAAACCCCATCCCCACACACTGTAATCCTTCCCCACACACTGAAACACTTTCCCACACACTGAATCCCCTTCCCCACACACTGAAACCCTTCCCCACACACTGAAACACATCACCACACACTGAAACCCCTTCCCCACACACTGAAACACATCCCCACACACTGAAACCCCTTCCCCACACACTGAAACACCTTCCGAACAAACTGAAACACCTTCCCCATCAACTGAAAACCCTTCACCACACATTGAATCCCCTTCCCCACACAATGAAACACCTTCCACAAACAATGAAACACCTTCCGCACACACTGAAACACCTTCCCCACACACTGAAACCCCTTCCCCACACACTGAAACCCCTTCCTCACACACTGAAACCCCTTCCACAAACACTGAAACAACTTCCCCACACACTGAAACCCCTTCCACACACAGTGAAAGCCTTCCCCACACACTGAAAACCCTTCCCCACACACTGAAACACATCCCCACACACTGAAACCCCTTCCCCACACACTGAATCCCCTTCTGCACACACTGAAACCCTTCCCCACACACTGAAACCCCTTCCCCACGCACTGAAACCCCATCCCCACACACTGTAATCCTTCCCCACACACTGAAACACTTTCCCACACACTGAATCCCCTTCCCCACACACTGAAACCCTTCCCCACACACTGAAACCCCTTCCCCACACACTGAAACCCCTTGCCCACACACTGATACCCTTCCCCACACACTGAAACTCCTTCCCCACAAACTGAAACCCCTTCCCCACACACTGAAACACCTTCCCCACTCACTGAAAACCCTTCCGCACACAGTTAAACCCTTCCCCACACACTGAAACCCCTCCCCACACACTGAAACCCCTTCCCCACGCACTGAATACCCTTCCACAAACAATGAAACACCTTCCCCACACAATGAAACACCTTCCCCACGCACTGAATCCCCTTCCCCACACACTGAAACCCCTTCCGCACACAATGAGACACCTTCCCCACACAATGAAACCCCTTCCCCACACACTGAAACACCTTCCCCACACACTGAAACCCCATCCCCACACACTGAAACTCCTTCCCCACACACTGAAACCCCTTCCGCACACAATGAGACACCTTCCCCACACAATGAAACCCCTTCCCCACACACTGAAACACCTTCCCCACACACTGAAACCTAATCCCCAAACACTGAAACACATCCCCACACACTGAAACACATTCCCCACGCACTGAAACCCCTTCCCCACAGACTGAAACCCTTCCCCAAACACTGAAACCCATTCACCACACACTGAAACACATTCCCCACACACTGAAACCCTTCCCCACACACTGAAACACCTTTCCCACACAGTCAAACACCTTCCCCACACACTGAAACCTCTTCCCCACACACTGAAACGCATTCCGCACACACTGAAACCCCTTCCGCACACACTGAAAAAACTTCCCCACACACTGAAACCCCTTCCCTACACACTGAAACCCCTTCAGCACACAGTGAAACACCTTCCCCACACACTGAAACACCTTCCCCACACACTCAAACCCCTTCCGCACATAATGAAACGCCTTCCCCACACACTGAAACCCGTTCCACACACACTGAAACACCTTCCCCACACACTGAAACCGCTTCCGCACACAGTGAAACACCTTCCCCACACACTGAAACCACTTCCCCACACACTGAAACCCCTTCCTCACGCACTGGAACATCTTCCACACACACTGAAACACCTTCCCCACACACTGAAAAACCTTCCAGACACAGTGAAAGCCTTCCCCACACACTGAAACCCCTTCCCAACACTCTGAAAGACATACCCACACACTGAAACCCCTTCCCCACAGTCTGAAACACATCCCCACACACTGCAACCCCTTCCCCACACACTAAAACACATACCCACACACTGAAACACCTTCCCCACACAATGAAACCGCATCCCCACACACTGATACACATCCCCACACACTAAAACACATACCCCACACACTGAAACACCTTCCCCACAGACTGAAACCCTTCCCCAAACACTGATACCCATTCACCACACACTGAAACACATTCCCCACACACTGAATCCCTTCCCCACACACTGAAACACCTTCCCCACACACTGAAACACGTTCCCCACACACTGAAAGCCCTTCCCCATACACTGAAACGCCTTCCGCACACACTGAAACCCCTTCTGCACACACTGAAAAACCTTCCCCACACACTGAAACCCCTTCCCCACACATTGAAACCCCTTCCGCTCATACTGAAACACATTCCCCACACACTGAAACCCCTTCCCCACACACAGAAACCCCTTCCGCACGAAGTGAAACCGTTCCCCACTCACTGAAAAACCTTCCCCACACAGTGAAACACATCCCCACACACTGAAACCCCTTCCCCACACACTGAAACACATCCCCACACACTGAAACCCCTTCCCCACACACTGAAACACCTTCCCCACACACTGAAACACCTTCTCCACACACTGAAACCCCTTCCGCACAAAATGAAATACCTTCCCCACACACTGAAACCCGTTCCCCACGCACTGAAACACCTTCTGCACACACTGAAACCGCTTCCGCACACACTGAAACACCTTCCCCACTCACTGAAACCATTTCCCCACACACTGAAACCCCTTCCTCACACACTGAAACCCCTTCCACACACACTGAAACACCTTCCCCACACACTGAAACCCCTTCCGCACACAGTGAAAGCCTTCCCCACACACTGAAAACCCTTCCCCACACACTGAAACACATCCCCACACACTGAAACCCCTTCCTCAAAGTCTGAAACACATCCCCACACACTGAAACCCCTTCCCCACACACTGAAACACATACCCACAGACTGAAACACCTTCCCCACTCACTGAAACCCCTTCCCCACACACTGAAACCCCTTCTGCAAACGGTGAAACCCTTCCCCACACACTGAAACCCCTTCCCCACTCACTGAAACACCTTCCCGACACACTGAATCCCTTCCCGACACACTGAATCCCATTCTGCAAACACTGAAACCCTTCCCCACGCTCTGAAACCCCTTCCGCACATACTGAAACCCAGTCCCCACACACGGTAATCCTTCCCCACACACTGAAACACTTCCCCACAGACTGAAACCCCTTCCCCACACGTGGAAAACGCTTCCCCACACACTGAAACCCCTTCCCCACACATTGTAATCCTTCCCCACACACTGAAACACTTTCCCACACACTGAAAACGCTTCCCCGCACACTGAAACCCATTCCCCACACACTGAATGCCTTCCCCACACACTGAAACCCTTCCCCACACACTGAAACCCCTTCCCCACATACTGAAACTCCTTCCCCACACACTGAAACACCTTCCCCACACACTGAAACCCGTTCCGCACACAGTTAAACCCTTCCCCACACACTGAAACCCCACCCCACACACTGAAACCCCTTCCCCACACACTGAATACCCTTCCACACACAATGAAACACCTTCCCCACACAACGAAACACCTTCCACACGCACTGAATCTGCATCCCCACACACTGAAACCCCATCCACATACACTGGAACACATCCACACACAATGAAACACATTCCCCACACACTGAAACCCCTTCCCCACAGACTGAAACCCTTCCCCAAACACTGAAACCCATTCACCACACACTGAAACACATCCCCCACACTGAAATACCTTCCCCACACACTGAAACCACCTCCGCAGACACTGAAACCCAGCCCCACTCACTGAAACCCCTTCCCCACAGACTGCAACCCTTCCCCACACACTGAAACCCCTTGCCCACACACTGATACCCTTCCCCACACACTGAAACTCCTTCCCCACAAACTGAAACCCCTTCCCCACACACTGAAACAACTTCCCCACTCACTGAAAACCCTTCCGCACACAGTTAAACCCTTCCCCACACACTGAAACCCCTCCCCACACACTGAAACCCCTTCCCCACGCACTGAATACCCTTCCACAAACAATGAAACACCTTCCCCACACAATGAAACACCTTCCC
Source organism: Heterodontus francisci (assembly GCF_036365525.1). NCBI lineage: Eukaryota > Metazoa > Chordata > Chondrichthyes > Heterodontiformes > Heterodontidae > Heterodontus > Heterodontus francisci. The sequence goes on from NC_090391.1 coordinate 68,600,639, forward strand.
CACGCACTGAATCCCCTTCCCCACACACTGAAACCCCTTCCGCACACAATGAGACACCTTCCCCACACAATGAAACCCCTTCCCCACACACTGAAACACCTTCCCCACACACTGAAACCCCATCCCCACACACTGAAACTCCTTCCCCACACACTGAAACCCCTTCCGCACACAATGAGACACCTTCCCCACACAATGAAACCCCTTCCCCACACACTGAAACACCTTCCCCACACACTGAAACCTAATCCCCATACACTGAAACACATCCCCACACACTGAAACACATTCCCCACACACTGAAACCCCTTCCGCACACAGTTAAACCCTTCCCCACACACTGAAACCCCTTCCCCACACACTGAAACCCCTTCCGCACACAGTTAAACCCTTCCCCACACACTGAAACCCCTCCCCACACACTGAAACCCCTTCCCCACGCACTGAATACCCTTCCACAAACAATGAAACACCTTCCCCACACAATGAAACACCTTCCCAACCAACTGAAACACCTTCCCCATCAACTGAAAACCCTTCCCCACACATTGAATCCCCTTCCCCACACAATGAATCACATTCCACACACAATGAAACACCTTCCGCACACACTGAAACACCTTCCCCACACACTGAAACCCCTTCCCCACACACTGAAACCCCTTCCTCACACACTGAAACCCCTTCCACACACACTGAAACAACTTCCCCACACACTGAAACCCCTTCCACACACAGTGAAAGCCTTCCCCACACACTGAAAACCCTTCCCCACACACTGAAACACATCCCCACACACTGAAACCCCTTCCCCACAGACTGAAACACATCCGCACACATCGAAACCCCTTCCCCACACAATGAAACACCTTCCACACACAATGAAACACCTTCCGCACACACTGAAACACCTTCCCCATACACTGAAACCCATTCCGCACACAGTGAAACCCTTCCCCACACACTGAAACCCCTTCCCCACACACTGAAACACCTTCCCCACAAACTGAATCCCTTCCCCACACACTGAATCCCCTTCTGCACACACTGAAACCCCTTTCCCACACACTGAAACCCCTTCCCCACGCACTGAAACCCCATCCCCACACACTGTAATCCTTCCCCACACACTGAAACACTTTCCCACACACTGAAACCCCTTCCCCACACACTGCAACCCTTCCCCACACACTGAAACCCCTTCCCCACACACTGAAACCCCTTGCCCACACACTGAAACCCTTCCCCACACACTGAAACTCCTTCCCCACAAACTGAAACCCCTTCCCCACACACTGAAACACCTTCCCCACACACTGAAACCCCTTCCGCACACAGTTAAAACCTTCCCCAAACACTGAAACCCCTCCCCACACACTGAAACCCCTTCCCCACGCACTGAATACCCTTCCACAAACAATGAAACACCTTCCCCACACAATGAAACACCTTCCCCACGCAGTGAATCCCCTTCCCCACACACTGAAACCCCTTCCGCACACAATGAGACACCTTCCCCACACAATGAAACCCCTTCCCCACACACTGAAACACCTTCCCCACACACTGAAACCCCATCCCCACACACTGCAACACATCCCCACACACTGAAACACATTCCCCACACACTGAAACACTTCCCCACAGACTGAAACCCTTCCCCAAACACTGAAACCCATTCACCACACACTGAAACACATTCCCCACACACTGAAACCCTTCCCCACACACTGAAACACCTTCCCCACACAGTGAAACACCTTCCCCACACACTGAAACCTCTTCCCCACACACTGAAACGCATTCCGCACACACTGAAACCCCTTCCGCACACACTGAAAAACCTTCCCCACACACTGAAACCCCTTCCCTACACACTAAACCCCTTCAGCACACACTGAAACACTTCCCCACACACTGAAACACCTTCCCCACACACTCAAACCCCTTCCGCACATAATGAAACGCCTTCCCCACACACTGAAACCCGTTCCACACACACTGAAACACCTTCCCCACACACTGAAACCCCTTCCCCACACTCTGAAAGACATACCCACACACTGAAACCCCTTCCACACAGTCTGAAACACATCCCCACACACTGCAACCCCTTCCCCACACACTAAAACACATACCCACACACTGAAACACCTTCCCCACACAATGAAACCGCATCCCCACACACTGATACACATCCCCACACACTGAAACACATTCCCCACACACTGAAACCTCTTCCCCAACACACTGAATCACCTTCCCAACCAACTGAAACACCTTCCCCACACAATGAAACCCCTTCCCCACACACTGAAACACCTTCCCCACACACTGAAACCCCATCCCCACACACTGAAACACATCCCCACACACTGAAACACATTCCCCACACACTGAAACCCCTTCCCCACAGACTGAAACCCTTCCCCAAACACTGAAACCCATTCACCACACACTGAAACACATTCCCCACACACTGAAACCCTTCCCCACACACTGAAACACATTCCCCACACAGTGAAACACCTTCCCCACACACTGAAACCTCTTCCCCACACACTGAAACGCATTCCGCACACACTGAAACCCCTTCCGCACACACTGAAAAACCTTCCCCACACACTGAAACCCCTTCCCTACACACTGAAACCCCTTCAGCACACACTGAAACACTTCCCCACACACTGAAACACCTTCCCCACACACTCAAACCCCTTCCGCACATAATGAAACGCCTTCCCCACACACTGAAACCCGTTCCACACACACTGAAACACCTTCCCCACACCCTGAAACACCTTCCCCACACACTGAAAAACCTTCCAGACACAGTGAAAGCCTTCCCCACACACTGAAACCCCTTCCCCACACTCTGAAAGACATACCCACACACTGAAACCCCTTCCCCACAGTCTGAAACACATCCCCACACACTGCAACCCCTTCCCCACACACTACAACACATACCCACACACTGAAACACATTCCCCACACAATGAAACCGCATCCCCACACACTGATACAGATCCCCACACACTAAAACACATACCCCACACACTGAAACACCTTCCCCACAGACTGAAACCCTTCCCCAAACACTGATACCCATTCACCACACACTGAAACACCTTCCCCACACACTGAAACACCTTCCCCACACAGTGAAACACCTTCCCCACACACTGAAGCCTCTTCCCCAACACACTGAAACACCTTCCCAACCAACTGAAACACCTTCCCCATCAACTGAAAACCCTTCCCCACACATTGAATCCCCTTCCCCACACAATGAAACACCTTCCACACACAATGAAACAACTTCCGCACACACTGAAACACCTTCCCCACACACTGAAACCCCTTCCCCACACACTGAAACCCCTTCCTCACACACTGAAACCCCTTCCACACACACTGAAACAACTTCCCCACACACTGAAACCCCTTCCACACACAGTGAAAGCCTTCCCCACACACTGAAAACCCTTCCCCACACACTGAAACACATCCCCACACACTGAAACCCCTTCCCCACAGACTGAAACACATCCGCACACACTGAAACCCCTTCCCCACACACTGAAACACATCCCCACACACTGAAACACCTTCCCCACACACTGAAACCCCTTCCCCATACACTGAAACCCATTCCGCACACAGTGAAACCCTTCCCCACACACTGAAACCCCTTCCCCACACACTGAAACACCTTCCCCACAAACTGAAACCCTTCCCCACACACTGAATCCCCTTCTGCACACACTGAAACACTTCCCCACACACTGAAACCCCTTCCCCACGCACTGAAACCCCATCCCCACACACTGTAATCCTTCCCCACACACTGAAACACTTTCCCACACACTGAAACCCCTTCCCCACACACTGCAACCCTTCCCCACACACTGAAACCCCTTCCCCACACACTGAAACCCCTTGCCCACACACTGAAACCCTTCCCCACACACTGAAACTCCTTCCCCACAAACTGAAACCCCTTCCCCACCAACTGAAACACCTTCCCCACACACTGAAACCCCTTCCGCACACAGTTAAACCCTTCCCCACACACTGAAACCCCTCCCCACACACTGAAACCCCTTCCCCACGCACTGAATACCCTTCCACAAACAATGAAACACCTTCCCCACACAATGAAACACCTTCCCCACGCAGTGAATCCCCTTCCCCACACACTGAAACCCCTTCCGCACACAATGAGACACCTTCCCCACACAATGAAACCCCTTCCCCACACACTGAAACACCTTCCCCACACACTGAAACCCCATCCCCACACACTGAAACACATCCCCACACACTGAAACACATTCCCCACACACTGAAACCCCTTCCCCACAGACTGAAACCCTTCCCCAAACACTGAAACCCATTCACCACACACTGAAACACATTCCCCACACACTGAAACCCTTCCCCACACACTGAAACACCTTCCCCACACAGTGAAACACCTTCCCCACACACTGAAACCTCTTCCCCACACACTGAAACGCATTCCGCACACACTGAAACCCCTTCCGCACACACTGAAAAACCTTCCCCACACACTGAAACCCCTTCCCTACACACTGAAACCCCTTCAGCACACACTGAAACACTTCCCCACACACTGAAACACCTTCCCCACACACTCAAACCCCTTCCGCACATAATGAAACGCCTTCCCCACACACTGAAACCCGTTCCACACACACTGAAACACCTTCCCCACACACTGAAACACCTTCCCCACACACTGAAAAACCTTCCAGACACAGTGAAAGCCTTCCCCACACACTGAAACCCCTTCCCCACACTCTGAAAGACATACCCACACACTGAAACCCCTTCCACACAGTCTGAAACACATCCCCACACACTGCAACCCCTTCCCCACACACTAAAACACATACCCACACACTGAAACACCTTCCCCACACAATGAAACCGCATCCCCACACACTGATACACATCCCCACACACTGAAACACATTCCCCACACACTGAAACCTCTTCCCCAACACACTGAAACACCATCCCAACCAACTGAAACACCTTCCCCACCAACTGAAACCCCTTCCCCACACATTGAAACCCCTTCCCCACACAATGAAACACCTTCCGCACACAATGAAACACCTTCTGCACACACTGAAACACCTTCCCCACACACTGAAACCCGTTCCCCACGCAGTTAAACCCCTTCCTCACACACGGAAACCCCTTCCACACACACTGAAACACCTTCCCCACACACTGAAACCCCTTCCACGCACAGTGAAATCCTTCCCCACACACTGAAACCCCTTCCCCAAACACTGAAACACATCGCCACACACTGAAACCCTTTCCCCACACACTGAAACACATCCCCACACACAGAAACCCCTTCCGCACAACTGAATCACCTTCCCAACCAACTGAAACACCTTCCCCACCAACTGAATCCCCTTCCCCACACATTGAAACCCCTTCCCCACACAATGAAACACCTTCCGCACACAATGAAACACCTTCTGCACACACTGAAACCCCTTCCTCACACACTGAAACCCCTTCCCCAGACACTGAAACCCCTTCCTCACACACTGAAACCCCTTCCACACACACTGAAACCCCTTCCCCACACACTGAAACACCTTCCCCACACACTGAAACCCTTCCCCACACACAGAATCCCCTTCTGCACACACTGAAACCCTTCCCCACGCACTGAAACCCCTTCCCCACACACTGAAACCCCTTCCCCACACACTGTAATCCTTCCCCACACACTGAAACACTTTCCCACACACTGAACCCCCTTCCCCAAACACTGAAACACGTTCCCCACACACTGAAACCCTTCCCCACACACTGAAACCCCTTCCCCACACACTGAAACCCCTTGCCCACACACTGAAACCCCATCCCCACACTCTGAAACACATCCCCACACACAGAAACACATTCCCCACACACTGAAACCCCTTCCCCACAGACTGAAACCCTTCCCGAAACACTGAAACCCATTCACCACACACTGAAACACATGCCCCACACACTGAAACCCTTCCCCACACACTGAAACACCTTCCCCACACAGTGAAACACCTTCCCCACACACTGAAACCTCTTCCCCACACACTGAAACGCATTCCGCACACACTGAAACCCCTTCCGCACACACTGAAAAACCTTCCCCACACACTGAAACCCCTTCCCCACACACTGAAACCTCTTCAGCACACACTGAAACAGCTTCCCCACACACTGAAATCCCTTCCCCACACAATGAAACCCCTTCCGCACACAGTGAAACACTTTCCCACACACTGAAACCCCTTCCCCACACACTGAAACCCTTCCCCACACACTGAAACCCCTTCCCCATACACTGAAACCCCTTGCCCACACACTGAAACCCTACCCCACACACTGAAACCCCTTCCCCACATTCTGAAACACCTTCCACACACACTGAAACACCTTCCCCAATCACTGAAACCCCTTCCGCACACAGTTAAACCCTTCCCCACACACTGAAACCCCACCCCACACACTGAAACCCCTTCCCCACACACTGAATACCCTTCCACACACAATGAAGCACCTTCCCCACACAATGGAACACCTTCCCCACGCACTGAATCCCCTTCCCCACACACTGAAACCCCTTCTGCACACAATGAGACACCTTCCCCACATAGTGAAACACATCCCCACACACTGAAACCCCTTCCCCACACACTGAAACACATCCCCACACACTGAAACCCCTTCCCCACACACTGAAGCACCTTCCCCACACACTGAAACACCTTCTCCACACACTGAAACCCCTTCCGCACAAAATGAAATACCTTCCCCACACACTGAAACCCGTTCCCCACACACTGAAACACCTTCTGCACACACTGAAACCGCTTCCGCACACACTGAAACACCTTCCCCACTCACTGAAACCCTTTCCCCACACACTGAAACCCCTTCCTCACACACTGAAACCCCTTCCACACACACTGAAACACCTTCCCCACACACTGAAACCCCTTCCGCACACAGTGAAAGCCTTCCCCACACACTGAAAACCCTTCCCCACACACTGAAGCACATCCCCACACAGTGAAACCCCTTCCTCACAGTCTGAAACACATCCCCACACACTGATACCCCTTCCCCACACACTGAAACACATACCCACAGACTGAAACACCTTCCCCACTCACTGAAACCCCTTCCCCACACACTGAAACCCCTTCTGCAAACAGTGAAACCCTTCCCCACACACTGAAACCCCTTCCCCACACACTGAAACACCTTCCCGACACACTGAATCCCTTCCCGACACACTGAATCCCATTCTGCAAACACTGAAACCCTTCCCCACGCTCTGAAACCCCTTCCGCACATACTGAAACCCCGTCCCCACACATGGTAATCCTTCCCCACACACTGAAACACTTCCCCACAGACTGAAACCCCTTCCCCACACGTGGAAAACGCTTCCCCACACACTGAAACCCTTCCCCACACACTGAAACCCCTTCCCCACACATTGTTATCCTTCCCCACACACTGAAACACTTTCCCACACACTGAAAACGCTTCCCCGCACACAGAAACCCATTCCCCACACACTGAATGCCTTCCCCACACACTGAAACCCCTTCCCCACACACTGAAACCCCTTTCTCACACACTGAAACCCTTCCCCACACACTGAAACCCCTTCCCCACATACTGAAACTCCTTCCCCACACACTGAAACACCTTCCCCACACACTGAAACCCGTTCCGCACACAGTTAAACCCTTCCCCACACACTGAAACCCCACCCCACACTCTGAAACCCCTTCCCCACACACTGAATACCCTTCCACACACAATGAAACACCTTCCCCACACAACGAAACACCTTCCACACGCACTGAATCTGCTTCCCCACACACTGAAACCCCATCCACATACACTGAAACACATCCACACACACTGAAACACATTCCCCACACACTGAAACCCCTTCCCCACAGACTGAAACCCTTCCCCAAACACTGAAACCCATTCACCACACACTGCAACACATCCCCCACACTGAAATACCTTCCCCACACACTGAAACCACCTCCGCAGACACTGAAACCCAGCCCCACACACTGAAACCCCTTCCTCACAGACTGAAACCCTTCCCCACACACTGAAACACCTTCTGCACACACTGAAACCGCTTCCGCACACACTGAAACACCTTCCCCACTCACTGAAACCCTTTCCCCACACACTGAAACCCCTTCCTCACACACTGAAACCCCTTCCACACACACTGAAACACCTTCCCCACACACTGAAACCCCTTCCGCACACAGTGAAAGCCTTCCCCACACACTGAAAACCCTTCCCCACACACTGAAACACATCCCCACACACTGAAACCCCTTCCTCACAGTCTGAAACACATCCCCACACACTGAAACCCCTTCCCCACACACTGAAACACATACCCACAGACTGAAACACCTTCCCCACTCACTGAAACCCCTTCCCCACACACTGAAACCCCTTCTGCAAACAGTGAAACCCTTCCCCACACACTGAAACCCCTTCCCCACACACTGAAACACCTTCCCGACACACTGAATCCCTTCCCGACACACTGAATCCCATTCTGCAAACACTGAAACCCTTCCCCACGCTCTGAAACCCCTTCCGCACATACTGAAACCCCGTCCCCACACATGGTAATCCTTCCCCACACACTGAAACACTTCCCCACAGACTGAAACCCCTTCCCCACACGTGGAAAACGCTTCCCCACACACTGAAACCCTTCCCCACACACTGAAACCCCTTCCCCACACATTGTTATCCTTCCCCACACACTGAAACACTTTCCCACACACTGAAAACGCTTCCCCGCACACAGAAACCCATTCCCCACACACTGAATGCCTTCCCCACACACTGAAACCCCTTCCCCACACACTGAAACCCCTTTCTCACACACTGAAACCCTTCCCCACACACTGAAACCCCTTCCCCACATACTGAAACTCCTTCCCCACACACTGAAACACCTTCCCCACACACTGAAACCCGTTCCGCACACAGTTAAACCCTTCCCCACACACTGAAACCCCACCCCACACTCTGAAACCCCTTCCCCACACACTGAATACCCTTCCACACACAATGAAACACCTTCCCCACACAACGAAACACCTTCCACACGCACTGAATCTGCTTCCCCACACACTGAAACCCCATCCACATTCACTGAAACACATCCACACACACTGAAACACATTCCCCACACACTGAAACACATCCCCCACACTGAAATACCTTCCCCACACACTGAAACCACCTCCGCAGACACTGAAACCCAGCCCCACACACTGAAACCCCTTCCTCACAGACTGAAACCACTTCCCCAAACACTGAAACCCATTCACCACAAACTGAAAACCCTTCCCCACACACAGAAACTCCTTCCCCACGCACTGAAACCCCATCCCCACACACTGAAACACATTCCCCACAAACTGAAACCCCTTCCCCACAGACTGAAACCCTTCCCCAAACACTGAAACCCCTTCCCCACACACTGACACACCTTCCCCACACACTGAAACCCCTTCCTGACACATTGAAACCCCTTCCCCACACAATGAAACACCTTCCGCACACACTGAAACACCTTCCCCACACACTGAAACCCCTTCCCCACACAGTCAAACCCCTTCCTCACACACTGAAACCCCTTCCACACACACTGAAACACCTTCCCCAGACACTGAAACCCCTTCCACACACAGTGAAAGCCTTCCCCACACACTGAAACTCCTTCCCCACACACTGAAACACATCCCCACACACTGAAACCCCTTCCCCACACACTGAAACACATCCCCACACACTGAAACCCCTTCCCCACACACTGAAACACCTTCCCAACCAACTGAAACACCTTCCTCATCAACTGAAAACCCTTCCCCACACATTGAATCCCCTTCCCCACACAATCAAACACCTTCCACACACAATGAAACACCTTCCGCACACACTGAAACACCTTCCCCACACACTGAAACCCCTTCCCCACACACTGAAACCCCTTCCTCACACACTGAAACCCCTTCCACACACACTGAAACAACTTCCCCACACACTGAAACCCCTTCCACACACACTGAAACACATGCCCCACACACTGAAACCCTTCCCCACACACTGAAACACCTTCCCCACACAGTGAAACACCTTCCCCACACACTGAAACCTCTTCCCCACACACTGAAACGCATTCCGCACACACTGAAACCCCTTCCGCACACACTGAAAAACCTTCCCCACACACTGAAACCCCTTCCCCACACACTGAAACCTCTTCAGCACACACTGAAACAGCTTCCCCACACACTGAAATCCCTTCCCCACACAATGAAACCCCTTCCGCACACAGTGAAACACTTTCCCACACACTGAAACCCCTTCCCCACACACTGAAACCCTTCCCCACACACTGAAACCCCTTCCCCATACACTGAAACCCCTTGCCCACACACTGAAACACTACCCCACACACTGAAACCCCTTCCCCACACACTGAAACACCTTCCACACACACTGAAACACCTTCCCCACACACTGAAACCCCTTCCGCACACAGTTAAACCCTTCCCCACACACTGAAACCCCACCCCACACACTGAAACCCCTTCCCCACACACTGAATACCCTTCCACACACAATGAAGCACCTTCCCCACACAATGGAACACCTTCCCCACGCACTGAATCCCCTTCCCCACACACTGAAACCCCTTCTGCACACAATGAGACACCTTCCCCACATAGTGAAACACATCCCCACACACTGAAACCCCTTCCCCACACACTGAAACACATCCCCACACACTGAAACCCCTTCCCCACACACTGAAGCACCTTCCCCACACACTGAAACACCTTCTCCACACACTGAAACCCCTTCCGCACAAAATGAAATACCTTCCCCACACACTGAAACCCGTTCCCCACACACTGAAACACCTTCTGCACACACTGAAACCGCTTCCGCACACACTGAAACACCTTCCCCACTCACTGAAACCCTTTCCCCACACACTGAAACCCCTTCCTCACACACTGAAACCCCTTCCACACACACTGAAACACCTTCCCCACACACTGAAACCCCTTCCGCACACAGTGAAAGCCTTCCCCACACACTGAAAACCCGTCCCCACACACTGAAACACATCCCCACACACTGAAACCCCTTCCTCACAGTCTGAAACACATCCCCACACACTGAAACCCCTTCCCCACACACTGAAACACATACCCACAGACTGAAACACCTTCCCCACTCACTGAAACCCCTTCCCCACACACTGAAACCCCTTCTGCAAACAGTGAAACCCTTCCCCACACACTGAAACCCCTTCCCCACACACTGAAACACCTTCCCGACACACTGAATCCCTTCCCGACACACTGAATCCCATTCTGCAAACACTGAAACCCTTCCCCACGCTCTGAAACCCCTTCCGCACATACTGAAACCCCGTCCCCACACATGGTAATCCTTCCCCACACACTGAAACACTTCCCCACAGACTGAAACCCCTTCCCCACACGTGGAAAACGCTTCCCCACACACTGAAACCCTTCCCCACACACTGAAACCCCTTCCCCACACATTGTTATCCTTCCCCACACACTGAAACACTTTCCCACACACTGAAAACGCTTCCCCGCACACTGAAACCCATTCCCCACACACTGAATGCCTTCCCCACACACTGAAACCCCTTCCCCACACACTGAAACCCCTTTCTCACACACTGAAACCCTTCCCCACACACTGAAACCCCTTCCCCACATACTGAAACTCCTTCCCCACACACTGAAACACCTTCCCCACACACTGAAACCCGTTCCGCACACAGTTAAACCCTTCCCCACACACTGAAACCCCACCCCACACTCTGAAACCCCTTCCCCACACACTGAATACCCTTCCACACACAATGAAACACCTTCCCCACACAACGAAACACCTTCCACACGCACTGAATCTGCTTCCCCACACACTGAAACCCCATCCACATACACTGAAACACATCCACACACACTGAAACACATTCCCCACACACTGAAACCCCTTCCCCACAGACTGAAACCCTTCCCCAAACACTGAAACCCATTCACCACACACTGAAACACATCCCCCACACTGAAATACCTTCCCCACACACTGAAACCACCTCCGCAGACACTGAAACCCAGCCCCACACACTGAAACCCCTTCCTCACAGACTGAAACCCTTCCCCAAACACTGAAACCCATTCACCACAAACTGAAAACCCTTCCCCACACACAGAAACTCCTTCCCCACGCACTGAAACCCCATCCCCACACACTGAAACACATTCCCCACAAACTGAAACCCCTTCCCCACAGACTGAAACCCTTCCCCAAACACTGAAACCCCTTCCCCACACACTGACACACCTTCCCCACACACTGAAACCCCTTCCTGACACATTGAAACCCCTTCCCCACACAATGAAACACCTTCCGCACACACTGAAACACCTTCCCCACACACTGAAACCCCTTCCCCACACAGTCAAACCCCTTCCTCACACACTGAAACCCCTTCCACACACACTGAAACACCTTCCCCAGACACTGAAACCCCTTCCACACACAGTGAAAGCCTTCCCCACACACTGAAACTCCTTCCCCACACACTGAAACACATCCCCACACACTGAAACCCCTTCCCCACACACTGAAACACATCCCCACACACTGAAACCCCTTCCCCACACACTGAAACACCTTCCCAACCAACTGAAACACCTTCCTCATCAACTGAAAACCCTTCCCCACACATTGAATCCCCTTCACCACACAATGAAACACCTTCCACACACAATGAAACACCTTCCGCACACACTGAAACACCTTCCCCACACACTGAAACCCCTTCCCCACACACTGAAACCCCTTTCCCACACACTGAAACCCTTCCCCACACACTGAAACCCCTTCCCCACATACTGAAACTCCTTCCCCACACACTGAAACACCTTCCCCACACACTGAAACCCGTTCCGCACACAGTTAAACCCTTCCCCACACACTGAAACCCCACCCCACACTCTGAAACCCCTTCCCCACACACTGAATACCCTTCCTCACACAATGAAACACCTTCCCCACACAACGAAACACCTTCCACACGCACTGAATCTGCTTTTCCACACACTGAAACCCCATCCACATACACTGAAACACATCCACACACACTGAAACACATTCCCCACACACTGAAACCCCTTCCCCACAGACTGAAACCCTTCCCCAAACACTGAAACCCATTCACCACACACTGAAACACATCCCCCACACTGAAATACCTTCCCCACACACTGAAACCACCTCCGCAGACACTGAAACCCAGCCCCACACACTGAAACCCCTTCCTCACAGACTGAAACCCTTCCCCAAACACTGAAACCCATTCACCACAAACTGAAAACCCTTCCCCACACACAGAAACTCCTTCCCCACGCACTGAAACCCCATCCCCACACACTGAAACACATTCCCCACAAACTGAAACCCCTTCCCCACAGACTGAAACCCTTCCCCAAACACTGAAACCCCTTCCCCACACACTGACACACCTTCCCCACACACTGAAACCCCTTCCTGACACATTGAAACCCCTTCCCCACACAATGAAACACCTTCCGCACACACTGAAACACCTTCCCCACACACTGAAACCCCTTCCCCACACAGTCAAACCCCTTCCTCACACACTGAAACCCCTTCCACACACACTGAAACACCTTCCCCAGACACTGAAACCCCTTCCACACACAGTGAAAGCCTTCCCCACACACTGAAACTCCTTCCCCACACACTGAAACACATCCCCACACACTGAAACCCCTTCCCCACACACTGAAACACATCCCCACACACTGAAACCCCTTCCCCACACACTGAAACACCTTCCCAACCAACTGAAACACCTTCCTCATCAACTGAAAACCCTTCCCCACACATTGAATCCCCTTCCCCACACAATGAAACACCTTCCACACACAATGAAACACCTTCCGCACACACTGAAACACCTTCCCCACACACTGAAACCCCTTCCCCACACACTGAAACCCCTTCCTCACACACTGAAACCCCTTCCACACACACTGAAACAACTTCCCCACACACTGAAACCCCTTCCACACACAGTGAAAGCCTTCCCCACACACTGAAAACCCTTCCCCACACACTGAAACACATCCCCACACACTGAAACCCCTTCCCCACAGACTGAAACACATCCACACACAGTGAAACCCCTTCCCCACACACTGAAACACATCCCCACACACTGAAACACCTTCCCCACACACTGAAACCCCTTCCCCATACACTGAAACCCATTCCGCACACAGTGAAACCCTTCCCCACACACTGAAACCCCTTCCCCACACACTGAAACACCTTCCCCACAAACTGAAACCCTTCCCCACACACTGAATCCCCTTCTGCACACACTGAAACCCTTCCCCACACACTGAAACCCCTTCCCCACGCACTGAAAACCCATCCCCACACACTGTAATCCTTCCCCACACACTGAAACACTTTCCCACACACTGAAACCCCTTCCCCACACACTGAAACCCTTCCCCACACACTGAAACCCCTTCCCCACACACTGAAACCCCTTGCCCACACACTGAAACCCTTCCCCACACACTGAAACTCCTTCCCCACAAACTGAAACCCCTTCCCCACACACTGAAACACCTTCCCCACACACTGAAACCCCTTCCGCACACAGTTAAACCCTTCCCCACACACTGAAACCCCTCCCCACACACTGAAACCCCTTCCCCACGCACTGTATACCCTTCCACAAACAATGAAACACCTTCCCCACACAACGAAACACCTTCCCCACGCACTGAATCCCCTTCCCCACACACTGAAACCCCTTCCGCACACAATGAGACACCTTCCCCACACAATGAAACCCCTTCCCCACACACTGAAACACCTTCCCCACACACTGAAAACCCATCCCCACACACTGAAACACATCCCCACACACTGAAACACATTCCCCACACACTGAAACACCTTCCCCACACAGTGAAACACCTTCCCCACACACTGACACCCCTTCCCCACAGACTGAAACCCTTCCCCAAACACTGAAACCCATTCACCACACACTGAAACACATTCCCCACACACTGAAACCCTTCCCCACACACTGAAGCACCTTCCCCACACAGTGAAACACCTTCCCCACACACTGAAACCTCTTCCCCAACACACTGAAACACCTTCCCAACCAACTGAAACACCTTCCCCACCAACTGAAACCCCTTCCCCACACATTGAAACCCCTTCCCCACACAATGAAACACCTTCCGCACACAATGAAACACCTTCCGCACACACTGAAACACCTTCCCCTCACACTGAAACCCCTTCCCCTCGCAGTGAAACCCCTTCCTCACACACGGAAACCCCTTCCACACACACTGAAACACCTTCCCCACACACTGAAACCCCTTCCACGCACAGTGAAAGCCTTCCCAACACACTGAAACCCCTTCCCCACACACTGAAACACATCCCCACACACTGAAACCCCTTCCCCACACACTGAAACACCTTCCCAACCAACTGAAACACCTTCCTCATCAACTGAAAACCCTTCCCCACACATTGAATCCCCTTCCCCACACAATGAAAGACCTTCCACACACAATGAAACACCTTCCGCACACACTGAAACACCTTCCCCACACACTGAAACCCCTTCCCCACACACTGAAACCCCTTCCTCACACACTGAAACCCCTTCCACACACACTGAAACAACTTCCCCACACACTGAAACCCATTCCACACACAGTGAAAGCCTTCCCCACACACTGAAAACCCTTCCCCACACACTGAAACACATCCCCACACACTGAAACCCCTTCCCCACAGACTGAAACACATCCACACACAGTGAAACCCCTTCCCCACACACTGAAACACATCCCCACACACTGAAACACCTTCCCCACACACTGAAACCCCTTCCCCATACACTGAAACCCATTCCGCACACAGTGAAACCCTTCCCCACACACTGAAACCCCTTCCCCACACACTGAAACACCTTCCCCACAAACTGAAACCCTTCCCCACACACTGAATCCCCTTCTGCACACACTGAAACCCTTCCCCTCACACTGAAACCCCTTCCCCACGCACTGAAAACCCATCCCCACACACTGTAATCCTTCCCCACACACTGAAACACTTTCCCACACACTGAAACCCCTTCCCCACACACTGCAACACCTTCCCCACACACTGAAACCCCTTCCGCACACAGTGAAAGCCTTCCCCACACACTGAAAACCCGTCCCCACACACTGAAACACATCCCCACACACTGAAACCCCTTCCTCACAGTCTGAAACACATCCCCACACACTGAAACCCCTTCCCCACACACTGAAACACATACCCACAGACTGAAACACCTTCCCCACTCACTGAAACCCCTTCCCCACACACTGAAACCCCTTCTGCAAACAGTGAAACCCTTCCCCACACACTGAAACCCCTTCCCCACACACTGAAACACCTTCCCGACACACTGAATCCCTTCCCGACACACTGAATCCCATTCTGCAAACACTGAAACCCTTCCCCACGCTCTGAAACCCCTTCCGCACATACTGAAACCCCGTCCCCACACATGGTAATCCTTCCCCACACACTGAAACACTTCCCCACAGACTGAAACCCCTTCCCCACACGTGGAAAACGCTTCCCCACACACTGAAACCCTTCCCCACACACTGAAACCCCTTCCCCACACATTGTTATCCTTCCCCACACACTGAAACACTTTCCCACACACTGAAAACGCTTCCCCGCACACTGAAACCCATTCCCCACACACTGAATGCCTTCCCCACACACTGAAACCCCTTCCCCACACACTGAAACCCCTTTCTCACACACTGAAACCCTTCCCCACACACTGAAACCCCTTCCCCACATACTGAAACTCCTTCCCCACACACTGAAACACCTTCCCCACACACTGAAACCCGTTCCGCACACAGTTAAACCCTTCCCCACACACTGAAACCCCACCCCACACTCTGAAACCCCTTCCCCACACACTGAATACCCTTCCACACACAATGAAACACCTTCCCCACACAACGAAACACCTTCCACACGCACTGAATCTGCTTCCCCACACACTGAAACCCCATCCACATACACTGAAACACATCCACACACACTGAAACACATTCCCCACACACTGAAACCCCTTCCCCACAGACTGAAACCCTTCCCCAAACACTGAAACCCATTCACCACACACTGAAACACATCCCCCACACTGAAATACCTTCCCCACACACTGAAACCACCTCCGCAGACACTGAAACCCAGCCCCACACACTGAAACCCCTTCCTCACAGACTGAAACCCTTCCCCAAACACTGAAACCCATTCACCACAAACTGAAAACCCTTCCCCACACACAGAAACTCCTTCCCCACGCACTGAAACCCCATCCCCACACACTGAAACACATTCCCCACAAACTGAAACCCCTTCCCCACAGACTGAAACCCTTCCCCAAACACTGAAACCCCTTCCCCACACACTGACACACCTTCCCCACACACTGAAACCCCTTCCTGACACATTGAAACCCCTTCCCCACACAATGAAACACCTTCCGCACACACTGAAACACCTTCCCCACACACTGAAACCCCTTCCCCACACAGTCAAACCCCTTCCTCACACACTGAAACCCCTTCCACACACACTGAAACACCTTCCCCAGACACTGAAACCCCTTCCACACACAGTGAAAGCCTTCCCCACACACTGAAACTCCTTCCCCACACACTGAAACACATCCCCACACACTGAAACCCCTTCCCCACACACTGAAACACATCCCCACACACTGAAACCCCTTCCCCACACACTGAAACACCTTCCCAACCAACTGAAACACCTTCCTCATCAACTGAAAACCCTTCCCCACACATTGAATCCCCTTCACCACACAATGAAACACCTTCCACACACAATGAAACACCTTCCGCACACACTGAAACACCTTCCCCACACACTGAAACCCCTTCCCCACACACTGAAACCCCTTTCCCACACACTGAAACCCTTCCCCACACACTGAAACCCCTTCCCCACATACTGAAACTCCTTCCCCACACACTGAAACACCTTCCCCACACACTGAAACCCGTTCCGCACACAGTTAAACCCTTCCCCACACACTGAAACCCCACCCCACACTCTGAAACCCCTTCCCCACACACTGAATACCCTTCCTCACACAATGAAACACCTTCCCCACACAACGAAACACCTTCCACACGCACTGAATCTGCTTTTCCACACACTGAAACCCCATCCACATACACTGAAACACATCCACACACACTGAAACACATTCCCCACACACTGAAACCCCTTCCCCACAGACTGAAACCCTTCCCCAAACACTGAAACCCATTCACCACACACTGAAACACATCCCCCACACTGAAATACCTTCCCCACACACTGAAACCACCTCCGCAGACACTGAAACCCAGCCCCACACACTGAAACCCCTTCCTCACAGACTGAAACCCTTCCCCAAACACTGAAACCCATTCACCACAAACTGAAAACCCTTCCCCACACACAGAAACTCCTTCCCCACGCACTGAAACCCCATCCCCACACACTGAAACACATTCCCCACAAACTGAAACCCCTTCCCCACAGACTGAAACCCTTCCCCAAACACTGAAACCCCTTCCCCACACACTGACACACCTTCCCCACACACTGAAACCCCTTCCTGACACATTGAAACCCCTTCCCCACACAATGAAACACCTTCCGCACACACTGAAACACCTTCCCCACACACTGAAACCCCTTCCCCACACAGTCAAACCCCTTCCTCACACACTGAAACCCCTTCCACACACACTGAAACACCTTCCCCAGACACTGAAACCCCTTCCACACACAGTGAAAGCCTTCCCCACACACTGAAACTCCTTCCCCACACACTGAAACACATCCCCACACACTGAAACCCCTTCCCCACACACTGAAACACATCCCCACACACTGAAACCCCTTCCCCACACACTGAAACACCTTCCCAACCAACTGAAACACCTTCCTCATCAACTGAAAACCCTTCCCCACACATTGAATCCCCTTCCCCACACAATGAAACACCTTCCACACACAATGAAACACCTTCCGCACACACTGAAACACCTTCCCCACACACTGAAACCCCTTCCCCACACACTGAAACCCCTTCCTCACACACTGAAACCCCTTCCACACACACTGAAACAACTTCCCCACACACTGAAACCCCTTCCACACACAGTGAAAGCCTTCCCCACACACTGAAAACCCTTCCCCACACACTGAAACACATCCCCACACACTGAAACCCCTTCCCCACAGACTGAAACACATCCACACACAGTGAAACCCCTTCCCCACACACTGAAACACATCCCCACACACTGAAACACCTTCCCCACACACTGAAACCCCTTCCCCATACACTGAAACCCATTCCGCACACAGTGAAACCCTTCCCCACACACTGAAACCCCTTCCCCACACACTGAAACACCTTCCCCACAAACTGAAACCCTTCCCCACACACTGAATCCCCTTCTGCACACACTGAAACCCTTCCCCACACACTGAAACCCCTTCCCCACGCACTGAAAACCCATCCCCACACACTGTAATCCTTCCCCACACACTGAAACACTTTCCCACACACTGAAACCCCTTCCCCACACACTGAAACCCTTCCCCACACACTGAAACCCCTTCCCCACACACTGAAACCCCTTGCCCACACACTGAAACCCTTCCCCACACACTGAAACTCCTTCCCCACAAACTGAAACCCCTTCCCCACACACTGAAACACCTTCCCCACACACTGAAACCCCTTCCGCACACAGTTAAACCCTTCCCCACACACTGAAACCCCTCCCCACACACTGAAACCCCTTCCCCACGCACTGTATACCCTTCCACAAACAATGAAACACCTTCCCCACACAACGAAACACCTTCCCCACGCACTGAATCCCCTTCCCCACACACTGAAACCCCTTCCGCACACAATGAGACACCTTCCCCACACAATGAAACCCCTTCCCCACACACTGAAACACCTTCCCCACACACTGAAAACCCATCCCCACACACTGAAACACATCCCCACACACTGAAACACATTCCCCACACACTGAAACACCTTCCCCACACAGTGAAACACCTTCCCCACACACTGACACCCCTTCCCCACAGACTGAAACCCTTCCCCAAACACTGAAACCCATTCACCACACACTGAAACACATTCCCCACACACTGAAACCCTTCCCCACACACTGAAGCACCTTCCCCACACAGTGAAACACCTTCCCCACACACTGAAACCTCTTCCCCAACACACTGAAACACCTTCCCAACCAACTGAAACACCTTCCCCACCAACTGAAACCCCTTCCCCACACATTGAAACCCCTTCCCCACACAATGAAACACCTTCCGCACACAATGAAACACCTTCCGCACACACTGAAACACCTTCCCCTCACACTGAAACCCCTTCCCCTCGCAGTGAAACCCCTTCCTCACACACGGAAACCCCTTCCACACACACTGAAACACCTTCCCCACACACTGAAACCCCTTCCACGCACAGTGAAAGCCTTCCCAACACACTGAAACCCCTTCCCCACACACTGAAACACATCCCCACACACTGAAACCCCTTCCCCACACACTGAAACACCTTCCCAACCAACTGAAACACCTTCCTCATCAACTGAAAACCCTTCCCCACACATTGAATCCCCTTCCCCACACAATGAAAGACCTTCCACACACAATGAAACACCTTCCGCACACACTGAAACACCTTCCCCACACACTGAAACCCCTTCCCCACACACTGAAACCCCTTCCTCACACACTGAAACCCCTTCCACACACACTGAAACAACTTCCCCACACACTGAAACCCATTCCACACACAGTGAAAGCCTTCCCCACACACTGAAAACCCTTCCCCACACACTGAAACACATCCCCACACACTGAAACCCCTTCCCCACAGACTGAAACACATCCACACACAGTGAAACCCCTTCCCCACACACTGAAACACATCCCCACACACTGAAACACCTTCCCCACACACTGAAACCCCTTCCCCATACACTGAAACCCATTCCGCACACAGTGAAACCCTTCCCCACACACTGAAACCCCTTCCCCACACACTGAAACACCTTCCCCACAAACTGAAACCCTTCCCCACACACTGAATCCCCTTCTGCACACACTGAAACCCTTCCCCTCACACTGAAACCCCTTCCCCACGCACTGAAAACCCATCCCCACACACTGTAATCCTTCCCCACACACTGAAACACTTTCCCACACACTGAAACCCCTTCCCCACACACTGAAACCCTTCCCCACACACTGAAACCACTTCCCCACACACTGAAACCCCTTGCCCACACACTGAAACCCTTCCCCACACACTGAAACTCCTTCCCCACAAACTGAAACCCCTTCCCCACACACTGAAACACCTTCCCCACACACTGAAACCCCTTCCGCACACAGTTAAACCCTTCCCCACACACTGAAACCCCTCCCCACACACTGAAACCCCTTCCCCACGCACTGTATACCCTTCCACAAACAATGAAACACCTTCCCCACACAACGAAACACCTTCCCCACGCACTGAATCCCCTTCACCACACACTGAAACCCCTTCCGCACACAATGAGACACCTTCCCCACACAATGAAACCCCTTCCCCACACACTGAAACACATTCCCCACACACTGAAAAACCCATCCCCACACACTGAAACACATCCCCACACACTGAAACACATTCCCCACACACTGAAACACCTTCCCCACACAGTGAAACACCTTCCCCACACACTGACACCCCTTCCCCACAGACTGAAACCCTTCCCCAAACATTGAAACCCATTCACCACACACTGAAACACATTCCCCACACACTGAAACCCTTCCCCACACACTGAAACACCTTCCCCACACAGTGAAACACCTTCCCCACACACTGAAACCTCTTCCCCAACACACTGAAACACCTTCCCAACCAACTGAAACACCTTCCCCACCAACTGAAACCCCTTCCCCACACATTGAAACCCCTTCCCCACACAATGAAACACCTTCCGCACACAATGAAACACCTTCCGCACACACAGAAACACCTTCCCCACAAACTGAAACCCCTTCCCCACGCAGTGAAACCCCTTCCTCACACACGGAAACCCCTTCCACACACACTGAAACACCTTCCCCACACACGGAAACCCCTTCCACGCACAGTGAAAGCCTTCCCCACACACTGAAACCCCTTCCCCACACACTGAAACACATCCCCACACACTGAAACCCCTTCCCCACACACTGAAACACATCCCCACACACAGAAACCCCTTCCGCACAGCTGAATCACCTTCCCAACCAACTGAAACACCTTCCCCACCAACTGAAACCCCTTCCCCACACATTGAAACCCCTTCCCCACACAATGAAACACCTTCCGCACACAATGAAACACCTTCCGCACACACTGAAACCCCTTCCCCACACACTGAAACCCCTTCCCCAGACACTGAAACCCCTTCCTCACACACTGAAACCCCTTCCACACACACTGAAACCCCTTCCCCACACACTGAAACACCTTCCCCACACACTGAAACCCTTCCCCACACACTGAATCCCCTTCTGCACACGCTGAAACCCTTCCCCACACACTGAAACCCCTTCCCCACACACTGAAACCCCTTCCCCACACACTGTAATCCTTCCCCACACACTGAAACACTTTCCCACACACTGAAACCCCTTCCCCAAACACTGATACACGATCCCCACACACTGAAACCCTTACCCACACACAGAAACCCCTTCCCCACACACTGAAACCCCTTGCCCACACACTGAAACCCCATCCCCACACTCTGAAACACATCCCCACACACAGAAACACATTCCCCACACACTGAAACCCCTTCCCCACAGACTGAAACCCTTCCCGAAACACTGAAACCCATTCACCACACACTGAAACACATGCCCCACACACTTAAACCCTTCCCCACACACTGAAACACCTTCCCCACACAGTGAAACACCTTCCCCACACACTGAAACCTCTTCCCCACACACTGAAACGCATTCCGCACACACTGAAACCCCTTCCACACACACTGAAAAACCTTCCCCACACACTGAAACCCCTTCCCCACACACTGAAACCCCTTCAGCACACACTGAAACAGCTTCCCCACACACTGAAATCCCTTCCCCACACAATGAAACCCCTTCCGCACACAGTGAAACACTTTCCCACACACTGAAACACCTTCCCCACACACTGAAACCCTTCCCCACACACTGAAACCCCTTCCCCATACACTGAAACCCCTTGCCCACACACTGAAACCCTACCCCACACACTGAAACTCCTTCCCCACAGACTGAAACACCTTCCACACACACTGAAACACTTTCCCACACACTGAAACACCTTCCCCACACACTGAAACCCTTCCCCACACACTGAAACCCCTTCCCCATACACTGAAACCCCTTGCCCACACACTGAAACCCTACCCCACACACTGAAACCCCACCCCACACACTGAAACCCCTTCCCCACACACTGAATACCCTTCCACACACAATGAAGCACCTTCCCCACACAATGGAACACCTTCCCCACGCACTGAATCCCCTTCCCCACACACTGAAACCCCTTCCGCACACAATGAGACACCTTCCCCACACAATGAAACCCCTTCCCCACACACTGAAACACCTTCCCCACACACTGAAACCCCATCCCCACACACTGAAACACATCCCCACACACTGAAACACATTCCCCACACACTGAAACCCCTTCCCCACAGACTGAAACCCTTCCCCAAACACTGAAACCCATTCACCACACAGTGAAAAACATTCCACACACACTGAAACCCTTCCCCACACACTGAAACACCATCCCCACACAGTGAAACACCTTCCCAACCAACTGAAACACCTTCCCCACCAACAGAAACCCCTTCCCCACACATTGAAACCCCTTCCCCACACAATGAAACACCTTCCGCAGACAATGAAACACCTTCCGCACACACTGAAACACCTTCCCAACAAACTGAAACCCCTTCCCCACACTGTGAAACCCCTTCCTCACACACTTAAACCCCTTCCACACACACTGAAACACCTTCCCCACACACTGAAACCCCTTCCACACACAGGGAAAGCCTTCCCCACACACTGAAACCCCTTCCCCACACACTGAAACTCATCCCCACACACTGAAAACCCTTCCCCACACACTGAAACACATCCCCACACACAGAAACCCCTTCTGCACACACTGAAACTCCTTCCCAACCAACTGAAACACCTTCCCCACCAACTGAAACACCTTCCCCACACATTGAAACCCCTTCCCCACACAATGAAACACCTTCCGCACACAATGAAACACCGTCCGCACACACTGAAACACCTTCCCCACACACTGAAACCCCTTGCCCACACACTGAAACCCTTCCCCACACACTGAAACTCCTTCCCCACAAACTGAACCCCCTTCCCCACACACTGAAAGACCTTCCACACACACTGAAACCCCTTCTGCACACAGTTAAACCCTTCCCCACACACTGAAACCCCTCCCCACACTCTGAAACCCCTTCCCCACGCACTGAATACCCTTCCACAAACAATGAAACACCTTCCCCACACAATGAAACACCTTCCCCACGCACTGAATCCCCTTCCCCACACACTGAAACCCCTTCCGCACACAATGAGACACCTTCCCCACACAATGAAACCCCTTCCCCACACACTGAAACACCTTCCCCACACACTGAAACCCCATCCCCACACACTGAAACACATCCCCACACACTAAAACACATTCCCCACATACTGAAACCCCTTCCCCAAAGACTGAAACCCTTCCCCAAACACTGAAACCCATTCACCACACACTGAAACACATTCCCCACACACTGAAACCCTTCCCCACACAATGAAACACCTTCCCCACACAGTGAAACACCTTCCCCACACACTGAAATCTCTTCCGCAACACACTGAAACACCTTCCCAACCAACTGAAACACCTTCCCCACCAACTGAAACCCCTTCCCCACACAATGAAACACCTTCCGCACACAATGAAACACCTTCCGCACACACTGAAACACCTTCCCCACACACTGAAACCCCTTCCCACGCAGTGAAACCCCTTCCTCACACACGGAAACCCCTTCCACACACAATGAAACACCTTCCCCACACACTGAAACCCCTTCCACGCACAGTGAAAGCCTTCCCCACACACTGAAAACCCTTCCCCACACACTGAAACACATCCCCACACACTGAAACCCCTTCCCCACACACTGAAACACATCCCCACACACAGAAACCCCTTCCGCACAACTGAATCACCTTCCCAACCAACTGAAACACCTTCCCCACCAACTGAAACCCCTTCCCCACACATTGAAACCCCTTCCCCACACAATGAAACACCTTCCGCACACAATGAAACCCCTTCCGCACACACTGAAACCCCTTCTCCACACACTGAAACCCCTTCCTCACACACTGAAACCCCTTCCACAAACACTGAAACCCCTTCCCCACACACTGAAACACCTTCCCCACACACTGAAACCCTTCCCCACACACTGAATCCCCTTCTGCACACACTGAAACCCTTCCCCGCACACTGAAACCCCTTCCCCACACACTGAAACCCCTTCCCCACACACTGTAATCCTTCCCCACACACTGAAACACTTTCCCACACACTGAAACCTCTTCCCCAAACACTGAAACACGTTCCCCACACACTGAAACCCTACCCCACACACTGAAACCCCTTCCCCACACACTGAAACCCCTTGCACACACACTGAAACCCCATCCCCACACTCTGAAACACATCCCCACACACAGAAACACATTCCCCACACACTGAAACCCCTTCCCCACAGACTGAAACCCTTCCCGAAACACTGAAACCCATTCACCACACACTGAAACACATGCCCCACACACTGAAACCCTTCCCCACACACTGAAACACCTTCCCCACACAGTGAAACACCTTCCCCACACACTGAAACCTCTTCCCCACACACTGAAACGCATTCCGCACACACTGAAACCCCTTCCGCACACACTGAAAAACCTTCCCCACACACTGAAACCCCTTCCCCACACACTGAAACGCCTTCAGCACACACTGAAACAGCTTCCCCACACACTGAAATCCCTTCTCCACACAATGAAACCCCTTCCGCACACAGTGAAACACTTTCCCACACACTGAAACCCCTTCCCCACACACTGAAACCCTTCCCCACACACTGAAACCCCTTCCCCATACACTGAAACCCATTGCCCACACACTGAAACCCTACCCCACACACTGAAACCCCTTCCCCACATACTGAAACACCTTCCACACACACTGAAACACCATCCCCACACACTGAAACCCCTTCCGCACACAGTTAAACCCTTCCCCACACACTGAAACCCCACCCCACACAATGAAACCCCTTCCCCACACACTGAATACCCTTCCACACACAATGAAGCTCCTTCCCCACACAATGGAACACCTTCCCCACGCACTGAATCCCCTTCCCCACACACTGAAACCCCTTCCGCACACAATGAGACACCTTCCCCACACAATGAAACCCCTTCCCCACACACTGAAACACCTTCCCCACACACTGAAACCCCATCCCCACACACTGAAACACCTTCCCCACACACTGAAACACATTCCCCACTCACTGAAACCCCTTCCCCACAGACTGAAACCCTTCCCCAAACACTGAAACCCATTCACCACACACTGAAACACATTCCACACACACTGAAACCCTTCCCCACACACTGAAACACCTTCCCCACACAGTGAAACACCTTCCCCACACACTGAAACCTCTTCCCCACACACTGAAACACCTTCCCAACCAACTGAAACACCTTCCCCACCAACAGAAACCCCTTCCCCACACATTGAAACCCCTTCCCCACACAATGAAACACCTTCCGCAGACAATGAAACACCTTCCGCACACACTGAAACACCTTCCCCACAAACTGAAACCCCTTCCCCACACTGTGAAATCCCTTCCTCACACACTTAAGCCCCTTCCACACACACTGAAACACCTTCCACACACACTGAAACCCCTTCCACACACAGTGAAAGCCTTCCGCACACACTGAAACCCCTTCCCCACACACTGAAACTCATCCCCACACACTGAAACCCCTTCCCCACACACTGAAACACATCCCCACACACAGAAACCCCTTCTGCACACACTGAAACTCCTTACCAACCAACTGAAACACCTTCCCCACCAACTGAAACACCTTCCCCACACATTGAAACCCCTTCCCCACACAATGAAACACCTTCCGCACACAATGAAACACCTTCCGCACACACTGAAACACCTTCCCCACACACTGAAACCCCTTCCCCACACACTGAAACCCCTTCCTCACACACTGAAACCCCTTCCACACACACTGAAACACCTTCCCCACACACTGAAATCCCTTCCACACACAGTGAAAGCCTTCCACACACTGACACCCCTTCCCCACACACTAAAACACATCCCCACACATTGAAACCCCTTCCCCACAGACTGAAACTTATCCGCACACACTTAAACCCCTTCCCCACACACTGAAACCCCTTCCCCACACACTGAAGCCCCGTCCCCACACACTGTAATCCTTTCCCACACACTGAAACACTTTCCCACACAATGAAACCCCTTCCCCACACATTGAAACCCCTTGCCCACACACTGAAACCCTTCCCCACACACTGAAACCACTTCCCCACATACTGAAACCCCTTCCCCACAAACTGAAACACATTCCCCACACACTGAAACCCCTTCCGCACACAGTTAAACACTTGCCCACACACTGAAACCCCACCCCACACACTGAAACCCCTTCCCCACACACTGTAACCCCTTGCCCACACACTGAAACCCTTCCCCACACACAGAAACCCCTTCCCCACATACGGAAAGCCCTTCCCCACACACTGAAACATCTTCCCCACACACTGAAACCCCTTCCGCACACAGTTGAACCCTTCCCCACACACTGAAACCCCACCCCACACACAGAAACCCCTTCCCCACATACTGAAACTCCTTCCCCACACACTGAAACCCTTCCCCACACACTGAAACACTTTCCCACACACTGAAACCCCTTCCCCACACACTGAAACCCTTCCCCACACACTGAAAACCCTTCCCCACACACTGAAACCCCTTGCCCACACACTGAAACCCTTCCCCACACACTGAAACTCCTTCCCCACAAACTGAAACCCCTTCCCCACACACTGAAACACCTTCCCCACACACTGAAACCCCTTCCGCACACAGTTAAACCCTTCCCCACACACTGAAACCCCTCCCCAAACACTGAAACCCCTTCCCCACGCACTGAATACCCTTCCACAAACAATGAAACACCTTCCCCACACAATGAAACGCCTTCCCCACGCACTGAATCCCCTTCCCCACACACTGAAACCCCTTCCGCACACAATGAGACACCTTCCCCACACAATGAAACCCCTTCCCCACACACTGAAACGCCTTCCCCACACACTGAAACCCCAACCCGGCAACCTGAAACACATCCCCAAACACTGAAACACATTCCCCACACACTGAAACCCCTTCCCCACAGCATGAAACCCTACCCCAAACACTGAAACCCATTCACCACACACTGAAACACATTCCCCACACACTGGAACCCTTCCCCACACACTGAAACACCTTCCCCACACAGTGAAACACCTTCCCCACACACTGAAACCTCTTCCCCAACACACTGAAACACCTTCCCAACCAACTGAAACAC
This sequence comes from Heterodontus francisci, assembly GCF_036365525.1. Lineage (NCBI taxonomy): Eukaryota > Metazoa > Chordata > Chondrichthyes > Heterodontiformes > Heterodontidae > Heterodontus > Heterodontus francisci. The sequence continues at coordinate 68,629,823 of NC_090391.1, forward strand.
CTTCCCCACCAACTGAAACCACTTCCCCACACATTGAAACCCCTTCCCCACACAATGAAACACCTTCCGCACACAATGAAACACCTTCCGCACAAACTGAAACCATTCCCCACACACTGAAACACATCCCCACACAATGAAAGTCATCCCCACACACTGAAACACCTTCCCAACACACTGAAACCCATTCCCCACACACTGAAACACCTTCCCCACACATTGAATTACCTTCCCCACACACTGAAACACCTTCCCCACACACTGAAACCCCTTCCCCACACACTGAAACACCTTCAGCACACACCGAAACAACTTCCCCACACACTGAAACAACTTCCCCACACACTGAAACCCCGTCCCCACACATTGAAACCCCTTACCCACACACTGAAACCCTGCCCCACACACTGAAACCCCTTCCACTCACACTGAAACCCCTTCCCCACACACTGAAACCCCTTCCCCACGGACTGAAACCCCTTCCCCACACACTGAAACACCTTCCCCACACACTGAAACCACTTCCACACACAGTTAAACAATTCCCCACACACTGAAACCCCATCCCCACACACAGAAACGCCTTCGCTATACACTGAATCCCCTTCTGCACACAATGAAACACCTTCCCCACACAATGAAACCCCTTCATCACACACTGAAAAACCTTCCCCACAAACTGAAAGCCATTCCGCACACACTGAAACCGATCCCCACACACTGGAACCCCATCCCCACACACTGAAACCCCTTACCCACACACTGAAACCCCTTCCCCACACAATGAAACACATCCCCACACACTGAAATGCCTTCCCCACACACTGAAACCCATGCCCACACACTGTAACACCTTGCCCACACACTGAAACACCTTGCCCTCACACTGAAACCCTTCCCCAAACACTGAAACCCATCCCCACACACTGAAACACCTTGCCCACACACAGAAACACTTCCCCACACACTGAAACCCCTTCCCCACACACTGAAACCCCGTCCCCACACACTGTAACCCATCCCCACACACTGAAACACTTCCCCACAAACTGAAACACCTTCCCCACACACTGAAACCCCTTACCCACACACTGAAACCCTTCCCCACACACTGAAACCCCTTCCACACACACTGAAACCCCTTCCTCACACACTGAAACACCTTCCCCACGTACTGAGACCCCTTCCCCACACACTGAAACACCTTCCCCACACACTGAAACCCCTTCCACACACACTGAAAAACCTTCCCCACACCCTGAAAGCCATTCCGCACACACTGAAACCGATCCCCACACACTGAAACCCCATCCCCACACACTGAAACCCCTTACTCACACACTGAAACCCCTTCCCCACACAATGAAACACATCGGCACACACTGAAATGCCTTCCCCACACACTGAAACCCATGCCAACACACTGTAACACCTTGCCCACACACTGAAACACCTTGCCCTCACACTGAAACCCTTCCCCACACACTGAAACCCATCCCCACACACTGAAACACCTTGCCCACACACAGAAACCCTCCCCACACACTGAAACACATCCCGGCACACTGACACACATCCCCACAGACTGAAACAACTTCCCCACACACTGAAACCCCTTCCCCACAATCTGAAACACCTTCCCCTCACACTGAAATAACTTCCCCACACACTAAAACACCTTACCCACACACTGAATCCCCTTCCCCATAAACTGAAACACTTTCCCCACACACTGAAACTACGTCTCCACACACTGAAACCCCTTCCCCACACACTTAAACACTTCCCCACACACTGAAACACCATTGCCACACACTGAAACCCCTTCCGCACACAGTTAAACAATTCCCCACACACTGAAACCCCTTCCCCACACACTGAAACCCCTTCCCTACACACTGAATCCCATTCCGCAAACAATGAAACCCCTTCCCCACACACTGAAACCCCTTCCCCACACACTGAAACCCTTCCGCACACACTGAAACCCCTTCCCCACAGACTGAAACCCCTTCCCCAAACACAGAAACCCCTTCCCCACAAACTGAAACCCCTTCCGCATGCAGTGAAAACCTTCCCCACGCACTGAAACCCCTTCCCCACACACAGAAACACATCCCCACACACTGAAACACCTTCCCCACACACTGAAACACATCCCCACACACTGAAACCCAATCCCTACACACTGAATCCCCTTCCGCACGCACTAAATCCCATTCCCCACACACTGAAACCCCTTCCGCACACAATGAAAAACCATCCCCACACACTGAAACCCCTTCCCCACACACTGAAACCCCATCCGCACACAATGAAACAGCTTCCCAACACACTGAAACCCCTTCCCACACACTGAAACCCCTTCCTCACACACTGAAACCCCTTCTGCACACACTGAAACACCTTCCACACACACTGAAATCACTTCCCCACACACTGAAACCCCTTCCACACACAGTGAAACACATCCCCACACACTGAAACACATCCCCACACACTGAAACCCCTTCACCAGACACACTGAAACCCCTTCCCCACACACTGAAGCAGCTTCCCCAAACACTGAAACCCCTTCCCCACACACTGAAACAACTTCCCCACAAACTGAAACACCTTCCCCACACACTGAAATACAATCACCACATACTGGAACCCTTCCCCACACACTGAAACCCTTCCCCACACACTGAAACCCCTTCCCCACACACTGAAACACCTTCCACACATACACTGAAACCCCTTCCCCACACACTGAAACACCTTCCCCACACACAGAAACACCTTCCCCACACACTGAAACCATTCCCCACACACTGAAACACATCCCCACACAATGAAAGTCATCCCCACACACTGAAACACCTTCCCAACACACTGAAACCCATTCCCCACACACTGAAACACCTTCCCCACACATTGAATTACCTTCCCCACACACTGAAACACCTTCCCCACACACTGAAAACACTTCCACACACACTGAAACACCTTCCCCACACACTGAAACAACTTCCCCACAAACTGAAACTCCTTCCCCACACACTGAAACCCCGTCCCCACACACTGTAACCCTTCCCCACACACTGAAACACTTCCCCACAAACTGAAACCCCTTCCCCACACACTGAAACCCCTTCCCCACACACTGAAACACTTACGCACACACTGAAAGCCCTTCCCCACAGACTGAAACCCCTTCCCCACACACTGAAACACCATTGCCACACACTGAAACCCCTTCCGCACACAGTTAAAAAATTCCCCACACACTGAAACCCCTTCCCCACACAGTGAAACCCCTTCCCTACACACTGAATCCCATTCCGCACACAATGAAACACCTTCCCCACACAATGAAACACCTTCCCCACACACTGAATCCCCTTCCTCACACACTGAAACCCCTTCTGCACACAATGAAACACCATCCCCACACACTGAAACCACTTCCCCACACACTGAAACCCCTTCCGCACACAGTGAAACTCTTCCCCACACACTGAAACCCCTTCCCCACACACTGAAACACATCCCGACACTCTGAAACACCTTCCCCACACACTGAAACCACTTTCCCACACACTGGAACCCCGTCCCCACACACTGTAACCCTTCCCCACACACTGAAACCCTTCCCCACAAACTGAAACCCCTTCCGCACAGAGTGAAACACATCCCCACACACTGTAACACATCCCCACACACTGAAACACCATCACCACACACTGAAACCCCTTCCCCAGACACACTGAAATCGCTTCCCCACACACTGAAACACAATCACCACACACTGAAACCCTTCCCCACACACTGAAACCCCTTCCCGACACACGGAAACCCTTCCCCACACACTGAAACCCCTTCCCCACACACTGAAACACCTTCCTCACACACACTGAAACCCCTTCCCCACACACTGAAACCCCTTCCCCACACACTGAAACACCTTTTGCACACACTGAAACCCATCCCCACACACTGAAACCCATCCCCACACACAAAAACACCTTCCCCACACACTGAAACCATTCCCCACACACTGAAACACATCCCCAAACACTGAAAGTCATCCCCACACAGTGAAACACCTTCCCAACACACTGAAACCCATTCCCCACACACTGAAACACATTCCCCACACATTGAATTACCTTCCCCACACACTGAAACACCTTCCCCACACACTGAAACCCCTTCCACACAGACTGAAACACCTTCCCCACACACTGAAACAACTTCCCCACAAACTGAAACCCCTTCCCCACACACTGAAACCCCGTCCCCACACACTGTAACCCTTCCCCACACACTGAAACACTTCCCCACAAGCTGAAACCCCTTCCCCACACACTGAAACCCAATCCCCACACACTGAAACCCTTCACCACACACTGAAACCCCTTCCCCACACACTGAAACCCCTTCCCCACACACTGAAACCCTTCCCCACACACTGAAACCCTTCCCACACACTGAAACCTCTTCCCCACATACTGAAACCCCTTCCCCACACACTGAAACACCTTCCCCAGACACTGAAACCCCTTCTGCACACAGTAAAATAATTGCGCACACACTGAAGCCCCTTCCCCACACACTGAAACCCCTTCCCTACACACTGAAACCCCTTCCGCACACACTGAAACACCTTCCCAACACACTGAAACCCCTTCCCCACACACTGAAACCCCTTCCTCACACACTGAAACCCCTTCCGCACACACTGAAACACCTGCCCCACACACTGAAACCACTTCCCAACAAACTGAAACACGTTCCGCACACAGTGAAACCCCTTCCCCACACACTGAAACCCCTTCCCCATACATTGAAACACATCCCCACACACTGAAACCCCTTCCCCGCACACTGAAACACATCCCCACACACTGAAACACCTTCCCCACACACTGAAACCCCTTCTGCACAAACTGAAACCCCTTCCCCACACACTGAAACACATTCCACACACACTGAAACCCTTCCCCACACACTGAAACCCCTTCCCCACACACTGAAACCCTTCGCCACACAATGAAACCCCTTCCCCACACACACTGAAAAACATCCCCAAACACTGAAACACCTTCCCTACACACTGAAACCCGTTTCCCACACACTGAAAACCCGTCCCCACACACTGAAACACCTTCCCCACACACAGAAAACCTTCCCCACACACTGAAACACCTTCCACACACACTGAAACCACTTCCCCACACACTGAAACCCCTTCCACACACAGTGAAACACATCCCCACACACTGAAACACATCCCCACACACTGAAACCCCTTCACCAGACGCACTGAAACCCCTTCCCCACACACTGAAGCAGCTTCCCCAAACACTGAAACCCCTTCCCCACACACTGAAACAACTTCCCCACAAACTGAAACACCTTCCCCAAACACTGAAACACAATCACCACATACTGGAACCCTTCCCCACACACTGAAACCCTTCCCCACACACTGAAACCCCTTCCCCACACACTGAAACACCTTCCACACACACACTGAAACCCCTTCCCCACACACTGAAACACCTTCCCCACACACAGAAACACCTTCCCCACACACTGAAACCATTCCCCACACACTGAAACACATCCCCACACACTGAAAGTCATCCCCACACACTGAAACACCTTCCCAACACACTGAAACCCATTCCACACACACTGAAACACCTTAACCACACATTGAATTACCTTCCCCAAACACTGAAACACCTTCCCCACACACTGAAAACACTTCCACACACACTGAAACAACTTCCCCACACACTGAAACAACTTCCCCACAAACTGAAACCCCTTCCCCACACACTGAAACCCCGTCCCCACACACTGTAACCATTCCCCACACACTGAAACACTTCCCCACAAACTGAAACCCCTTCCCCACACACTGAAACCACTTCGCCACTCACTGAAACACTTCCGCACACACTGAAAGCCCTTCCCCACAGACTGAAACCCCTTCCCCACACACTGAAACACCATTGACACACACTGAAACCCCTTCCGCACACAGTTAAACAATTCCCCACACACTGAAACCCCTTCCCCACACACTGAAACCCCTTCCCTACACACTGAATCCCATTCCGCACACAATGAAACACCTTCCCCACACAATGAAACACCTTCCCCACACACTGAATCCCCTTCCTCACACACTTAAACACCTTCTGCACACAATGAAACACCATCCCCACACACTGAAACCACTTCCCCACACACTGAAACCCCTTCCGCACACAGTGAAACTCTTCCCCACACACTGAAAACCCTTCCCCACACACAGAAACACATCCCTACACACTGAAACACCTTCCCCACACACTGAAACACATCCCCACACACTGAAACCCCTTCCCCACACACTGAAACACATCCCGACACACTGAAACACCTTCCCCACACACTGAAACCACTTTCCCACACACTGGAACCCCGTCCCCACACACTGTAACCCTTCCCCACACACCGAAACACCTTCTCCACACACTGAAACCCTTCCCCACAAACTGAAACCCCTTCCGCACAGAGTGAAACACATCCCCACACACTGTAACACATCCCCACACACTGAAACACCATCACCACACACTGAAACCCCTTCCCCAGACACACTGAAATCGCTTCCCCACACACTGAAACACAATCACCACACACTGAAACCCTTCCCCACACACTGAAACCACTTCCCCACACACTGAAACCCTTCCCCACACACTGAAACCCCTTCCCCACACACTGAAACACCTTCCTCACACACACTGAAACCCCTTCCCCACGCACTGAAGCACCTTCCCCACACACTGAAACACCTTTTGCACACACTGAAACCCATCCCCACACACTGAAACCCATCCCCACACACAGAAACACCTTCCCCATACACTGAAACCATTCCCCACACACTGAAACACATCCCCAAACACTGAAAGTCATCCCCACACAGTGAAACACCTTCCCAACACACTGAAACCCATTCCCCACACACAGAAACACATTCCCCACACATTGAATTACCTTCCCCACACACAGAAACACCTTCCCCACACACTGAAACCATTCCCCACACACTGAAACACATCCCCAAACACTGAAAGTCATCCCCACACAGTGAAACACCTTCCCAACACACTGAAACCCATTCCCCACACACTGAAACACATTCCCCACACATTGAATTACCTTCCCCACACACTGAAACACCTTCCCCACACACTGAAACAACTTCCCCACAAACTGAAACCCCTTCCCCACACAGTGAAACCCCGTCCCCACACACTGTAACCCTTCCCCACACACTGAAACACTTCCCCACAAGCTGAAACCCCTTCCCCACACACTGAAACCCAATACCCACACACTGAAACCCTTCACCACACACTGAAACCCCATCCCCACACACTGAAACCCCTTCCCCACACACTGAAACCCTTCCCCACACACTGAAACCCTTCCCACACACTGAAACCTCTTCCCCACATACTGAAACCCCTTCCCCACACACTGAAACACCTTCCCCACACACTGAAACCCCTTCTGCACACAGTAAAATAATTGCGCACACACTGAAGCCCCTTCCCCACACACTGAAACCCCTTCCCTACACACTGAAACCCCTTCCACACACACTGAAACACCTTCCCAACACACTGAAACCCCTTCCCCACACACTGAAACCCCTTCCTCACACACTGAAACCCCTTCCGCACACGCTGAAACACCTGTCCCACACACTGAAACCACTTCCCAACAAACTGAAACCCGTTCCGCACACAGTGAAAACCCTTCCCCACACACTGAAACACCTTCCCCATACACTGAAACACATCCCCACACACTGAAACCCCTTCCCCGCACACTGAAACACATCCCCACACACTGAAACACCTTCCCCACACACTGAAACCCCTTCTGCACAAACTGAAACCCCTTCCCCACACACTGAAACACATTCCCCAGACACTGAAACCCATCCCCACACACTGAAACCCATCCCCACACACAGAAACACCTTCCCCACACACTGAAACCATTCCCCACACACTGAAACACATCCCCAAACACTGAAAGTCATCCCCACACAGTGAAACACCTTCCCAACACACTGAAACCCATTCCCCACACACTGAAACACATTCCCCACACATTGAATTACCTTCCCCACACACAGAAACACCTTCCCCACACACTGAAACCATTCCCCACACACTGAAACACATCCCCAAACACTGAAAGTCATCCCCACACAGTGAAACACCTTCCCAACACACTGAAACCCATTCCCCACACACTGAAACACATTCCCCACACATTGAATTACCTTCCCCACACACTGAAACACCTTCCCCACACACTGAAACCCCTTCCACACAGACTGAAACACCTTCCCCACACACTGAAACAACTTCCCCACAAACTGAAACTCCTTCCCCACACAGTGAAACCCCGTCCCCACACACTGTAACCCTTCCCCATACACTGAAACACTTCCCCACAAGCTGAAACCCCTTCCCCACACACTGAAACCCAATCCTCACACACTGAAACCCTTCACCACACACTGAAACCCCATCCCCACACACTGAAACCCCTTCCCCACACACTGAAACCCTTCCCCACACACTGAAACCCTTCCCACACACTGAAACCTCTTCCCCACATTCTGAAACCCCTTCCCCACACACTGAAACACCTTCCCCACACACTGAAACCCCTTCTGCACACAGTAAAATAATTGCGCACACACTGAAGCCCCTTCCCCACACACTGAAACCCCTTCCCTACACACTGAAACCCCTTCCACACACACTGAAACACCTTCCCAACACACTGAAACCCCTTCCCCACACACTGAAACCCCTTCCTCACACACTGAAACCCCTTCCGCACACGCTGAAACACCTGCCCCACACACTGAAACCACTTCCCAACAAACTGAAACCCGTTCCGCACACAGTGAAACCCCTTCCCCACACACTGAAACCCCTTCCCCATACATTGAAACACATCCCCACACACTGAAACCCCTTCCCCGCACACTGAAACACATCCCCACACACTGAAACACCTTCCCCACACACTGAAACCCCTTCTGCACAAACTGAAACCCCTTCCCCACACACTGAAACACATTCCCCACACACTGAAACCCTTCCCCACACACTGAAACCCCTTCCCCACACACTGAAACCCTTCGCCACACAATGAAACCCCTTCCCCACACACACAGAAAAACATCCCCAAACACTGAAACACCTTCCCTACACACTGAAACCCGTTTCCCACACACTGAAACCCGTCCCCACACACTGTAACCCTTCCCCACACACTGAAACACCTTCCCCACACACAGAAACCCTTCCCCACACACTGAAACACCTTCCACTCACACTGAAACCACTTCCCCACACACTGAACCCCCTTCCGCACACAGTGAAACACATCCCCACACACTGAAACACATCCCCACACACTGAAACCCCTTCACCAGACACACTGAAACCCCTTCCCCACACACTGAAGCAGCTTCCCCAAACACTGAAACCCCTTCCCCACACACTGAAACAACTTCCCCACAAACTGAAACACCTTCCCCACACACTGAAACACAATCACCACATACTGGAACCCTTCCCCACACACTGAAACCCTTCCCCACACACTGAAACCCCTTCCCCACACACTGAAACACCTTCCACACACACACTGAAACCCCTTCCCCACACACTGAAACACCTTCCCCACACACAGAAACACCTTCCCCACACACTGAAACCATTCCCCACACACTGAAACACATCCCCACACACTGAAAGTCATCCCCACACACTGAAACACCTTCCCAACACACTGAAACCCATTCCCCACACACTGAAACACCTTCCCCACACATTGAATTACCTTCCCCAAACACTGAAACACCTTCCCCACACACTGAAAACACTTCCACACACACTGAAACACCTTTCCCACACACTGAAACAACTTCCCCACAAACTGAAACCCCTTCCCCACACACTGAAACCCCGTCCCCACACACTGTAACCCTTACCCACACACTGAAACACTTCCCCACAAACTGAAACCCCTTCCCCACACACTGAAACCCCTTCGCCACACACTGAAACACTTCCGCACACACTGAAAGCCCTTCCCCACAGACTGAAACCCCTTCCCCACACACTGAAACACCATTGCCACACACTGAAACCCCTTCCGCACACAGTTAAACAATTCCCCACACACTGAAACCCCTTCCCCACACACTGAAACCCCTTCCCTACACACTGAATCCCATTACGCACACAATGAAACACCTTCCCCACACAATGAAACACCTTCCCCACACACTGAATCCCCTTCCTCACACACTGAAACCCCTTCTGCACACAATGAAACACCATCCCCACACACTGAAACCACTTCCCCACACACTGAAACCCCTTCCGCACACAGTGTAACTCTTCCCCACACACTGAAACCCCTTCCCCACACACAGAAACACATCCCTACACACTGAAACACCTTCCCCACACACTGAAACACATCCCCACACACTGAAACCCCTTCCCCACACACTGAAACCACTTTCCCACACACTGGAACCCCGTCCCCACACACTGAAACCCTTCCCCACACACTGAAACCCCTTCCCCACACACTGAAGCACCTTCCTCACACACACTGAAACCCCTTCCCCATACACTGAAACCATTCCCCACACACTGAAACACATCCCCAAACACTGAAAGTCATCCCCACACACTGAAACACAATCACCACACACTGAAACCCTTCCCCACACACTGAAACCCCTTCCCCACACACTGAAACCCTTCCCCACACACTGAAACCCCTTCCCCACACACTGAAGCACCTTCCTCACACACACTGAAACCCCTTCCCCATACACTGAAACCATTCCCCACACACTGAAACACATCCCCAAACACTGAAAGTCATCCCCACACAGTGAAACACCTTCCCAACACACTGAAACCCATTCCCCACACACTGAAACACATTCCCCACACATTGAATTACCTTCCCCACACACTGAAACACCTTCCCCACACACTGAAACCCCTTCCACACAGACTGAAACACCTTCCCCACACACTGAAACAACTTCCCCACAAACTGAAACGCCTTCCCCACACACTGAAACCCCGTCCCCACACACTGTAACCCTTCCCCACACACTGAAACACTTCCGCACAAGCTGAAACCCCTTCCCCACACACTGAAACCCAATCCCCACACACTGAAACCCTTCACCACACACTGAAACCCCATCCCCACACACTGAAACCCCTTCCCCACACACTGAAACCCTTCCCCACACACTGAAACCCTTCCCACACACTGAAACCTCTTCCCCACATACTGAAACCTCTTCCCCACACACTGAAACACCTTCCCCACACACTGAAACCACTTCTGCACACAGTAAAATAATTGCGCACACACTGAAGCCCCTTCCCCACACACTGAAACCCCTTCCCTACACACTGAAACCCCTTCCGCACACACTGAAACACCTTCCCAACACACTGAAACCCCTTCCCCACACACTGAAACCCCTTCCTCACACACTGAAACCCCTTCCGCACACACTGAAACACCTGCCCCACACACTGAAACCACTTCCCAACAAACTGAAACCCGTTCCGCACACAGTGAAACCCCTTCCCCACACACTGAAACCCCTTCCCCATACATTGAAACACATCCCCACACACTGAAACACCTTCCCCACACACTGAAACCCCTTCTGCACAAACTGAAACCCCTTCCCCACACACTGAAACACATTCCCCACACACTGAAACCCTTCCCCACACACTGAAACCCCTTCCCCACACACCGAAACACCTTCCCCACACACTGAAACCCATCCCCACACACTGTAACCCTTCCCCACACACCGAAACACCTTCCCCACACACTGAAACCCATCCCCACAAACTGAAACCCCTTCTGCACAGAGTGAAACACATACCCACACACTGTAACACATCCCCACACACTGAAACACCATCACCACACACTGAAACCCCTTCCCCAGACACACTGAAATCGCTTCCCCACACACTGAAACACAATCACCACACACTGAAACCCTTCCCCACACACTGAAACCCCTTCCCCACACACTGAAACCCTTCCCCACACACTGAAACCCCTTCCCCACACACTGAAACACCTTCCTCACACACACTGAAACCCCTTCCCCAAACACTGAAACACCTTCCCCACACACTGAAACACCTTTTGCACACACTGAAACCCATCCCCACACACTGAAACCCATCCCCACACACAGAAACACCTTCCCCACACACTGAAACCATTCCCCACACACTGAAACACATCCCCAAACACTGAAAGTCATCCCCACACAGTGAAACACCTTCCCAACACACTGAAACCCATTCCCCACACACTGAAACACATTCCCCACACATTGAATTACCTTCCCCACACACTGAAACCCCTTCCACACAGACTGAAACACCATCCCCACACACTGAAACAACTTCCCCACAAACTGAAACCCCTTCCCCACACACTGAAACCCCGTCCCCACACACTGTAACCCTTCCCCACACACTGAAACACTTCCCCACAAGCTGAAACCCCTTCCCCACACACTGAAACCCAATCCCCACACACTGAAACCCTTCACCACACACTGAAACCCCATCCCCACACACTGAAACCTCTTCCCCACAGACTGAAACCCCTTCCCCACACACTGAAACACCTTCCCCACACACTGAAACCCCTTCTGCACACAGTAAAATAATTGCGCACACACTGAAGCCCCTTCCCCACACACTGAAACTCCTTCCCTACACACTGAAACCCCTTCCGCACACACTGAAACACCTTCCCAACACACTGAAACCCCTTCCCCACACACTGAAACCCCTTCCTCACACACTGTAACCCCTTCCGCACACACTGAAACACCTGCCCCACACACTGAAACCACTTCCCAACAAACTGAAACCCGTTCCGCACACAGTGAAACCCCTTCCCCACACACTGAAACCCCTTCCCCATACATTGAAACACATCCCCACACACTGAAACCCCTTCCCCGCACACTGAAACACATCCCCACACACTGAAACACCTTCCATACACACTGAAACCCCTTCTGCACAAACTGAAACCCCTTCCCCACACACTGAAACACATTCCCCACACACTGAAACCCTTCCCCACACACTGAAACCCCTTCCCCACACACTGAAACCCTTCGCCACACAATGAAACCCCTTCCCCACACACTGAAACACCTTCCTCTCACACACTGAAAAACATCCCCAAACACTGAAACACCTTCCCTACACACTGAAACCCGTTTCCCACACACTGAAAACCCGTCCCCACACACTGTAACCCTTCCCCATACACTGAAACACCTTCCCCACACACAGAAACCCTTCCCCACACACTGAAACACATTCCCCACACACTGAAACCGGTTCGCCACACACTGAAACCCTTCCCCACACACTGAAACACCTTCCCCACATACTGAAACCCCTACCCCACACAGTGAAACACCTTCCCCACACACTGAAACCCCTTCCGCACACAGTTAAACAATTCCCCACACACTGAAACCCCTTCCCCACACACTGAAACCCCTTCCCGACACACTGAATCCCCTTCCACACACAATGAAACACCTTCCCCACACAATGAATCACCTTCCCCACACACTGAATCCCCTTCCCCACACACTGAATCCCCTTCCTCACACACTGAAACCCCTTCCGCACACAATGAAACACCTTCCCCACACACTGAAACCCCTTCCCCACACACTGAAACACCTTCCCCACACACTGAAACCCCGTCCGCACACACAGAAACACCTTCCCAACACACTGAAACCCCTTCCCCACACACTGAAACCCCTTCCTCACACACTGAAACCCCTTCTGCACACACTGAAACTGCTTCCACACACACTGAAACCCAATCCCCACACACTGAAACCCTTCACCACACACCGAAACCCCATCCCCACACACTGAAACCCCTTCCCCACACACTGAAACCCTTCCCCACACACTGAAACCTCTTCCCCACATACTGAAACCCCTTCCCCACACACTGAAACACCTTCCCCACACACTGAAACCCCTTCTGCACACAGTAAAATAATTGCGCACACACTGAAGCCCCTTCCCCACACACTGAAACCCCTTCCCTACACACTGAATCCCCTTCCGCACACAATGGAACACATTCCCCACACAATGAAACCCCTTCCTCACACACTGAAACCCCTTCCGCACACACTGAAACACCTTCCCAACACACTGAAACCCCTTCCCCACACACTGAAACCCCTTCCTCACACACTGAAACCCCTTCCGCACACACTGAAACACCTGCCCCACACACTGAAACCACTTCCCAACAAACTGAAACCCGTTCCGCACACAGTGAAACCCTTCCCCACACACTGAAACCCCTTCCCCATACATTGAAACACATCCCCACACACTGAAACCTCTTCCCCGCACACTGAAACACATCCCCACACACTGAAACACCTTCCCCACACACTGAAACCCCTTCTGCACAAACTGAAACCCCTTCCCCACACACTGAAACACATTCCCCACACGCTGAAACCCTTCCCCACACACTGAAACCCCTTCCCCAATCACTGAAACCCTTCGCCACACAATGAAACCCCTTCCCCACACACTGAAACACCTTCCTCACACACACTGAAACACATCCCCAAACACTGAAACACCTTCCCCACACACTGAAACCCGTTTCCCACACACTGAAAACCCGTCCCCACACACTGTAACCCTTCCCCACACACTGAAACACCTTCCCCACACACTGAAACCCTTCCCCACACACTGAAACACATTCCCCACACACTGAAACCGGTTCGCCACACACTGAAACCCTTCCCCACACACTGAAACACCTTCCCCACATACTGAAACGCCTACCCCACACAGTGAAACACCTTCCCCACACACTGAAACCCCTTCCCGACACACTGAATCCCCTTCCGCACACAATGAAACACCTTCCCCACACAATGAAACACCTTCCCCACACACTGAATCCCCTTCCCCACACACTGAAACCCCTTCCGCACACAATGAAACACCTTCCCCACGCACTTAAACCCCTTCCCCACACACTGAAACACATTCCCCACACGCTGAAACCCTTCCCCACACACTGAAACCCCTTCCCCAATCACTGAAACCCTTCGCCACACAATGAAACCCCTTCCCCACACACTGAAACACCTTCCTCACACACACTGAAACACATCCCCAAACACTGAAACACCTTCCCCACACACTGAAACCCGTTTCCCACACACTGAAAACCCGTCCCCACACACTGTAACCCTTCCCCACACACTGAAACACCTTCCCCACACACTGAAACCCTTCCCCACACACTGAAACACATTCCCCACACACTGAAACCGGTTCGCCACACACTGAAACCCTTCCCCACACACTGAAACACCTTCCCCACATACTGAAACGCCTACCCCACACAGTGAAACACCTTCCCCACACACTGAAACCCCTTCCCGACACACTGAATCCCCTTCCGCACACAATGAAACACCTTCCCCACACAATGAAACACCTTCCCCACACACTGAATCCCCTTCCCCACACACTGAAACCCCTTCCGCACACAATGAAACACCTTCCCCACGCACTTAAACCCCTTCCCCACACACTGAAACACCTTCCCCACACACTGAAACCCCGTCCGCACACACAAAAACACCTTCCCAACACACTGAAACCCCTTCTCCACACACTGAAATCCCTTCCTCACACACTGAAACCCCTTCTGCATACACTGAAACTCCTTCCACACACAGTGAAACCACTTCCCCACACACTGAAACCCTTCCGCACACAGTGAAACACATCCCCACACACTGAAACACATCCCCACACACTGAAACACCTTCCACATACACTGAAACCCCTTCCCCAGACACACTGAAACACCTTCCCCACACACTGAAACAGCATCCCCAAACATTGAAACCCCTTCCCCACACACAGAAACACCTTCCCCACACACTGAAACACCTTCCCCACACACTGAAACACATTCCACCCCCACTGAAACCCTTCCCCACACACTGAAACCCCTTCCCCACACACTGAAACCCTTCCCCACACACTGAAACCCCTTCCCCACACACTGAAACACCTTCCCCACGCACTGAAACACCTTCCTCACACACACTGAAACCCCTTCCCCACACACTGAAACACCTTCCGCACACACTGAAACACCTTCCCCACACACTGAAACACCATCTGCACATACTGAAACCCATCCCCACTCACTGAAACCCATCCCCACACACAGAAAAACCTTCCCCACACACTGAAACCCTTCCCCACACACTGAAACACATCCCCACACACTGAAACACCTTCCCAACACACTGAAACCCATTCCCCACACACTGAAACACCTTCCCCACACATTTAATTACCTTCCCCACAGGCTGAAACATCTTCCCCACACACTGAAACACCTTCCCCACACACTGAAACACCTTCCGCACACACTGAAACAACTTCCCCACACACTGAAACCCCTTCCGCACACACTGAAGCCCCGTGCCCACACACTGTAACCCTTCCCCACACACTGAATTCCTTCCCCACAAACTGAAACCCCTTCCCCACACACTGAAACCCCTTCCCCACACACTGAAACCCTTCCCCACACACTGAAACTCCTTCCCCACACACTGAAACCCCTTCCCCACACTCTGCAACCCCTTCCCCATAGAATGAAACCCCTTCCGCACACACTGAAACACCTTCCCCTCACACTGAAACACCTTCCCCACACACTGAAAACCCTTCCGCACACAGTGAAACCCTTCCCCACATACTTCAACCACTCTCGCCCATACTGAAACCCCTTCCCCACACACTGAAAAACATCCCCACACAGAAACCCTTCCCCACACACTGAATCCCCTTCCCCATACACAGAAACACCTTCCCCCCACATTGAAAACCCTTCCCCACACACTGAAACCTTTCCCCACACTCTGTAACCCCTTCCCCACTCACTGAAACCCCTTCCGCACACACTGAAACCCACCCCCACATTCTGAAACCCCTTCCCCACAGACTGAAACACCTTCCCCACACACTGAAACCCCTTTCCCACAGACTGAAACCCCTTCCCCAAACCCTGAATCCCCTTCCAACACACAGAAACACATCCCCACACACTGAAAACCATCCCCACGCACTGAAACCCCTTCCCCACACACTGAAACCCCTTCCCCACACACTGAAACACATCCACAGACACTGAAACACCTTCCCCACACACTGAAACACCTTCCGCACACACTGAAACCCATCCCCACACACTGAAACCCCATCCACACACACAAAAACCCATCCCCACACACTGAAACACCTTCCCCACACACTGAAACCCTTCCCCACACACTGAAACACGTTCCCACTCACTGAAGCACATCCCCACGCACTGAAACACCTTCCCCACACACTGAAACCCAATCCCCACACACTGAAACACCTTCCCCACAAACTGAAATCCCTTCCTCACACATTGAAACCATTCCCCACACTGTGAAAACCCTACCCAACCCAATGAAAAACCTTCCCCACACACTGAAGCCCCTTCCCCACACACTGAAACCCCTTCCTCACACACTGAAACCTCTTCCGCACACAGTGAAACCCTTCCCCGCACGCTGAAAACCCTTCCCCACTCACTGAAACCCCTTCCCCACACACTGTCACACATCCCCACACACTGAAACGCCTTCCCAACACACTGAAACACATCCCCACACACTGAAACACCTTCCCCATACACTGAAACCCCTTCTGCACAAACTGAAACCCCTTCCCCACACATTGAAACACATTCCCCACACACTGAAACCCTTCCCCACACACTGAAACCCCTTCCCCAATCACTGTAACCCTTCGCCACACAATGAAACCCCTTCCCCACACACTGAAACACCTTCCTCACACACACTGAAACACATCCCCAAACACTGAAACACCTTCCCCACACACTGAAACCCGTTTCCCACACACTGAAAACCCGTCCCCACACACTGTAACCCTTCCCCACACACTGAAACACCTTCCCCACACACTGAAACCCTTCCCCACACACTGAAACACATTCCCCACACACTGAAACCGGTTCGCCACACACTGAAACCCTTCCCCACACACTGAAACACCTTCCCCACATACTGAAACGCCTACCACACACAGAGAAACACCTTCCCCACACACTGAAACCCCTTCCCGACACACTGAATCCCCTTCCGCACACAATGAAACACCTTCCCCACACAATGAAACACCTTCCCCACACACTGAATCCCCTTCCCCACACACTGAAACCCCTTCCGCACACAATGAAACACCTTCCCCACGCACTTAAACCCCTTCCCCACACACTGAAACACCTTCCCCACACACTGAAACCCCGTCCGCACACACATAAACACCTTCCCAACACACTGAAACCCCTTCTCCACACACTGAAATCCCTTCCTCACACACTGAAACCCCTTCTGCACACACTGAAACTCCTTCCACACACACTGAAACCACTTCCCCACACACTGAAACCCTTCCGCACACAGTGAAACACATCCCCACACACTGAAACACATCCCCACACACTGAAACACCTTCCACATACACTGAAACCCCTTCCCCAGACACACTGAAACACCTTCCCCACACACTGAAACAGCATCCCCAATCATTGAAACCCCTTCCCCACACACAGAAACACCTTCCCCACACACTGAAACACCTTCCCCACACACTGAAACACATTCCTCCCCCACTGAAACCCTTCCCCACACACTGAAACCCCTTCCCCACACACTGAAACACTTCCCCACACACTGAAACCCCTTCCCCACACACTGAAACACCTTCCCCACGCACTGAAACACCTTCCTCACACACACTGAAACCCCTTCCCCACACACTGAAACACCTTCCGCACACACTGAAACACCTTCCCCACACACTGAAACACCATCTGCACATACTGAAACCCATCCCCACTCACTGAAACCCATCCCCACACACAGAAAAACCTTCCCCACACACTGAAACCCTTCCCCACACACTGAAACACATCCCCACACACTGAAACACCTTCCCAACACACTGAAACCCATTCCCCACACACTGAAACACCTTCCCCACACATTTAATTACCTTCCCCACAGACTGAAACATCTTCCCCACACACTGAATCACCTTCCCCACACACTGAAACACCTTCCGCACACACTGAAACAACTTCCCCACACACTGAAACCCCTTCCGCACACACTGAAGCCCCGTGCCCACACACTGTAACCCTTCCCCACACACTGAATCCCTTCACCACAAACTGAAACCCCTTCCCCACACACTGAAACCCCTTCCCCACACACTGAAACCCTTCCCCACACACTGAAACTCCTTCCCCACACACTGAAACCCCTTCCCCACACTCTGCAACCCCTTCCCCATAGAATGAAACCCCTTCCGCACACACTGAAACACCTTCCCCTCAAACTGAAACACCTTCCCCACACACTGAAAACCCTTCCGCACACAGTGAAACCCTTCCCCACACACTTCAACCACTCTCGCCCATACTGAAACCCCTTCCCCACACACTGAAAAACATCCCCACACAGAAACCCTTCCCCACACACTGAATCCCCTTCCCCATACACTGAAACACCTTCCCCCCACATTGAAAACCCTTCCCCACACACTGAAACGCCTTCCCAACACACTGAAACACATCCCCACACACTGAAACACCTTCCCCACACACTGAAACCCCTTCTGCACACCGTGAAACCCTTCCCCACACACTGAAACCCCTACCCCAAACACTCTAACACACTCCCCTCACACTGAAATCCTTCCCCACACACTGAAACCCCTTCCCCACACACTGAAAACCTTCGCCACACACTGAAACCCCTTCCCCACACACTGAAACACCTTCCCCACACACTGAAACACCTTCCTCACACACACTGTAACCCCTTCCCCAGACACTGAAACACCTTCCCCACGCATTGACACACCTTCCCCACATACTGAAACACCTTCTGCACACACTGAAACCCATCACCACACACTGAAGCCCATCCCCACACACTGAAACTCGTTCCCCACACACTGAAACCCGTCCCCACACACTGAAACACATCCCCACACACTGAAACAACTTCCCCACACACTGAAACCCCTTCCCCACACACTGAAGCCCCGTTCCCACACACTGTAACCCTTCCCCACACACCGAAACACTTCCCCACAAACTGAAACCCCTTCCCCACACATTGAAACCCCGTCCCCACACACTGTAACCCTTCCCCACACACTGAAACACTTCCCCACAAACTGAAACCCCTTCCCCACACACTGAAACCCCATCCCCACACACTGAAACCCTTCCCACACACTGAAACCTCTTCCCCACATACTGAAATCCCTTCCCCACACACTGAAACACCTTCCCCACACACTGAAACCCCTTCTGCACACAGTAAAATAATTGCGCACACACTGAAGCCCCTTCCCCACACACTGAAACCCCTTCCCTACACACTGAATCCCCTTCTGCACACAATGAAACACATTCCCCACACAATGAAACCCCTTCCTCACACAATGAAACCCCTTCCGCACACACTGAAACACCTTCCCAATGCACTGAAACCCCTTCCCCACACACTGAAACCCCTTCCTCACACACTGAAACCCCTTCCGCACACACTGAAACACCTGCCCCACACACTGAAACCACTTCCCAACAAACTGAAACCCGTTCCGCACACAGTGAAACCCTTCCCCACACACTGAAACCCCTTCCCCATACATTGAAACACATCCCCACACACTGAAACCCCTTTCCCGCACACTGAAACACATCCCCACACACTGAAACACCTTCCCCACACACTGAAACCCCTTCTGCACAAACTGAAACCCCTTCCCCACACACTGAAACACATTCCCCACACACTGAAACCCTTCCCCACACACTGAAACCCCTTCCCCACACACTGAAACCCTTCGCCACACAATGAAACCCCTTCCCCACACACTGAAACACCTTCCTCACACACACTGAAACACATCCCCAAACATTGAAACACCTTCCCCACACACTGAAACCCGTTTCCCACACACTGAAAACCCGTCCCCACACACTGTAACCATTCCCCACACACTGAAACACCTTCCCCACACACTGAAACCCTACTCCACACACTGAAACACATTCCCCACACACTAAAACCGGTTCGCCACACACTGAAACCCTTCCCCACACACTGAAACACCTTCCCCACATACTGAAACCCCTACCCCACACAGTGAAACCCCTTCCCCACACACTGAAACACCTTCCCCACACACTGAAACACCTTCCTCACACACACTGTAACCCCTTCCCCAGACACTGAAACACCTTCCCCACGCATTGACACACCATCCCCACATACTGAAACACCTTCTGCACACACTGAAACCCATCACCACACACTGAAGCCCATCCCCACACACTGAAACTCGTTCCCCACACACTGAAACCCGTCCCCACACACTTAAACACATCCCCACACACTGAAACAACTTCCCCACACACTGAAACCCCTTCCCCACACACTGAAGCCCCGTTCCCACACACTGTAACCCTTCCCCACACACCGAAACACTTCCCCACAAACTGAAACCCCTTCCCCACACATTGAAACCCCGTCCCCACACACTGTAACCCTTCCCCACACACTGAAACACTTCCCCACAAACTGAAACCCCTTCCTCACACACTGAAACCCCATCCCCACACACTGAAACCCCTTCCCCACACACTGAAACCCTTCCCCACACACTGAAACCCTTCCCACACACTGAAACCTCTTCCCCACATACTGAAATCCCTTCCCCACACACTGAAACACCTTCCCCACACACTGAAACCCCTTCTGCACACAGTAAAATAATTGCGCACACACTGAAGCCCCTTCCCCACACACTGAAACCCCTTCCCTACACACTGAATCCCCTTCTGCACACAATGAAACACATTCCCCACACAATGAAACCCCTTCCTCACACAATGAAACCCCTTCCGCACACACTGAAACACCTTCCCAATGCACTGAAACCCCTTCCCCACACACTGAAACCCCTTCCTCACACACTGAAACCCCTTCCGCACACACTGAAACACCTGCCCCACACACTGAAACCACTTCCCAACAAACTGAAACCCGTTCCGCACACAGTGAAACCCTTCCCCACACACTGAAACCCCTTCCCCATACATTGAAACACATCCCCACACACTGAAACCCCTTTCCCGCACACTGAAACACATCCCCACACACTGAAGCACCTTCCCCACACACTGACACCCCTTCTGCACAAACTGAAACCCCTTCCCCACACACTGAAACACATTCCCCACACACTGAAACCCTTCCCCACACACTGAAACCCCTTCCCCACACACTGAAACCCTTCGCCACACAATGAAACCCCTTCCCCACACACTGAAACACCTTCCTCACACACACTGAAACACATCCCCAAACATTGAAACACCTTCCCCACACACTGAAACCTGTTTCCTACACACTGAAAACCCGTCCCCACACACTGAAACACCTTCCCCACACACTGAAACCCTACTCCACACACTGAAACACATTCCCCACACACTGAAACCGGTTCGCCACACACTGAAACCCTTCCCCACACACTGAAACACCTTCCCCACATACTGAAAACCCTACCCCACACAGTGAAACACCTTCCCCACACACTGAAACCCCTTCCGCACACAGTTAAACAATTCCCCACATACTGAAACCCCTTCCCCACTAACTGAAACCCCTTCCCGACACACTGAATCCCCTTCCGCACACAATGAAGTACCTTCCCCACACAATGAAACACCTTCCCCACACACTGAATCCCCTTCCCCACACACTGAAACCCCTTCCGCACACAATGCAACACCTTCCCCACACACTGAAACCCCTTCCCCACACACTGAAACACCTTCCCCACACACTGAAACCCCTTCCCCACACACTGAAACCCCTTCCTCACACACTGAAACCCCTTCTGCACACACTGAAACTCCTTCCACACACACTGAAACCACTTCCCCACACACTGAAACCCTTCCGCACACAGTGAAACACATCCCCACACACTGAAACACATCCCCACACACTGAAACACCTTCCACATTCACTGAAACCCCTTCCCCAGACACACTGAAACACCTTCCCCACACACTGAAACAGCATCCCCAAACATTGAAACCCCTTCCCCACACACAGAAACACCTTCCCCACACACTGAAACACCTTCCCCACACACTGAAACATATTCCCCCCCGCCACTGAAACTCTTCCCCACACACTGAAACCCCTTCCCCACACACTGAAACCCTAACCCACACACTGAAACCCCTTCCCCACACACTGAAACACCTTCCCCACGCACTGAAACACCTTCCTCACACACACTGAAACCCCTTCCCCACACACTGAAACACCTTCCCCACTCACTGAAACACCTTCCCCACACACTGAAACATCTTCTGCACATACTGAAACCCATCCCAACTCTCTGAAACCAATGCTCACACACAGAAACACCTTCCCCACACACTGAAACCCTTCCCCACACACTGAAACACATCCCCACACACTGAAACACCTTCCCAACACACTGAAGCCCATTCCCCAAACACTGAAACACCTTCCCCACACATTTAATTACCTTCCCCACAGACTGAAACATCTTCCCCGCACACTGAAACACCTTCCCCACACACTGAAACACCTTCCGCACACACTGAAACAACTTCCCCACACACTGAAACCCCGTCCGCACACACTGAAGCCCCGTGCCCACACACTGTAACCCTTCCCCACACACTGAAACCCCTTCCTCACACACTGAAACCCCTTCTGCACACGCTGAAACTCCTTCCACACACACTGAAACCACTTCCCCACACACTGAAACCGTTCCGCACACAGTGAAACACATCCCCACACACTGAAACACATCCCCACACACCGAAACACCTTCCACATTCACTGAAACCCCTTCCCCAGACACACTGAAACACCTTCCCCACACACTGAAACAGCATCCCCAAACATTGAAACCCCTTCCCCACACACAGAAACACCTTCCCCACACACTGAAACACCTTCCCCACACACTGAAACATATTCCCCCCCGCCACTGAAACCCTTCCCCACACACTGAAGCCCCTTCCCCACACACTGAAACCCTAACACATACACTGAATCCCCTTCCCCAAACACTGCAACACCTTCCCCACGCACTGAAACACCTTTCTCACACACACTGAAACCCCTTCCCCACACACTGAAACACCTTCCCCACTCACTGAAACACCTTCCCCACACACTGAAACATCTTCTGCACTTACTGAAACCCATCCCCACTCACTGAAACCAATCCCCACACACAGAAACACCTTCCCCACACACTGAAACCCTTCCCCACACACTGAAACACATCCCCACACACTGAAACACCTTCCCAACACACTGAAACCCATTCCCCAAACACTGAAACACCTTCCCCACACATTTAATTACCTTCCCCACAGACTGAAACATCTTCCCCACACACTGAAACACCTTCCCCACACACTGAAACACCTTCCTCACACACTGAAACAACTTCCCCACACACTGAAACCCCTTCCGCACACACTGAAGCCCCGTGCCCACACACTGTAACCCATCCCCACACACTGAAACACATCCCCACAAACTGAAACCCCTTCCCCACACACTGAAAGCCCTTCCCCACACACTGAAACCCTTCCCAACACACTGAAACCCCTTCCCCACACACTAAAACCCCTTCCCCACACTCTGCAACCCCTTCCCCATACACTGAAACCCCTTCCGCACACACTGAAACACCTACCCCACACACTGAAACACCTTCCCCACACACTGAAAACCCATCCGCACACAGTGAAACCCTTCCCCACACACTTCAACCCCTCTCGCCCATACTGAAACCCCTTCCCCACACACTGAAAAACATCCCCACACAGAAACCCTTCCCCACGCACTGAATCCCCTTCCCCATACACTGAAACACCTTCCCCCCACATTGAAAACCCTTCCCCACACACTGAAACCTTTCCCCACGCTCTGTAACCCCTTCCCCACACACTGAAACCCATCCCCACATTCTGAAACCCCTTCCCCACACACTGAAACCCCTTCCCCACACACTGAAACCACTTCCCCAAACCCTGAATCCCCTTCCCACACACAGAAATACATCCCCACACACTGAAAACCATCCCCACACACTGAAACCCCTTCCCCACACACTGAAACCCCTTCCCCACACACTGCAACA
Source organism: Heterodontus francisci (assembly GCF_036365525.1). NCBI lineage: Eukaryota > Metazoa > Chordata > Chondrichthyes > Heterodontiformes > Heterodontidae > Heterodontus > Heterodontus francisci. Next base: position 68,655,385 of record NC_090391.1, read on the forward strand.
TATCCCCAGACACTGAAACACCTTCCCCACACACTGAAACACCTTCCGCACACTCTGAAACCACTCCCCACACACTGAAACACCATCCACACACACAAAAATCCATCCCCACACACTGAAACACCTTCCCCACACACTGAAACCCTTCCCCACACACTGAAACACATCCCCACACACTGAAGCACATCCCCACGCACTGAAACACCTTCCCCACACACTGAAACCCAATCCCCACACACTGAAACACCTTCCCCACAAACTGAAATCCCTTCCTCACACATTGAAACCATTCCCCACACTGTGAAACCCCTACCCAACCCAATGAAAAACCTTCCCCACACACTGAAGCCCCTTCCCCACACACTGAAACCCCTTCCTCACACACTGAAACCTCTTCCGCACACAGTGAAACCCTTCCCCGCACGCTGAAAACCCTTCCCCACTCACTGAAACACATCCCCACACACTGAAACCCCTTTCCCACACACTGTAACACATCCCCACACACTGAAACGCCTTCCCAACACACTGAAACACATCCCCACACACTGAAACACCTTCCCCACAAACTGAAACCCATTCTGCACACCGTGAAACCCTTCCCCACACACTGAAACCCCGACCCCACACACTGAAACACACTCCCCACTCACTGAAATCCTTCCCCACACACTGAAACCCCTTCCCCACACACTGAAAACCTTCGAGGCACACTGAAACCCCTTCCCCACACACGGAAACACCTTCCCCACACACTGAAACACCTTCCCCACACATTGAAACACCTTCCCCACATACTGAAACACCTTCTGCACACACTGAAACCCATCCCCACACACTGAAACCCCTTCCCCACACACTGAAACCCCTTCCTCACACACTGAAACCCCTTCCGCACACACTGAAACACCTGCCCCACACACTGAAACCACTTCCCAACAAACTGAAACCCGTTCCGCACACAGTGAAACCCTTCCCCACACACTGAAACCCCTTCCCCATACATTGAAACACATCCCCACACACTGAAACCCCTTTCCCGCACACTGAAACACATCCCCACACACTGAAGCACCTTCCCCACACACTGACACCCCTTCTGCACAAACTGAAACCCCTTCCCCACACACTGAAACACATTCCCCACACACTGAAACCCTTCCCCACACACTGAAACCCCTTCCCCACACACTGAAACCCTTCGCCACACAATGAAACCCCTTCCCCACACACTGAAACACCTTCCTCACACACACTGAAACACATCCCCAAACATTGAAACACCTTCCCCACACACTGAAACCTGTTTCCTACACACTGAAAACCCGTCCCCACACACTGAAACACCTTCCCCACACACTGAAACCCTACTCCACACACTGAAACACATTCCCCACACACTGAAACCGGTTCGCCACACACTGAAACCCTTCCCCACACACTGAAACACCTTCCACACATACTGAAAACCCTACCCCACACAGTGAAACACCTTCCCCACACACTGAAACCCCTTCCGCACACAGTTAAACAATTCCCCACATACTGAAACCCCTTCCCCACTCACTGAAACCCCTTCCCGACACACTGAATCCCCTTCCGCACACAATGAAGTACCTTCCCCACACAATGAAACACCTTCCCCACACACTGAATCCCCTTCCCCACACACTGAAACCCCTTCCGCACACAATGCAACACCTTCCCCACACACTGAAACCCCTTCCCCACACACTGAAACACCTTCCCCACACACTGAAACCCCTTCCCCACACACTGAAACCCCTTCCTCACACACTGAAACCCCTTCTGCACACACTGAAACTCCTTCCACACACACTGAAACCACTTCCCCACACACTGAAACCCTTCCGCACACAGTGAAACACATCCCCACACACTGAAACACATCCCCACACACTGAAACACCTTCCACATTCACTGAAACCCCTTCCCCAGACACACTGAAACACCTTCCCCACACACTGAAACAGCATCCCCAAACATTGAAACCCCTTCCCCACACACAGAAACACCTTCCCCACACACTGAAACACCTTCCCCACACACTGAAACATATTCCCCCCCGCCACTGAAACTCTTCCCCACACACTGAAACCCCTTCCCCACACACTGAAACCCTAACCCACACACTGAAACCCCTTCCCGACACACTGAAACACCTTCCCCACGCACTGAAACACCTTCCTCACACACACTGAAACCCCTTCCCCACACACTGAAACACCTTCCCCACTCACTGAAACACCTTCCCCACACACTGAAACATCTTCTGCACATACTGAAACCCATCCCAACTCTCTGAAACCAATGCTCACACACAGAAACACCTTCCCCACACACTGAAACCCTTCCCCACACACTGAAACACATCCCCACACACTGAAACACCTTCCCAACACACTGAAACCCATTCCCCAAACACTGAAACACCTTCCCCACACATTTAATTACCTTCCCCACAGACTGAAACATCTTCCCCGCACACTGAAACACCTTCCCCACACACTGAAACACCTTCCGCACACACTGAAACAACTTCCCCACACACTGAAACCCCGTCCGCACACACTGAAGCCCCGTGCCCACACACTGTAACCCTTCCCCACACACTGAAACCCCTTCCTCACACACTGAAACCCCTTCTGCACACGCTGAAACTCCTTCCACACACACTGAAACCACTTCCCCACACACTGAAACCGTTCCGCACACAGTGAAACACATCCCCACACACTGAAACACATCCCCACACACCGAAACACCTTCCACATTCACTGAAACCCCTTCCCCAGACACACTGAAACACCTTCCCCACACACTGAAACAGCATCCCCAAACATTGAAACCCCTTCCCCACACACAGAATCACCTTCCCCACACACTGAAACACCTTCCCCACACACTGAAACATATTCCCCCCCGCCACTGAAACCCTTCCCCACACACTGAAGCCCCTTCCCCACACACTGAAACCCTAACACACACACTGAATCCCCTTCCCCAAACACTGCAACACCTTCCCCACGCACTGAAACACCTTTCTCACACACACTGAAACCCCTTCCCCACACACTGAAACACCTTCCCCACTCACTGAAACACCTTCCCCACACACTGAAACATCTTCTGCACTTACTGAAACCCATCCCTACTCACTGAAACCAATCCCC